>NW_024350397.1:2472269-2993265 GCF_902729225.1 Pteropus medius
CGTTCCAGTCTCAAACTGCAGACCTATTCCACAATCTGTTCTTCATCTCTAACAGAATCCCTTCAGTTCTTCACTGGGGCTAGCTCAGGTCTCCCCACGGCTTTCCCGAGGCACTCTCCCTTCCCCACCTTTCCCCCGTGGCTCTCTTCTCTCTTGCCAATGATTCTCGGCATTAACCTTGCAATGGACTGAATGTTTATGTTCCCCCAAAATTCATATGCTGAATCTTAACCTCCTAGTGCAATGGTATTAGAAGGCGGGGCCTTTGGCAGGTAATTAGGTCATGAGGGTGGAAAAAGGACCCCAGAGAGCTCTCTTGCCCTCTTCTGCCATGTGAGGACATGAGAAGATGGCAGTCTGTAACCCAGAAGAGGGCTCTTACCAGAACGTGACCATGTTGGCTCCCTGGCCTTGGACTCTGAGCCTCCAGAACTGTGAGAATTGAATTTCTGTTGTTTATAACCCAGTCTATGGTACATACTTTCTTAGAGCCTGACGTGACTGAGACTTCATGGAGAAAAGAGAGGTTACCAAGTAGGAACTCATTCACTATCCCATCTTTCTACTTCTACACTCTCTTCTTTAATTATACAATATAATAAATTTACCTTTTTTGGGCTGGGAGAAAAAAGGGAGAAGCACTCTTTCTAAATATACAACTCATCTGCCTCAAGTCCTAAAACATTAAAATGCGAAAAATTGTGCATCTTAGAATAAGAAAGTAGAGCACTTCTAACCCTGCTCTGCGCCCCACACTTCTCTCCAGGCCCCTCATGCTGCCTTAGGCAGCCCACAGCATCTGCGAGTTCCCCGACTATCTTACCCAAAAGCAGCCGTGCAGCCCCATGCCATGCAATCACTTGCTGCTTTCTCTTTCTGCTTTAATTGTCCTCCATGGCACTTACCTTTATAATGAGATTACATTGCCTGCCTCCACCCACTAGAATGTAAGCTCCAAGAAAGCAGGGGCTTGTTTTGTTCACTACGAGTACCTCAGTTCCCAGATCAGTGTCTGGCAGATGGGAGTAACACAATATGTTAGTTACTAAATGAGTGAGCTATTAACTCTCGACTGTACTGTCTTATTCTCTCCTTTGCTTTTGCTAAATACAAAAGTATAAAAGCCAAACCAGTAAGAGTCCTTGGGCTCTTTTTACTCTTCAAACTACCACTCTACTTCCTTTAAGTTATTCTAGGTAGTGTACATGTTCCCTGTCTCTACTCAGCAACTTCTATTCTTCCCTCAACCCCCTAAACCCTTAAATTCCATTATTAAGTACTAAAATGTCCTTCGGTTCAGTCAGGGGTCAGACTGGGTGCTTAACATATTATCTCACTTAATCCTCTACCAGCTCTTGAAATGAACATCTCCAGTCCACAGATGCAGAAACTGAATATTTCTTGTGAGGACATAAAGCTGGTGAGAGTGAGATTTGAACCCAGGTCTGTCTGTTACCATAGCTGTTCTCTTTTCATTTCCAATACACAGAACTTACTAAGCTGTTCCGCAATTTATCCGTTTATGTGTCTCTTCCAATGGCTGGTGAGTGTCACATAATCCATCTCTATGTTGAGAAAGTAAAGACTGTTTTGACTAACTTTTTCCAATCAGTGAGTGTAACAGTCAGGATAGAAAGAGCGAGCTTTTTTCCAACAGTAATATTTAGCACAGTTGCTGGAGAGGTAGTTCACGGAATTCATACACAGTGATTCGCTTCGAAATGCCCAAGGCGTTAAACGCCAGACTCCCTGCACGGGTGGCAGAGTGTCTAGTGAACAAATAAGACTTACACCAAAAAGGAGTATTTTTTAAAGCAACAACTACACAATAAATTTAATGAAATTTTAAAGTACTGACTTAAAGTTTTTTATAATGAGCAAAAGAGAAGAAAAAAATCATTACTAAGGTCTTTTATAATTTTAGAAATAATATAAATTTCCTAGATATTTTCTAATCCCATGCTACCTGCTTCTAAAACTGAGGTTATCGAAGAACATTAGCACTGAATGAAAAAGTCTAAAAATGCTGAAAGAAATTCTAAATTCCTCATATGGTGACTCCTGCCCCCTTTAATAAACTTGACAAAATATCAGTGCTGGGCCTAAACTGTGGATCTGGAGAATTCTCCCTTTTTTGGTGGCGGCGGGGGGGCGGGGGGAGGCGGGTCCTCAGGGAAAACAAGACAAATTGCATTACATATAAGAAAGAGAACAGAGGGAGCTTTGGTTCTTCCATGTACATGAGAACGAGTTTGAGAAAGATAAGGATCCCTACTGGCTTTAGTTTCTCCCTTTAAAAAGAGAGGATTACACTGGATTATCGTTTCTCAAAGTGTGGTCTGCAAATCCTGGGAGGGCCCAACACTCTCCCTACTAATTAGATGCCATTTGTTTTTTCCACTACGTTGACTTTTGCACGTGTTGCACTGATGAGGTCAAAGGGATAACTGGGTAAAACTACTCTGGCACCTTAGCCTGAATTAAGGCAGTGACAGCAAACTGTTCAAGCAGTCATATTCTCCACCACCAAACCCTCTCAGCGGAACAAAAAAGTGGTACAAAATTTTAATAAACCTTGAACCTTATATGCTTTTTAAAAATTGTGAGTGATAAAATGGTTCATACTCTTAGGGCACTTCTGCTGCATACTGAAGTGTGCCAGTTGCCTTGAGGAAAAAGCATTTGTGCAATTGTTTGAGTTGCAAAGCTGAACTGCTGCCTTTTCTTATGGAATAACATTTGTACTTGAAAGAACATCCAAAAGACATGCTGAAAGAACATATTTGGACTTGAATATTGGGTGAGCATTTTCTCAAAAATGAACGAATGGAGCTACTCATTACAAGTAACCATTGCGGATGATATATCATTCTTTCAAGCAGCAATTAGAATTTTGGAAAACTTGAATTCATCACCAGGAGCCTGAAGCTTCCCAATAATGACTTTTTCAAATGAGACTGGTGATTGCATTAACAATATGATTTTTAAATTATTGTAAAAAATGATATACAGTAAGACCTCACTTACTGTTGTCCACAGGTTCTTGGGAACTGGAACTTTAAGCAAAATGATGTATAATGAAATAGTTTTACCACGAGGTAATTGATAGAAACAAGAATTAAGTTCCTACAGCATGTATCTCATCATAAAATTATCACCAAACGTCTCAATAAAGACTCAAAACATTTCTAATATTAAACATAGAAATAAATGCGAGCTAGTCATACATTAAAAAAGATGTATAAAAACAAGTAAGAGAATTCTTTTCCAAACTGCTTATTCCAGTTCAGAATCTTGGATGGCCAGAGTCTGTCCTGGCAGCTCAGGATGCACGGTGGGACCCAACCTGGGGCAGGACACTCTTCCATCTAAGGGTGCACCCACACTCAGACTAGGACAATTTAGACACGCCAACTAACCTCATATGCACATCTTTGGGACATGGGAGAAAATCCATACAGCCCCGGGGAGAACATGCCAATTCCACAGAGGCAGTGGCCTCGGTCAGGAATAAAATTTTTTGCTCATCAATGTAATAATAAAAGGACGTTGAATGAAACAGCATTATTCAAATACCTGCTGTATGTATAGAAGACCTGCATAACTCAGTGAACTGTTTTCTAAATGACCAATGCCTGATGTTACATGGATGGGTAAGACTCATTGGAGTGTAAGACAGACCAAAATGTAACAGAGTACAAGTGGCTTCCAATTTCACATTACAACTAAACTTTAATTTACCTGACTTTACTAAAGACAGCTGTAGTTATCTGACATGTTTTGGTATAGTATCAAAGAAAAATATCCACAATTATTTGAAAAGGCTGTTAAAATACTCCCTCCCTTCCCAGCTAGTATAAAGCTAATTTTTTAACAAAAACAACATAGCACAACACACTAAATGCAGGACCAGATATGAGACTCCAACCATTTTCAATGAAGCCAGACTTTATATTTACAAAACACATAAGTCAATGCTAGTCTTTTCATTAATTTTTTTGTTTTGAAAAACAGCCAATTATATAAAATAATGTTATTTATGATAAACTGAACGAACTTAACATGAATTTATTGTTATTTTAAAATGAATTCACAAATATAATTTTTGTTTTTAATCTCAAATACGGTAAATACGAACAGATATAACTGACATAAACAAATGTTCTTTAGGGTCCTCAGTAATTTTAACAGTGTTAAGAGGTCCTAAAACTAAAAGTTTGAGAATTGCTGAACTAGATGAAATCTAATGTCCCAGTTCTTTTGAGATTCTATGATATTTTTGTTGTGTATGTGAATGAGAATAGAAAATAAGACATGGAAGTGTCTTTCATTTGATTGGTAAGTTTTTGTTTCTTTCACGTTTGTTTTCTTATGAGAATATAAAACGGCAGATTCGTAGGACAGAGTTTTGAAAATAAAGTACCTAAAGGTAATTTATCCTTTAATTTTTATTAAAATATCAATTATAATTAACATAACACTAGTTGGAAATGTTAAAATACAGATTAAATAATAAAATGCTTGATAAAAATCTTATAAATATGTAATGTAATGCTTCAGAAATTTGTTATTTAATTTGAATTTATATTCATGAATATCTTATAAATTATATTTAAGCTAATGACAATTGTAATTTCTCCCCAATTTTGAGAAGTATCATCACAAGATTCCCTTGGTAGTATATACTGTAATTTTTTTAAAACATAGAGCACTGTTTTTAAAGAACTTTTAACAAAATGCATTAAATATTTTAAATTATTTGATCAAAACCAAAATAATCATAAGTTGCTTAGTGTAAGTTGGATGGTGGAATTTCTGTGAATGTTTTTAGGATTTGGGTATCAATTAATCTGAAGACAAGAATAACATTTTTATTGTGGGAGAAAATCAGAGCACCCAGAAAAAACCCACACAGACACAGAGAGAACGTCCCAATTAAAAGCATCACCAGATTTACTACTTTCTATTCCTCTCAGTATTAGGCTTTTACAAACATAATATGCCTAACCTATATTTTTGGCTTGCATAACATCCTAAATACTCCTGTCAAACTTCTTTGCTTTTATCCCTGCTCAACTCATCACATCAACCATCTGCATAAATAAAGATGTAAGCATCTGCTATATGGCAAATGGTCTCAGGGGCAGATGTTTCCATCCTTGTGCTCATGTCACTGGGTTGGATACATTATTTGAACAGATGTACACAATCTTAAAGTGTTGTGTCCCACAGTGAAATGTCTCCAACTGCTTTCTATCAAAGTACATAAATGCTATTTGCACCTGCATTTATGTTAATGATATAAAGGCAGCAGGGGTCTAATAAAGTGAGATGTGATGGTATGAAATATATTTACATGGTTAATTGGAGTTTCTCAGAGACAATGCTGCCAAATGGCCACACTGACACTGATACACACCCAGGTAGATTATCTGATTAGTAGCCTGCTTTTTAAGCAGTGGATATATGGCTACTTTCAAATGACAAAAATACTCATAAGAATATTCCAAACTCCAGTATTTTATTTCAAAATAGGAAAATAAGTTCCAGTATAAAGGTCTTTTAGGCCACCCAGGTCATTTCTATTTTGTTCTACAAGGAAATTTCTATAGGTATGTGTGTGTTTTCCATTTGTACTTCTGTCAACAGCATAACATACTAATAATCCATAGTAGTATTTTGCAGAGGTTATATTACATCGGAAAGTTCCAATTTCCAACATTAAGGAGTTAACCAAAACCAGCTTGAAAATGTCAATTTGTACTTGCTCTGCAACATAAAGTGGTACCAAAAGTCCAAGAACGGCATTTGCACTACTAGTTAAGATCAAAACGTTTCCATATGAATGTCACATATTTGGAAACATAATATTTTGGTACTTCATAGGGAATTTTTTCCCTCAATAATGAGGTCACAAAGCCATGTTAACCACTAAATGCAAAACATCAAATTACAGTGGTTCTCCTTGCTACTGTGCATTAAATGTGAGGGCTAAAAAGCCAAAGAATTTGCAATAATAGCTGTCTTTGTAGCTTTAGTGAGCTAAAAACTTGTGGTCACTTTCAAATAATGTATTTATTACTTTATTAACTTGGCGTTAATAACATCAACTTTGCATAAAGTTGTATCCGAGTTAAATGTTACCCAAAATAAATTTTATTCTGCAAATTATTCTGAGATTTATATTGTGCTTTAAAAGAGTTTACAAGGTACATTCATATATAGCTGATTCTCATTATTTACAAATTATTTATATGCGAATTCACCTGCTTGCTCAAATTGATTTGCAATCCCAGATCCATACTTTTGGCATTTTCGCGGTCATTTGTAGATATGCACAGGCAAAAAATTTGATTCACCTGATGTGCATGTTCTCAGCAGTGGTCGGTGCTGTGCCTTGTGTCAGCTCTCATAAAAAAAAAACAAGTGTCCTTTTCACAGTCTATTTAGTGCCATATTTTCTACATCTTTTTCCTTTTTATTGGCGATTTCAATGTTTAAAACAGCCCTCAGGTATAGCGTGCCATGCTGTCCAGTGTTTCTAAGCATAAGAATACTGTAATGTGCCTTATGGAAAAAATACATCTGTTAGATAAGCTTTGTTCAAGCATGAGTTATAATGCTGCGTCTGTAAGTTCAATGTTAAGGAATCAACAATATATATTAAATAAGCTGTCTTTAAACAGAAACACATGTAACACTAGGTACTGTGTTGATGAAAATGTTGTGTTGTGACCAGAGGCTCATAGGAACCTAACCCTGTATTTCTTCTAGGAGCAATGGTTCAGTGTTAGCTAGTTCAGTGTTTGTGGTAAAGTTATAGAATTTTTTTGTATTAGCTAATTTACTGTTTGTGGTAACTATTGTGAATGAGGAGAACTGAATGTACCTTACCTCGCCTGACTGTTTCAGGATGAGAATTATTATCCCCATTTGAAAGATGGAGGGAATGAAGCTCACTGATTTAGCCAAGATCACAGAGCCTCAAAAGAAGGGCAGAAGAATAACCAGGGCTCAACTGACAGCTCTTAGCTTAAGTGTTTTTTCACTGGAATGAGAAGAGAGGGGACGAGGGGAAGGCGGAGAGAAGCAGGGGGAGGAGAAGGAAAAATAAGGAAAAATAAGAAACAGCTTTAATACCGTGTTTGAAAGAGTGAAACCACAGTTAGAGAACATGATAAAGAACCATTTTTAGGTTGAATTCTCATAAAATGTAAACTCTTGCTTCGACAGGCAATCAGTTTTATTAATGGAACTAGGCGATAGGAGAGTAGAGCTTAGTTTGGTTTCCATTTTTCCCCTTTGCTCTTTGCTCCCTGCCTCCCCAAAGACAATAAATATTTGTTATATGAACACACAGCCCTGAGAACTCCAGCTTCGTGTTTTACTAAAAATTAAAATTAATTTTCATGGCATCTAAGTAATATGATTTTTTACAAATGTTTGAGAGTTTAAAGCATTTTCAACAAAATTTAATATGTATTGAGAACCTGCTACATGCCAGGGTGATTTAGAGCCTCCTCCAAACAGAAAATTTATCAAGAAGTTATAAAGAATCCAACTGATACTAAGTAGATCATTTTTCTAAAGTTAAAAAAATTCAATTAATTAGCTACCCCAAATGTTACTTACTTGCATTCTCAAGTGTTATGTTCACTACTACCAAAATGTTTGTCTGTAAGATACAATATATATTTTTATGTCTATAAAACATAAGAATATATTTTTAGGCTATGCCATAATTATTTTTAAAGTATTTTAATTGAATCACAAAATCCAGCTTTTTGTTTTTTATAGATTCATATCTGAAGTCACGTGATAGACAGTAATGGCTAAGGCTCACCAGTTAAATAATGCACAGGTTTTGAAAATTCGTAGTTGTACAGCATGTATTTAGTTAACTGCATTGGTCTGAAGGGGGTTATTACGACCACTGTGTCTTGCCTCAGAGCATCTGCTGTTTTCTCACCTCCATTTATTATTACTCTTGTTGAATAAAAATAGCGCTCACAATTTGAAAACTGTTTAAAAAATACTAATGTTATGACAGAGCTGAGACGTGTTAGATCTGTCGACCTGTAGCAGACTTGCCTAAGAAATGGCAAAACTGAATTGGAAGCTGGCAAATGACTAAGAATTTTGAATGACTCCAGTAAAACAGACCCTCCCTGGATCTAAACGAAGATTCTTTCCTGACCAATGAACCTTGGAGCTTGTTTTAACCTACTGTGTGGGGACTTAAACATTCATTCTGCCTTCTCCAAGGTATAAACTTCAATCGTTAATTGGCATAGCCACAGTGAACTTCTTTCTAACACATAAAAAACAAAAATTGTCCCTGTCAGAGAAGCGTTTGGCAAAGTTGCTCACTTGTGTGTTTTCTTATCTTTCAGAAAATAAGTTCATTTACATTTTCAATCACTGCTGTGGTTTTGCCTTTCCTTCTACAAATTTAAAGTGGAAGTTAATAACAACTGTATTTGGCCTTATCATGTTGTTTTCATACATTCCCCCCCACTCCCTACAAAAAAAAACAAAAACATGGTTTATCATTTGTTACAATTTGCTGTTTTCCAATACAAAATACCTGTCTTTATATTTTTATTAGCTTATCATTTAAAAATGTCAAACAAAAAAAAGTTATGGGAAAACCATAAATCCAGTCCCCAAATCCTGAATGTATGAGAAGAGAGATTATTCTAACAAAATAATTCTAATGAACTTATGAAGATTCTATAAGGAATACTTTCACACAGAAATGAATACTGATGACACTAAATTATAATGGAAAGCTTTTAATATAGTATAAATTATCATAGAGTGATATCACAATGTTAATTCTCTTTATCCAAAATTATAAAACATTTAAATAGAAGACACTAGACTTTCTAATTAGTTTCCTCTAGTTCTCTTCTAGCTTCAAACCCATATCCTTTGTACTCTAAATTTCACCTGTTTGACTTCTACACGTGTTAATGTCCTGAGCACATGTCATCTCTTTCTTGTGTTTCCTGATTAGCTTCAAAATTCTGGCTGAACCAACTGTCCTTTGAATCTAGGATTTCAAAGTACATCATACTCACTTCTAATACAGCGTTTGTCATGCTTTATTCTAATTACTTACATGTCTGCTGTTCTAATAGAATTTTTCTTTTGTAGAAGCATAGGCTCTGTCTGGTTTACCTTCGGATCCCTTAAAGCATCTGACATAGCTCCTGGTAAGTACTGCCTTGGTGAACATTAAACCTGCTTTTATTTTTATTAGACATTTTATTAAGAGATAGTATGTGATGCAGTGGATTTTCTTAAGCCCCATAATTCTGCTGGTAACGTCCTACCTGAATTTCATACGTTAATGTGTACAGTATGTGTGCATGTTTGTTTACAAGTATGAAATTCAAAAGTAGCATAATTTATAGATAGCCATCAATGGTTTGTTAAGAAAATCAATCAGCATTTAATTAATAAATGACGTACACCCAGCAAATGTCTCATGTCACAAAAATGATTATATTTGATGACAGAAATACAAACAAAATCATAATTTAAAAATCTAGTATTTTTCTTTGTTAAAAAATATTAGCGGAATCCAGGACACAGAGAAAGCGACTGAATAGATAAATGAGTAAATTAATGAATACGTAGGTAATTCTTAGGCCTCGCGTGTATTATACAATTTTTCCTTACTGATATAATTTCCCATGACACAAATTCTAATTTCTGCCTACTATGTTTAAAATAGCTTTAAACATTCATATATGTAATTAAACACAATATATTTGATCAGAGAAGAGAGATGATCTAAAAATAGATTATAAATATTCTCTATAAATTCATGTGTGCCATGGTACAAATAGTGAGTTTTGGATTTTGATAGATCTAGGTTCAAATCTTAACTCAGTCACTTAATGGCTGGCGATCTTAGTAAAAGTATGTAATTTCCCTGAACCTTTAATATAAAGATTATTTCTAATTTATTGTTTAGATTAAATAAAACAAAGGATGTAAAATGTTAGGTAGAGAGACTATTACCCTGAAGGCACCTGTCTAGGTCTTTTAGCTATTATATCTCTTTCTCTGTCAAAGTCTGGGTCGGGGGCTTAAGTATCCTTTGTCTTAGAAAAGAGTGATGAAGAATTTACTAGAGCTAATGAATCTTAGCTAGGTTTGAAGGTGGCTCATACTCTGGCCAAGTCAATGAAGATAACTAAGTTTATGCGATAGCTCAGGCAAGTAGACACAAAAATTAAAAAAAACTTAATGAGAAGCAAAATAGGCAAGAGGTGTGAGTGGTGATATGCTTTTAACTTCCCTATATTAAGCCAGAAACCAAGCAGCTCATTGCTTAGTTACACAGACTTATAACCTTTTAGAGCTGGAAAAGAATGTGTAGTAATATTGGCTTTACTAATAGAGAAACTAAGGCTGAGGGGCAAAATAACTTGTCTGAGGTTCCACAGCTGGTTAGAGGCTGATGTAGGACAGGAGCCCAGCTTCCTTGTAACTTGGTTCAATAAACAGTCTTTCCTCTACCCAGTCACATTTCTCCATGCTTACCCAAATGAGGAAGGTAATACCAGCTGGGATATCGAACTTCCAAACCCCTGCTACTGCAGAAATCTTCCAAAGGCTATATACCAGAAAATACTCATAGGAAATGCATACTTATTATTTCTAGATAGGGTCTGCTTTCCTCCCTAATCATTCCCATATCTTTTCTTGCTCTAGTGTTCAGGGATGGGTCATGTATGAATCTCAAGGACTCTTACTCTCCCTTTGGCCAGGTGTCTGGAGGAGAAGCAAGCCAGGGAGTCTCCTCTGTGTTCACCTCCCATGGGTTTCCTTGGGTCATGCTTGGCCTGCTAAGGCCAGTAGGCATTCCAAGCAGGAGACAGCCACGTCCATCTCACTGCATCAGTCTCCACACACAGAGCGAGCCCAGATATGAAGTCACAACCATCAAGAACAACAGCCACCATCATCTTCTAAGTGCCTACTATACAATTAGCAATATTCTGAGTGATTTACATATAGTATCTCCTTTAATTTCCACACAATCTATAGGGTAGGACTTACTATCTTCATTTTATAGATTTATAGTTGAGAAAGCTCAGGTCAAGTGATGTACCTAAGGTTATGCAATTCTGTGGTAGAACTGAGTTTCAAACCCAGATTCCATGCTCTATGACATTATCTTTTTTTCTTGGTAGAGAAATCAAAGACTGTTGTCACCAGTTAAGGTTTCTTTATAGCAAATTCACTATGTTCACTAAAATTTACATTTAGAAAGTCCAATTCTTGAATGATTAAAGACATTATTTTTCTCACTCACATATCAAAACTTCTGTGTGGAAGAGAATATGTAGGGGCAAGAGAAAGACTTGAATTCCTCTTAAAGGTTAGAATTTGCCCTTTACAATGACAAAAATTTAATTATTCTTTATTCGGAAAGGACTCTAACTCCACCTGTAAACTGTTTTCTTGAAAAAGGTCCAGGAGCTCCTGTTAAAAAATCATGATTTTCTTTTTAAAAATCATATGGAGGGGAAATGGTTTTTCTAATGTTTCTTTTTAGATGGGTACAGGTAGAAACAGTTCAAAGAAATATACAAGCAAATAGCATCTCTCTCCATGTGTGCTGTGTGTGTGCGCGTGCATGTAAATGAATATATATACACACATGTAAATGTTCTTCTCATTAAAACATGTCATTCTGTTACACTAAAGCCAATATTCCATAATTTCATTTGACATCTATCAGTGCCAGCTAATGGGATGGGCTCTGTGAGTTTTGTGTGGAACGAGGTGGCCCTACTCTCGAGGAGCTCTCATAAAAGAGAAATGTCCCTAAACCCAGGAATCCATTTACATTCAGTAATTTACCAAAGGAAATCAACTTTCGTATATATATATTTTTGTTCTTAGTTCCAAGAAATAAGTCACCTTATGGCTAGAGGACAGTGACATTAAATATATCAATTAAAACTATAACATACACATAACCATTATCCTCAGCATGGCTTATCTTACCTTGATCTTTTGGTGATAACGATATAGAATTCTGCATTGTAACGTATTTGACTTGAAATAGTAGCTTCCCTAAAAATAACCAAGCACAAGCAATAATTAGAAATAATTGAAATGCCATGTTAATACATACAAAAATATAAATAAGCTTTTAAAAAGTCTATAACTGTATGAGTAATAAAGAATTGACTGAACTATTAAAAAACTGATGTTTTCATTTCATTCTCATTTTTATACAGACAGGATTTCACTGAATGTACTGGTGTGAGCCTGGAAAGGGAAGCAATGACACACTGAGAGACAGTACCTGCATCTCTGTCCTTGTAGGGTCAGAGAGAAGTGCGAGTAGGTATAATGAAGCTTCCCCCAAATGTGCGGCCTGATAATTATGTTTAACATACTCTGTTTAAGAATAACTAAAATGTTTAATAATATAGGCAAGGGTAGTATAATTGCAATATAATCATTTGATAAAATGTAATTCAGTCATTAAAATGTGATTATGAAGACTATTTAGCAACATGGAAAATGCTGATGATATAATGCATCGGATGAACATACTAAATGACATACATACGAGGATAACAATTATATTAAAAATGCACAGAAAAATACATGACAGAAAATATGTTTATTGACATTGTGTTTGGTAACAGAATTGCAGATGTTTTCCCCTCATTTTAGCTGTTTTTCGAATTGTCTATAACGTAGGTTTCATACTAATAAATTTTTTGAATGTAAAAATAAGACAAAGTCCTTGAAAAAATACAAGTAAATATTTTGATAAGGCTTCATAGAAAATATACTAAAATATACTTAGAAATACAAACACCGTTTCTAAATGTAAGACCTAATCATTTACTCACATAAAATACATGCACATAAAAATATATGTGCTCCTTAACATGTATGGCTGAACTAGACAGGTTATAATGACTGGGAGAGCATTTTTCTACCTAAATAAAAATCTGTTGGGAAAATATGTTCTAGCTTTACCCTTATTTTTTTTCTTTCACAGGTTTTCAGTAAAAATTTCTTCCAGTGGCTCTAACTACAACTCTAAATTTATATTCCCAGGTTCCAGGATGAAATATTCTCTGGGTACTACATATGTCCACTTGACTACATGCAAACTAAATCTAGCTCCTTCCTCCTCTGAAATATTTTTTAAAGCTCTTGCCTCTGTTCCATCCCCACCATTACTGCCTTAGTCAGGGCTTGCTGGTATTAGAACAGCCTCTAGATTGTTTCCCTGTCTCCAGTCTTATATCTTTCTAATCCATTCTTTGTGATGCAGTTAGCATAATCTTTCCTTTTTTAATTAAAAAATTTTAAGTTTATTGAGGTCTAAATGACAAATAAAATTGTATATATTTAAAGTACGAAATGTGATTTGACATATGTATACTTTGTGAAATGATTACCACAATCAGATTAATGAACATATCCATCACTTCATATAGTGGTTTTTTTTTCTTTTTTTTTTTGCAGTGAGAATACTCCAGGTCTACTCAGCAAATTTCAAGAATGCAACACAGTATTATTAACTATAGTCACCAAGTTGTACATTAGATCCCCAGAGCTTATTTATCTTATCTTCCCCAGAGACAAGCACTTTCAATTCTTAGAGCTGATTCTTACAGGATTTATACCTCCATTTCTACCAATAACATGCACATAATCTTCCTTCTTGATTGTTCGGTTTTAGGCAGTTATCTATTGATTCCCACTGTAAAGGATGGAGATTCATCTCTATTTCTCTATTTCTCAATCGACAAAAATTTTGCTTAATAACTTTTCTGAGTATAGAATTCTAGGTTGAAATTTAAAATCATTGTTCCACTGTCTTCCGGTTTCTAGTTAAGAAATCCAAAGCCACTCATGATCCTTTGTATGCAATTTGTTTTTATTTTTTTCTCTATGGAAACAATGTTTATAAAATTCACAGTAAAGTGTCTCAACTTAATTTCATCCATTTGTCAAGTGTTTAGTGGACCTTTTCAATCTGGAAATTCTTGTATTTTAGATTCTGGAATAATTTCTCCAATTATTTTTCTGAGATTTCCTAATTTACTTTACTCTGTTCTTTTTCCCCTGAACTCTCATTATTCAGATATTTATCTTCCCTGGAAATGGGAATATATATATATTTATATATATATACACACACACACACACACACACACACACACACACACACACACACACATACACATTCTCCATGCTTTACCTCTTTTACTTTTGCTCTTTCTGAAGAAATTCCTTAAGTTTATCTTCTAGAGCTTCAGTTGAGTTCAATCATCATCTTTACCCAACAGACAAGGATCTTTTTAATACAAATCTAATCATGTTTTTCCTATGGTTCAAATTCTTCAGTGGCTCCCTGGTGTCCAAAAGATAAAGCCCAACCTCTTTTGCACAGCACATGAAGCCTTTCACACACTGGCTGGTATGGTTATCACCACTATATTATTAAGAGGTGCACCTAGACGTCAGCCAGGGAGGCCGGCTCTCACATGTCTCCACAATTCTTCATGGAATGGCTTTCTCTTCCACCTTGCTGTATAATTCCTACTCAGCTCTTCTGCAACATCTACCTGGGCAATTAGAAAATTTTCTATTGATCTATCCCATTATCTTCCAACATACTCTGACTGACTCTTAGCACGTGGCACCTATTTAAACTGTCCATTTTCCCCTTAAATTTGTTAGTTTCTTGACGGCAGGGACAATCCTATATTTATCTTTATATTTCCAGAACTTAAAAGTGACTTTGTATATAAGGTTTAATGTTTATTGAATAAATGTCAATAAACCTGTAAAAACAAGAGTCCTAGAAATTATTTAACAATACTTGCACAGTTCCATTTAGTGCTTTTCATAGCAGTTAAATCTTATTTTCAATAGACATTTTCTAAAATTCAGAATCACTTTTTTTAACAAATAGTGTTTCTGAAATCTGAAGGAATGTCTCATTAATTTTGCCACTGCTTACTTGTCTACCACTTAAAATGACAAAAATTGATCAAGTTAATTTTTTTCAGTAATAAATTTTCTTTGATCTCTACAGATTGCCTATTTGTGTTTTTAGAAGGACTGAACCACTCTCCTAAAATGACTTAAAAATTGTAACAGGTAAATGTAAAAAATGTCCTATTTTCCTCAACTTCTGTAATATTAGGCTTGGGGCTTCTAAAATACAATGTTATTTTAGATGTCTATTCCTGGGAAACAATGATTTCCAACATTATCTATGAGACCAAGTTGTTGACAATGCTGCTTTGCTGTTAAAAGGCCCCAGTGCATTTTAGTTAAGTCAAATAAGACCCAAGTTTTAGGTAAGTTTTAACCAACAGGAATCCTCCCATTTCTTATTTATTCAAATGTAGAAGATACAGATGTAAGAAAAATATTTGGTTCTTTCTACATGAAACAGAGCATCTTTGGAGAGTTTCCAGCCTGGCTTCTTAATGCTAAAAGAATGAAGAAGTTGGTCAGGCCAGTGACATTAAAATCATGGTGAAGATGAAAGCATTTCAAAAAAGAATTGTACCATTTGGTAATAAATGACACGCCTCAGTACAATAAATACGATAAAATTAAAAGGCTGTCATTTACATGTCCAGTCCATGATATAGATACAGATCGTGAAAGTTCATTATTTTGCTCCCTTCAATCAGTCTGGCTGCCAGAGTTTCAGTGAAGTTTGGACTTAACTCGTTACTTTGAAATGATCACGATTCCACCGTTCTTGCTCTTCTCTTATCCACATTGTCACACAATCATCTTTAAACCTAGCGGGTTTATAGCAAATTTATATAAGATCATTTTGGATTCCTCACATTCCTTTTCTATCTTAAATCTTACCTGCTGCCAAGTGCCAAAGAGTTTTGGTTTCATCACCATAGACCAGTCAGTGGACCTGGAACAAACTCAAGTTTCTACCGCCTACCTCTCTTCCATTCTAACCCATTTACAACACTTCCAGTACAGTCCATTTCTCTCTGAGCTCTGCTCCCATCTCTAGCTTTCTCCTACTTTATAGATTCTGCTTTAAATTAAAATCCCATCAATTAGCTTTAACAAACTTCTTTGCTCAAATTCCTGCTTACTTCACCCATGTTTTATATTTTTCCATTTTCCTTTGAGTGTGTGAACTGCTGCTTAATAATGATTCTGGTGATTTTTAAAACAATTCAAACGTTCATCTTTTCCCTGGAACACTCTAGTCACAGATTTACCTTTTCGGCATTTCCTACATTTAAAAAAATTCTGTCTCTGAAAGCATTTGTATAACACTTAGGTTACCATAAAATGATTCTCTCCAACATGGAAAAAGCTAAATAAAAATGAGCAAGCCTCCCTCTCATTCCATAACCTCAATTATCCTCCTCAGAGGCAACAACACTTAGCACTTTTGTGGGTATACTATCAGAAGTAGTCATCTGTGTGGCTATCAACTAACATGTTTAGATACATGCTCTACCCACTACCTCCTCTCCCCAAATTAGAGTATATTATACATGCTACTCTTTTTTCACTAATATATTTTTAAGAGCTCTCCATACCAGCATTTATGGAACCCTCCTGATTCCTTTTAGAGTCTGTATAGTATTTCATTGCATGGAACCACAATTTATTAACCAGTCACCTGCTAATTGATAATGAGATTGTTCTCAACCTTTTGCTCTTAACAAGCTGCAGTGTGCATTCTTATACACACATCTTTGCTAACATGTGCAAATCTATCTGTAGGATAAAGTTATAGGAAGAGATTTCTGGGTCCATTTGAAATTTTTATGGATATTGCCGAATTGTCATTCAGAGAAGTTGTACTGATTTATTCAACCATGTCTGAAAGTGCCTCAAAACCACTATTTGCAAAAATTGCTACAGGAATTTTTCAATCAACTATCCAAAAGCTGCAAAGATTTTAGCATGCCTAGATATTTTTCTCAACTCTAGTTGAATATACACATACTGCTCATTGTTGAAATATAAAAACCCTGACAATAAAATGAAAACCAAGTTTCACATTTCAAGGATTTAGAAGGGTGATTGTTTATGAGAAGTCCTTACAGACTAGAAAAGGGAAAGAGTTAGTTGCAAGAGATAGTGCTGTTCCCCAGCATTACTCAAAGTGGGTATTAGTGTCACAGAGCATGGCCCCTTAGTTGGTGTCGGTGTGTTCTTGCTATGAAAATGAAAAGACAAAGTGATTTCCTAATTGAAAAAGACAAATCAGATAAAGTAGTAGGAGGAAAAAAGCTTTACATATTTGAAAAACTAGCCTTTTAAAATGTTTTTCTTTTCAAGACATTACAGAATGTGTAAGTATAGTTTAAAAGTTAATCTCATGGTATAAAAATGGTTACCCTTTGTCTAAAAAAGTGTCTTGACTGAGGTGCTACCAGCTGAGGATCAGGTGAACCCAATTAACCCAATTTTTACTTGTCTGTACTAAGTGGTTTATTTTAGATGTATGCTACTCTTTAAATCCTTTAGGGTATGACATGGCAAAACCATAAACAGGCTATAAAGGTCATGACATTAATTTTCCTGTCATTCTCATGCTTTAAATAGGCATCAAAAACTAAAAGAATCTTGTCCTCTGGGAAGGAAGACAAATCTGAAACTAATTACGGTAGTTATTATCGTAATATTATTAAATTAAACACTGTGACCCTAGCTATCTTTATTTTGGTACCTTTTTTTAACGAATAAACCTTCCTAAATAAGATTATGGCATCCTCTCATAGAGCAAAATGATTCACCAGAGGACTAGTAGAATAGCATAACCACTCAAAAACCTGAGTTTTCACTTACCTAAAACTTAACTAAAAAATTTAATAAGCATACTTGAAATCTTTTTTTGCAGGAAGTGCTGTATGTATTCCAAAGTTTTATTTAAGAAGGAAAAACTTCACAAGAGTAGACTACTGAGCAAGAGTCATATCTGTGTTTACTTGTTTTGTTTCCAATATTTTCCTATTTTGTTGACTGAGGACTTACTCATAACTACTGCAATTTATTTAAACCTAAATGAAAATGAAGGAGCAGGGAATATCCCAGTAACTTCTTTTTCTGCTGAAGTTTCCAATACCCAAACTATTTTAGGCGTTTAGAAGGTAAGGCACTTGAAGAGTATTTGCCATGTGTGTCCTCTAATGCCCTCGAACTGGATTGATACCCACACAGACTATTGGGCTCCTTTCAATCCTTACTAGCGGAGATGAAGGCTGAGGATAGTGACTGATGAGTTTAGGTGGGTGGGAAGGAAAATTAGGCAAGGAAAAGGAATAGCAACATCTGTGTGCAACTAATGAGCAGGGGAAAGAAGAATAAGTAGCAGTCACAAAGAAAGAAAAAGGAAGTGGGAGGGAAAAAGGTACAATGGTAACATTATTTTAAAAGGAGAAATGGCATGTGAAAAAAATACTTAAATTCCAGTTTCTTTTAATATCTCAGAAGATACAGAAACCCATTTAAGAACTAGTTCTTCATGTACTTTCTTGCAGTTAGAAAAGATACTATAGGACTTTCTGTACAATGCTGATAGTCTCGATAACCTCTATTTACTAGTTGTTAAAGGAAAATGTTGCTAGTCGACATTTATAGTTATAAATGTTATATAAATTATAACAGTTTACTAAAATTTAAGCTGAAATATACTTTAAAAGCATCTTTTATTTCTCTAAATTTGAGACTTAATCTTAGAATAAAAATTTCTAATTGCCTCTCTTTGTTTAAGGAGTAAACTGACTATGAGGAGCACCACACTGGAAAGATGATAAAAAATAATGTAGAAGGCAGTAGAGGGCCGTTTTTTATTGCAAAGGTTTCCACATGGTTTACTGTGGATACACAGGGATTCCAATTAAAATGATATGATTAGGAGGGCTTTCTTGATCCTCTATTTTCATGTATTTAACTGTGTTCCTACCATCTATTTCTTTACACTTTATAGATCCACATCTCAAACTACCTTTTGTACTCCAAATGTGTATATTTTCACATTAGCTGATGAAACAGTTGTTTAAGCTCGTGCACGATGGTGCTGTTTGGCAGCCAAGAATTCATGTTGAGGCAGTGGCCATCTTTGTCTGTGCAATAGTGATTTTATAATTATTTGAATATTTCATTACATTTTGCTTTATTTTAGAAAAATTAATGGAGCACAAAAGATTAAATGTAAATGTGGTTAATATAACCAAAAGCACAGGCAACAAAAGTTAAAAATAGACAAATTGTACTACATTAAAATAGAAAGCTTCTACATATCAAAAGAAACAATCAACAGAGTAAGAAGGCAACCTACGGTATAGTAGAAAATATTTGTGAAATCATATATCTGATACGGGAATAATATCCAGACTATATAAAGAACTCCTACAACTCAACAACAAAAAACAAATAACCTGATTAAAAAATGGACAATGGACTTGAATAAACAGTTCTCCAAAGATAATATAAAAATGGTCAGAAAGCATAAAAAAGAAGCTCAATATCACTTACCATTAGGGAAATGCAAATCAAAACCATGATGAGATATCACCTCACATCCATTAGGATGGCTATTATCAAAGAAAAAAAAAATGAAAATAACAACTATGAGGATGTGGAGAAATTGGAACCTTAATGCTCTGTTGGTGGGAATGATAAATGGTGCAACTGCTATAGAAAACAGTATGGTGGTTCCTAAGAAAATTAAAACTAGAACTACCATATTATCCAGCAACTCCAGTTCTGGGTATATATCCAAAAGAAATGAAGGCAAAATCTCAGAGATATATGCACGACCATGTTCTATACAGCAGCACTATTTACAATACCCAAGAAGCAACCCAAGTATCCACTGACAGATGAGTGGATAAACAAAATGTGGTATATACACACAATGAAATATTATTCAGCCTTAAAAAGAAAATGAATTTTGACACATGCTACAACATGGTGAACCTTGAGAACATTATACTAAGTGAAATAAGCCAGTCACAAAAAGACAGGTACTATGTGATTCTACTTATATGATGTATCTAGAGTAGTCAAATTCAGAGAAACAGATCGTAGAATGGTAGCTTCCAGGGGCTGGGGGGAGGGAGAAATAGGAATTTGTGGTTTTATGGGTATAGAGTTTCAGTTTTACAAATGAAAAGTCCTAGAGATGGGTTGCACAACCATGTTAATATACTTAACACTACTGAACTGTACACTTAAAAATGGTTAAGATAATAAATTTTATGTTATGCGTTTTTTTACTACAATTTAAAAAAGTAAATGTGATTATACTAGTAATAGGAAGCAGAGGTCTTGTAAACAACATAACTTTAGGCAAAAATGACAATTGTTCATGATGTTTTAAGTAGGCAAATCTTTAATCTTTATTGGAAGCACAATGGACTTTAGTTAAGCATGTATATGAAAAAATGAAATTAAAGGATATTTACAAAGTATACTATATTTATACTATGCATATATCTATAACAAAAAATGATGCATTAAGAAATTGTATAATGTTTTACTCTGGAATATCTTCTTATATAGCATTACACACTTAACTTCTATGCATTTTTTGAGGAATATAATTTGTACAAAAGTAAATAGTGCCTATAAATAGGAAGCACCAGCCTAGGGCTGCTCAGACAACTTTCTATTTTCCCAAAACATATATCACCCCATGTTCTCTGGTGAGTTTATCAGAGAGGCAGGGGGTTTCTAGGTAATCTTTGTTCATATGGTTACTTTATAACATTAGCAGCCCACAAACAACCCAGGAAAAGTACTTCAATACATAACATCTTCTGAGCTCCAAGTTGGCTCAGGTAGGGGTTGGTACCCACTCCCACCTTTGGTCTCCTTTGACAAACTGCCACTTCAGCTACCCCCCCCATTCCCCAAGCTCTGGCACTATCAAAACTGAGTTGAGGGAATCAAATTAACTCAAGTGATTCCAGATTAAAACAACTGTAGGCATCTCAGAGATTAGCTGTAAACTCCTCAATTAGCTTTGAGATTAAAGCATCAAGGCCTTTTATTCTTGGGCTCCCCAAGACTTAGGTCTGTATTCACAACGCAGACAGTGAGATAAGCAGACAGGCGTGAGAGTGGGTGGCAGGCACTGCTCTGGGGCATGCAGGGCCTTGTGGGGCTTCTCTTGGGAACATTCAGTTACATTTTAAGGATCTAAAATGATGGCAAAGATTGTACACCTACAGATTATATCCTCTAACAATCACACAGCAAGAAATCCTCAAACCGAAAGAAAACTAATGGGAAATCTTTTCATTTCAATCTCCAACACTGATATTACAAAATCAATTGGTTGTTGCTATAAATAACCTAAACATTCAGTTTCTCTATAAATGACTGGGTGGGGGATCAATTTTAGTCTAATTATGTAAAGGCGTATAAAAATAAAAGGATAATTTCAAAGGATAAGAAACTGCTAAGGGTGGCTGCTTCTGGAAAGAGGAAAATTGGGAGGCACTTTTGGGAGGGTGATTGCCTTTCCACTCTGTACTCTTTTGTAAAACTTTTGAATATTTCACCTTGTGGATATATTACTAAAAACATTATCAATGATATGAGCAAGAAGAATGAAGTAGATCTAGAAAGACAGGTGGTTCTCAACAAACACTGGCAGGGAAAGATGTTCATGAAATAACAAGTGAAGCAAACTGGGAGAGTGGGTGTGTTCTGATCCCATCTGTCTTAAAAAAAACCTGTATTCTCACAGAGAAACATCAGTTTGTCATCACTGAGTACCTTTGGTACTTGGCTGGTGGAACTTCCCCTTTTTCTTTGTACATTGTGTGTGTATGTATGTGTGTCTGTGTGTACAGCTGACCTTTGAACACCATGGGTTTGAAATGCGTAGGTCTACTTATTTGCAGATATTTTTCAATAAATATATTGAAAAAATTTTTGGAGATTTTCTCACTACCACGAAGCAATTGTTATCAATTACACTAGGCTATCATAAAGCAATCATGGTGCTGCTTCTTCATTATCAAGCATGAATTGTTATACCTGTAAATAAATACGAATTTCTTTTTCATGTTACCTTATCATTCTTGATGTCTATTGTTAGTAATATGTATAACATCTACAGTGTTTTGCACTACATAAGATAGTATTAATGTAAGTAGTGACAGATGATTCATCTTGTAAATAGATGACATAAATTTACAGTATCGATAAAAATAATATAGTACTGTAAATGTATTTTTCTTATGATTTTCTTTATAACTTTATAACATAACAGAATACAGTATATATGTAACATGCAAAATAATGTTAATTGACTGTTTATGCTATCAATAAGGTTTCCATTCACCAGTAGGCTATTAGTGAAGTTTTGGGGAGTCAAAAATTATATGCAGGTTTGACTGCTGGGGGTCAGTGCCCCTGCATTGATCAAGGGTCAAATGTACACAGACATCTATTTCTCAATTAAATACAATAGATAACTGTTCTAAAAGTGTGAGAAAAAAACCCTACTTAGAATCTACTTTAAAACACATTTTGTTCAAGAAATACAAATAAATATTTTGATTTTCAAGTAGTAATTAACACACTAAATGGTAGTCTTTTCTCACTTTTTGTATTTTCCTCATCCCAAATTCACAGTGACCATAGTCTCAATAAATAACTTTGTCAAAATCAAATGCATGAGGCTCGTAAATTCATCATCTAATATCTATCAATAAAAAGCAATTAGTATATTATGCCTATATGAATAAGATAGACATTAGATGTAATTTCTTAAAATTCTTGTTTCACTATGTTATCTCAAAACGCTGCTTAGTAAGATACATTTAGTTAAGGATGGATTTTCAAAATCAGCATAAAACTCAAAAAAAATTGTCTAAAGAAACAATATTTCTTACTCTCTCCAATTAGTTTAGACCCTTTTAGTCTATGTTCCTATTGCCCAGTTTAATTCTCCTTTTCCAACACTGATCATACTTATATTAAGGTAATGTCTATCTTCCCTGACAGACTCGAAACTCTATTAGGGCAGGTTCCTGGTCTGTCTTGTTCCTATCAGTCCCAGGGCCTCAGAGGGAAGAAGTCTTCCAAAAGTATTTGATAAATATACTTTCAAAGACATAAGCCTAAACAAAAGGAATTGCAAGATTTACAGATATTCAAGGGCAAAACAGATCCTAAGTAAAGATTATGTAATCAATCAAAAAAGATACATATCACAGTTAAAAATAGCATGAGGATCAAAGAAAAAGTTATTTGCCTGAATGATCAGTCTGACAAAATCAAAGCATATGTTCACTATGCACAATTACTAAAAGCCTCAAGAGTTTCAACTATCTTATAAATATAAGGCTCTGAGTCACCAAGCCTTAAAAAAAAAATAACCACAAGTAACTTTTGAAATGGGATTCTAATACTATATTCTTAAAATATGTTATCATCGAAAAATTCATCTTATTAGCTAATTGTTTCAGAATTCATTTTACTTCAAGAATCTTTGAAAAAGATTATGGGATGGCAAATAGCCTCATACACACACACACATATACACAGTTGGATTTTCATTTTGATAATTCCTGAGAGGAATCCAAATCATAATACTCTTTACTGAATGTATGGTTTTTGGCATATCTTCACTTATACAATCTACTAGAATTGAATTAAATCTACTCATGAACGTGTATGCCAGTTTCAATACGTGGAAACTTGTATGCCAGTTTCAATAGGAGTGTCATTGTTCCTAGGCCCTCTCAGTGACAGAGCTAGAAATATATGTAGGTATCCTAATCCATGCATATATAAACATCTGTGTATTTCTATATCTTTTTATCTGTGTGTGTGTATAAAAAACCATGAGTTCATACTGATAACTCTAATCAAATCTACAGAGTGTATCCTAGAAAGTTACACTTTTTCTAAATCAAAAGTTTTCTGCCACAAGGCTAATTAAAGTCACACACTTTTTTTATACAAGCTTACATGTCTGTCAAAGTAGGATAGTATAAAAGGCATGAGTTCACTCATTCGATCAATAACCCCACAAGGCAGGCATTAGAAAACTATTTCTGCAAAAGGCCATATAGTAAATATTTTCAGTTTTGTGAGCCCTACAGTCTTTGTCACGACTACTCCTTTCTGATGTTGTAACATGAAAACAGCCCTATACAATAGAAATGACTAAATGTGGCTGTGTACCAATAAAACATTTTTTATTTATGAATACTGAAATTTTAATTTTATATAATTTTCATGTGTCAGAAAATACTATCTTCTTTTGATTTTTTTTTCAATAATTTAGAAATGTAAAAACCATTCTTAGCTTACAAGCCATACAAAAACAGGCTCAGTTGGGCCTGAGAGCCACAGTCTGCGATCTCCTGACCTAAATCAACTCTTTAGTAAACCTGACTTATTTCAGTTACTTACTATCTGTGTAACTTTGTCCCTACTCCACCAAAAAGGCCTAAACAACAAACAAAATCAACAAAACAACAACTACAACTGACTTACTTTAATTTTCAAGTGGGAGTTAGAGAGCTATTTTATTGGTGTAACAACAGTAGCAGCAACTAACATTTATTTTGAGCTTACTGTGTTCTAAAGTGTCCTAAGTATTTTTAATATGTGCTAATTTATTTAATTCTCACCACAGCCTTGGAATGGGTATTTTATAATCACCACTTTACATATAAGGAACTGGAGGTTAAGTAACTTACCTAAGCTCACAGAGCTAGTCAATGGTGGAGCTGAAATTTGAAGCTAGGCACTGGGTTCTGCTCTTAACAATGCCTCTAATCTCGAAATTTCCCCAATCTTTCCTTAAAGTTCCCGTTTCAAATAACAATTCTTAGAAATTAAAGCACACAATAGAATAAGCACCTACGGAAAACAATGTAATATAGTTAATGGTTATTAGTAAAGAGCTAATCTTTAGATTAAGCCTATATTGACAGCAAGAAAAATGGAAACTTGATTCAAATGGATGCAAGCTTCAGTGTTATGGAAAAGTTGGGAATAATAGTCTTTGACTCTCCCCTGTGTGTGCTGGCTCACCAGAATAAACATTAGTGAAAATGCCCCAGAAGAGGGTTGCAAAAGGCAGGTCACTATGATTTTCTCTAAATGATTCTTAATTCTCCTAATTTAAATTTGCCTCAAGCTTTGCTTACTCGAATGGCATTTATAGATCCATAAAGTTTGTCTATTACTGGTACATTAGCAATAAAACAGTAATCATGATACCTTTCTTGTAACAGCTACAGTGTAACTTAAATCACAACCCATTTGCATGACCCATTTTCCTCTCCAGGTCTTTACCTGACAGTTGGTTCTGTGTGGTGACATTCCAAATCCAAGTAGATGCCGAATAACTAACTCTTCAAGAGTCATTTGAAAAAAAAAGATTTAGAGTATAGATAAAAATTTATTTCAGTACAGTCTTAAATTGCCAAAGTAGATTTTAGAAATTATAATAAAACACTTTTACTCTACATAACTGCAGTATAAAAAGCTCTTTGAAAAACTTGACATTTAAAGACTTTGGCTAGCCAAGGAAATAAGAATGAATTAAAATTGAATTCATTCCAGTTACTCTTCATTGGAAGGTAGTTACTCGCCAAAAATTTACTTCAGAGTCTATTAGCATTACTTACATCAAAATGAGGAAACTTAAATGGTAGATGGTCTCTATAGCACTGGGGATCGTCAGCAAGGTCAAGTACATTACAATAAGGCACTGAGGATTACAGGACAAAATAGACTCCTAGAGCAAAATACATCTGGCAAATATATTTTTAAAAATGTCTAGTTTTCTCAAATTCCTGTTTTTTACTTTCCCAAAATATCTGCTATCAGTAAATTATGTAGTTCTATATTATGTGTGAAAAGCTATTTCTTGACAGAAAAAAAAAATCCATTCATGTTACTAGAAGTCGTTCCTAACAAAATGTACACTGAAGGAAAGTCTCTGCCTTAGAGATGGCCCTCCCGCCCATTCACTTTCAAAAGTCCAACATCTAGGAGTCCTGCTTTACACCTCTTCTCCCTCACTTCCCAGATGTAGGCTTTCACCAAATCATGTCAATATGTCCTAAAAAGCCCTCAGATACGTCCATTTCTTCTCATCTGTGCTATCAACTGGTACCGGTTGCCATATCCTTTCCTGCCACGACAACTGAATACTCTTTTCACTGCTTTCTCTACTGCTTCTTCTCTAACTAGCACAGCCAGTAATGTTTTCAAAACAGAAATCAGAACAAGCTACCTCAGACTGAAAACCATGAGAAGCCATAACGTGCCCATGAGGTACTGCACAGTCGAGTCGTGGCCTGCTTTTCAGTTTCATCCTGTATTCCTCACTTTCTGTGTCCCAGTCACACTAGCCTTCCTTCAGTTTTCTGAACATACCTTGGCTCTGTCGACAGTCTTTATACATGCTGGTCCCCTTCCCTGTAATGCTTCTTTTCTTCTCAATAACTTGGGTTCATCCTTTGGATCTCTAGGCAATATCACCTCCTTATCTCTGACCTAGTCTGGCTCAGATATTCCTGTTAATAATCTCTGTGAATCCTGAATCTTTTCTTTCAGGAATTTATCACAATTATAATTTTACTTAGATGATGCCTAGTACCCCCAACAGATAAGAAGTTCTAGAAGGAAGGGTTCACATTCGTGTTCATATGGTACCCTAAGCATCTTCACAATAACAGAACACCTAGGAGGAGCTCAGTTAATACTAATTTATATTTCTGATATAATTCACATACCAAAAAATTCACCTTTTTAAAGTGTACCATTTATTGTTTTTTAGTATATTCACAAAGTTGTACAACTATCACCACCATCTAATTCCAGAATATCACCCAAAAGGAAACCTCATACCATTAGCAGTCACCCCATCCCTTTTCCCTCAAAATCTTTAATCTACTTTCTGTCTCTGTAGATTTGCCTATTCTAGAAATTTCATATAAATGAAATCATACAACATGTGGCCTTTTGTGTCTTCTTTTACTTGGCATAATTGGAGAAATATCTATTTAAATTCTTTGCCTATTTTTAAATTGGGTCATTTTTCTTTTTGTTGTTGAGTCCTAAGAGTTCTTCATATATTCTTGATTAAAGTCGTTCAGCAGATACCTGCTTTGCAAATATTTTCTCCCTTTCTTTGGGTTGTCTTTTCATTTTCTTGATGGTGTCCTTTGAAGCACAAAAGTTTTAAATTTTGATGAAGTCCAGCTTATGTATTTTTCTTTTGTTGCTTGTGATTTTCAGGTCAATCTAAGA
The DNA here is from genome assembly GCF_902729225.1 of Pteropus medius. NCBI lineage: Eukaryota > Metazoa > Chordata > Mammalia > Chiroptera > Pteropodidae > Pteropus > Pteropus medius. Next base: position 2,499,570 of record NW_024350397.1, read on the forward strand.
AACCACTGCCTAAACCAAAGTCACAAAGATTTCAGCCTAAGTTTTCCTTTCAGAGTTTTATACAGTTTTAGTTATACCTCTTACAATTAGGTCTTTTATCCATATTGAGTTAATTTTTGTATATAATGTAAGGCAGGGGTCCTCTTTGATTCCTTTGCATGTGGATAACCAGATATTTGAGGACCACTGCTGCCAATACTATTTTTTTGCTCCATTGAATTGTCTTGACACCTTTGGTGAAAATCAATTAAGAGTTTATTTGGACTTTTAATATTATACCATTGATCTATATGTCTATGCTTTTGTCAGTACCACTCCATCTTGTTTATTATAGCTTTATATTAAGTTTTGAAATTGAGAAGTGTGTCTTCCTTTCTATTCTTTTTAAGATTATTTTGGCTATTATGGGTATCTTGAATTTCCATATGAATTTTAGGATCAGCAGATCAATTTCTACAAAACAGAGACAGCTGGGATTTTCATAGATTGCATTACATTGTTGATTAATTTGGGAATATTGCCATATTAACAATGTTAAGTCTTCCAATTCAATAACAAAGGATATCTTCCAATTTATTTACATCTTTACATTCTATCAACAATGTTTTTAAATTTCAGTGTACAAGTCTTTCACCTCTTTTGTTAAACTTATTGCTAAGTATTTATTCTTTTGATGCCATTGTAATTTTATTTTTCTTAAGTTCTTAATTATAATATAGAAATATAATTGATAATTATACTAATCTTGTATCTTTTAGCCTTGTGACCTCATTTATTAATCCTAACAGTTTTTTAGTAGATTCCTTGAGGTTTTTTATATACAAGATCTCGTCATCTGCAAATAGAGAGTTTTACTACTACTTTTCCAATTTAGATGCCTTTTTATTTCTTGCCTAACTGCCCTGGTTAGAAAGTCTTCTATAGTGTTGAAATAGAAGAGGCAAGAGACTACAGCCTTGTCTTGTTCCTGACTTTAAGAGGAAAGTTTTCACCAATAAGTAGATGATTAGCTGTGAGACTTTCATAGATTCCCTTCCTTATGTTAAGGAAGTTCCTGTCTACTTCTATGTTGTTGAGTATTTCCATTATAAAAGAGACTTGCATTTTGTCAAATGCTTTTTCTGTGTCTATTAAGATGATCATATGGCTTTTGTTCTTTGTTCTATTAATATAATGTATTACATTGATTGTTTTTCTTATGTTAAACCAACCTTGCATTTTTAAGATCTATGCCAATTGGTCTTTGTTTGTAATTCTCTTTACATGTTAGTAGATTTGGTTTACTAATATTTTGTTGAGAACCTTTTGCATCTATATTCATAAGGGATATTGGTCTGTAGTTTTCTTGTGTTGTCTTTGTCTGGTTTTGGCATTAGGGTTAATATTAGCCTAATAGAATGAATTGAGAAGTATTTTCTCCACTTCTAAATTTCAGAAGACTTTGTGAAGACGTATTAATTCTTGTTTAAATCTTTGATAAAATTCACATGTAAAGCCTTCTGAACCTGGGCTTTTCTTCGTTGGAACTTTTTTTTATTATAATTCAAGTGCTTTACTTGTTATAGGCTCTGATTTTCTATTTCTTCTCGAGTTAGTTTTGGTAGTTTTTTTTTTTAGGAATTTGTCCATTTCATCCAAACTACTAATATTTTGGCATGCAATTGTTCCTAGTGTTCCTTTTTTATTTTTGTAAGGTTGGTAGTAGAGAACTTGAATGTTCTTTTTTTTCTTGGCCATTCTAAAGGTTTGTCAATTTTATTGATCTTTCAAAGAATAAAATTTTGCTTCCATCAATTTTCTCTATTTCTTTTTTATTCTCTATTTCATTTATGTATGCTTTAAGTTTTATTATTTTCTTCCTTCTGTTTGCTTTGCTTTACTTCTTTTTGTAGGTCTTTAAGGTGAAAGGTTTGGTTATTGATTTTAGATCTTCCTTTTTTAACAAAATGTCAATTTTTATAGCTATAAATTGCCCTCTAGACATTGCTTTCTTTAGCTGCATCCTAAATTTTAGTATATTTTAGGTTAATTTATATCAAGGTATTTTCTAATTTCCCTTGTGATTTCTTTGTTGACCTATTCGCTATTTAGGAATATATTGTTTAATTTCAACATATTTGTGCATTTCCCAAATTTTCTTCTTACTTATTTCTAATTGTATTCTATGTGGTCAGAGAACATAGTTTGCATGATTTTGACCCCTTTTACATTTACTGAGGTTTGTTTTATGGCATAACAGTTTATCCTAGAAAAAGACTGATATTGCATTGAAAAGAATGTGTATTCTGTTCCATATATGTCTTGTAGATCTACATGATTTACAGGGTAGGAACGGAACCCAAGCTGTTTTGGTGTATTCAAGAGAATGTTCTCCTTTTTAAGTGTTCAGCACTCCATCTATTCTCCCCCTGATGATAAGAGGCATGACAGTAAAGTACTCATTTTGGATTTGCTATAGATACATCTCTTCTGAAGAATTCTAAGGAGAGCAAAGTAGAAAATAGAGCTGTTCTATCTTTCCTGATTAATTTCATATTTATCATATGGGCATGGTGTAAACAGATGACTACAAAGCACTCTGCAAATAAAATGTTAATACAAGTGCACAGTGAAATGTGACAATGTCATTTCAAACTACTATTGAAATTTAGTTTGCCCAAGAACTTTCTGAAAGATCACATCAGTTGATAAAGCAAAAATAAATTTTATGCTTAAGAAATTTCATTTAAGATATGTACTTTGGGAAGTAGTATCCATTACAGATTTTTTAGGTTAATTTATATCCCATCTGATCTCAGAAGCTAAGCAGGGTTGAGCCTGGTTAGTACTTGGATGGGACACTACCACCTAGGAAGACCAGGTGCTGTAAGCGTCAAAAATAAAAAATAAAGGATTATAAAGTGACAAAGTCCTCGCAATCTGTGAGGTCAACCAAGTGTTGCCTCATCTAAAAAAATAAAAAAAATAAAAGATAAAACCACAAAACAATATTATTTGTATATCATGACACATTTACATTTATTGGGGAGGGGGGAAGTAAAATATTTAGGAAAATCCATGAAGATATTTGACTTATTCTACTGTACCATACAAAAACTTACCACTTTAGTAAAATACTAAGATTTTTCAAAGTATATGTATGTGCATATCACTTAAATAATGATTACTGAATTATATAAAGTTACAAATCTAAATATGTGCTTAACTTTTAGCTCTGATTATTATTATAATCAACACTCAGCACCTCACACATAATTTCTGTGAGCTGCTACTAAGTCATTGCCGTCTTTACTTGGGCAACAGGAAAATTAGACTCCAAAAATACATCAAAAGTCTCTAACTGAATAAAATACAGAACACCTGGTTCTGGGTTGAGATTTTTATAGTTCCAAAAAAATAAAACCCAAAGCCCAAACCTAATACTTGAAATGATAAATCTCAGAAAATAACTTTTTACTTTTAGTTTCCTAGTCGTCATTCCTACTTACTCTTCATTTTTACCCTGAATAACTGCCTTTATATCATATGTCTTCTTACTGAAAGTAATAAAAGTACTTTTTCATACTGCATAGTGAATCATTTTCAAACTTGTAAGGAGTAGTGTTAATGATATAAGGGTGCTTTCCATTCCAAATTAATGACACTAAACCATATGATCTAACTAAGTGAGAAAAAGTTAAGTATGACAAAAGTATTTTAGAAGGAGCTGTGGCTTATGCAGTCATGGTAACCACTAGGGAGCACAAGCCTGAATCTAAAAATATATTTTTCAGGCTGGTACATCATGCCTTTTTCCAATTTTGATAACTACATCACAATATTACTCACACAACTACTGTACACATAGATGGCAGTGATAATAATAGAGATGCAAAAAGATTTTTGAAACTGTCTTCATGACCAAAATAAAGCAAATGGCAGGCCCATTTATTCTTATTCACAGTATACCTGGCTAGATCGTTTTTCACATTAGTTCCTAAGGCTCCCTAGGCCCAACTGAGCACTCCTGGAGAAGAAAGATCCTAGAACTCTCCACATTCTACCTACACCTGGGACACTCTGGATGCAGAAAGACAGCACAGTTACCACATGAGAGAGTAGAGAAGAAGGTTCAACTGAGGCTATAGGCACAGAAAAGAGGAAAGACCATATTCAAAGTGGTCACAGACTGCAAGCAGCAAGACTCTCTGGAGAGACAGATGGAGAATATTAGGGTTAATGAAGGCAAGAGCTGACTGAGTGCTTGGGAAGAGAGAAGAGGACCAAGCTTTAGCAAATGCCCAGACCCCTGTAGTTCTCCAGTACATGTCTAGAAAACTCTGGAAGAACAAAACATCTCTTCCTCTACTCTCAGCAAAAAGCCTCCTACAAACATAGGTGGGTAAAGAGGCAATGATATAGAAGGAGACAGCTGCAGGCACTTCCCAACTTGAATATATTGAAAAGGGGACCCATTCAGTATGAAAGATTCTCAGCAGGGGTTTGGTAGCATGGAGGATGGAGAATTACGATCTTATAAAGGGAGCAGAGAGGGGCTTTATCTGTTTGTACTGATATGTCACTCTCTTGAGAATAACTGTTTTAAACAGAATATTTGTTTAAAACTTATATCTACAGAAACACATTATCTTTTACCTACTCTTGATAAAAACAGTGAAAATAAAACATAATTTTAAAAGTATTTTTAAAAGGATTTTGTGTAAACATTGTGTTTCCTAAGCCAATTCTAAATTAAGAGTTAAAACTACAGCTATTGTATTCAATCTATCTTTCTTATAAAAAAAAAATCAAGATTAAATATTATGTACTCTAGAAGTGAAAATATCCAGGGGAATCACTACAAAAGTATCAAAATCTTTGAGCAATGTGGTTCCAGCAAACAGAAATTTTCATAATTAAAAAAAATGAGAATAAATATAATACTTCAATTATGATTCATACTTCTCAGTTACATTAAATAAATAAAAAGTTCAAATGGGTAAGAGAAAGCAATCCTCCTGGCAGGTTAAAAACGTGGGAGTCACTGTTATTTCAATAAGAACATTTATCTATTAAATAAAGGTATGCAAAAATCATATGAAGTTTTACTAAAAACCAAGTAAAACATGTTCCACAGTATCAATAGAGCTGTCTTCCAGATTCATACATGTTAGCAAAAATGACAGGATTTCCTTCTTTTTAAAGGCTGAATGATATCCATTATATATACACCATATTTTCTTGACAAATTTATCCCTTGGTGAACAGTTAGGTTGTTTCCATACTTTGGCTATTGTGAATTATGCTGTAATGAACATGGGAGTACAGATGCCTCTTTGAGATAATGATTTCATTTCCTTTGGATATATTCCCACAATGGGATCATATTTTATGGTAGTTCTATTTTTAATTTCTTGAGTAACCCATTTACAGTTTTCCAAAATGGCTATACCAGTTTACATTCCCGCCAACTAAATAAAAAGGGTTCCCTTTTCTCCACATCCTAACCAGCATATATCTCTTGTTTTTTGATAATGGCCATCCTAACAGGTGTAAGGTGATAACTTACTGTGGTTTTCATTTATATTTCTTTGATGGTTAGTGATGTTGAGCACCTTTTCACGTACCCATTGGTCATTTGTGCATCTTTCAAAAAATGTCTATTCAGTTCCTCTGCCCATTTTTAAATTGAGTTATTTGTTTTGTTTTTTTTTGCTATTGAGCTGTATGTGTTCCTTGCTTATTTTGGATATTAATCCCTTATGGAATATGTGGTTTGCAAATAATTTCTCCCATTACATAGGCTGTCATTTCATTTTGTTGATGGTTTCCTTTGCTGTGCAGAAGCTTATTAGTTATTAGTCCCACTTGTTTATTTTTGCTTTTGTTGCCTTTGCTTTTGATGTCAAATCCAAAAAAAAAAAAAAAAACATAGTCAAGACAAATGCTGAGGAGTTTATCCCCTATGTTTTCTTCTAGGAGTTTTGTGGTTTTAGTTCTGACATTCAAGTTTTTAATCCATTTTGAGTGAATTTTGATGTCTGGTGTAGGACTGGGGCCTGATTTCATCCTTTTACATGAGGCTATCCAGTTTTCCCAACACCACTTATTGAAGAGACTATCCTTTCCCCATTGTATATTCTTGGCTTTTTCAAAAATTAATTGAATATATATATATGTAAAGATATGTTTAGATGTGTGTGTGTGTCTTGTGTGTGCGTGTGTGTGTGTGTGTGTGTGTGTGTGTTTCTGGGCTCTCTATTCTGTTCCATTGATCTGCATGTGCCTGTTTTTATGCCAATACCATACTGTTTTGAATACTAAAGCTTTGTAATACAGTTCGAAATCAGGGAATGTGATGCTTCCAGTTTTGTTCTTTCTCAAAATTGCTTTGGTTGGCTATTCAGGATCTTTTGTGGTTTCATAAAAATTTTAGGATTATTTGTTCTATTTCTGTGAAAATGCCATTGGAATTTTTAGAGGGATTGTACTGAATCTATAGATTGCTTTGGGTAGTATGGACATTTTAACAATATCAATTCCTCCAATCCATGAGCATGGAATATCTATTTTTTGTGTGTCTTCTTCATTCTTTCATCAGTGTTTTATACTTTTTAGTGTATGGCTTTTTCATCTCCTTGATTAAATTTATTCTTCTAAGTATTTTATTCTTTTTGCTACAACTGTAAATAAGATTGTTTTCTAATTTCTTTTTTGTTATAGTTCATTATTAGTGTATAGAAACACAACTGATATTCCTATATTGATTTTGTATCCTGAAACTTTACTAAATTTGTTCTATTTAGAGCTAACAATTCTTCCTTTAGTGGAGCTTGTCAACTATGGCCTTCATTAGGTTGAGGTACATTTTTCTATATCCACTTTCTTGAGAGTTTTCTATCATAAAAGAATGCTGATTTTGTCAAATGACTTTTCTGCAATGATCACATGATTTTTACCCTTCATTTTTCACATTGATTGATTTGCAGCTATTGAACCGTCCCTGCATCCCTGGAATAAATCCCAGTCGATCATGGTGTATAAACTATTTAATGTCCTGTTGGATTTAGTTTGCTAATATTTGTTGATGATTTTTACAACTATGATCATTAAAGATACTGGCCTATAATTTTCTTTTCTCATAGTTTCCTTTTCTAGCTTTGGTATCAAGATAATGCTGGCTTCATAAAATGAGTTTCAGAGTGTCCCCTCCTCTTCTACTTTTTCTGGAAGAGTTTGAGAGAATTGGTATTAATAATTCTTTAAATGTTTGAAAGAATTCACCAGTGAAGCTACTGTTGTGGATTTTTTTTTTTTTAACTGATTCAATCTCCTAGAAGTAATTTTTCCGTTCAGATTTTCAGTTTCTTCATAATTCAGTCTTGGTAGAGCATATGTTTCTAGGAATTTATCCATTTCTTCTAGGTTACCCAATTTGTTGGCATATAATTCTTCATACCAATAAAACATACTAAGGCTTATGGCATGCACCAAGAGCAGCTGTAAGAGGGAACTTCATAGCAATAAATGTCTTCATTAAGAAAAACTATCTCAGAAAAACAACCTAACTTTATACTTCAAGGTACTAAAAAATAAGAACAAAGCTCAACGTTTATAAGTATAAGGAAGTAAATAACAAAGATCAGAGTGGAAATAAATGAAATAAAGACTAATGAGACAATAGAAAGATCAATAAAACTAAGAGTTTTTTTTTTTTCTAAAGATAAATAAAACTGACAAACCTTCAGCTAGACTTATCAAGAAAAAACAGAGAGGACTCAAATCAATAAAATTATCAATGAAAGAGGAGACATCAGAACTGATACCACACAAATACAAAGGATCATAAGAGACTACTATGAACAAATATTTGCTTTTAAAAATTTGTTTAAAATTTTCCAAATTACAGCACTTTATACCTTCTCTCTCTCTATGCTTTAATACTGACTTCATTCCCAGGAGAAATGAACATAGAATAGAAGAGCTGTGTGTATGGAAGTCTAAAAATTTCTCTGCATCCAACATCCTCATCATCTCAAATCATGCAACTGTTCAAAAATGTATTTGTAGTCAACTAGGAATCCCACTGCCCAGATAATGTGCAAACACAAGAGCCAGTTTCCTCGACAACTTACACTTAACAACTCTTCCCTTAACAACTCAGATCTCCAGCACCATGTACTCCCCTTTATTAGATCATTTCACCTCTATTTCCCAGAGAAGAGGAATTATCAGATGCAGAGTCACTCACATTTCCATTGTCACAAACAATGTGTGCTCCAGTCCCTCCTACTTCTGACCTGACACAATAGAGAGGATGCCACTCCTCCTTCCCAAGGCCAGGCCCTCTGTCTATGCCTTGGATTCCATTCTCTTCTGTTTCCCCGACTATACAAAAATATTATTCCTTCTCTAGCTTGGATACACAACCTCTTCTTTTTAACCAGATCTTTTGCATTGGCCTTTTAAAGAAACCCAAGTCTTGTCCATAAAAACAACAACAACATATACAACAACCTATGCAAAGCCATTTGGCACCACCTCTCCCTCCAACTATATAGTCTAGAAGCCTATCTAGATATTCCTTTTTTTCTAAAGATAAATAAAACTGACAAACCTTCAGCTAGACTTATCAAGAAAAAAAAGAGAGGACTCAAATCAATAAAATTATCAATGAAAGAGGAGACATCAAATTTTTCTACAGGGCTGCCATTTCCACATCTCCCATTCCTCCTCCCAATGGTCTTTAGTCCTATCAACTCCTCCAAGACCTCTTTTGCCGAAGTCATCCACAGATGCTGTTCAAGCCATACCTTATTTCCTTCTTCATATCCTCTTTTCTCTTAATTTCCATGAACCAGAAACCCCTAGTTTTTTTTCTTCTTGCCTTTCTGGACATCCTTGGCCATTAAATCTTAACGCTCCTCAGGGTAAACATTAGGTCTCACTTTATAGTTTTTTTCTAAGAGATCTTATCTATATCTATAGCTTTATTTATTACATTTAACAAACAGGCATAAAAGTAACGATAGGTTGTATGAAAAGAGTTACTTGAGTAATGGTAGGCACTTTGAAGGGGAAAAAAAAAACTAAACAGCATATCTGTTTGAGTCAGAACACGGACTTGTCTTGCCTGGTAGCAGCTAGTAGCATGTTCTCCAATCTTGACAGTTTTTATTAGAATGCATTATTGTTAAGGAATAGAATAATCTTTTTTCTTTTTCTTACTGGAAATATATTTTCAGTATACAGTTCAGACACAGAATCCAATCTGTGACAAATGACAAAATTATAGAAATGGAGAAGAAAACAGTGGTTGCCAGGGATTAGAAGCCAGGAGTAAGTATGTGTGGTTACAAAAGGGCAACATGAGGAATCCTGGTGATGGAACTGCTCTGTATCTTGACTGTGGTAGGTACAAGAAGCTACACAGGCGAGAAAAGTACTTAGAAACTAAATATATGCATATACAAATGAGTTTAAGTAAAATGAGAGAAATCTGAATAAGATCTAGGTAATATTAATATTAATATCTTAGATGTTATCATTTTGGTGAAACTGTGCAAACTACATGAAATGCATATTATTTCTTATAACTGCACATGAATTTATCTAAAATTAAAGGTTTAATAAAAAATAGCTTTAAGGTGCTTAAAGCACATTCTCAAAGATAATTAGATTATCCGTCCCTGACTGCAGAATTCCAATTTAAATTAGTCTTCTTCCAGTTTATTCACATTCCATCTTTGTTGGGGTCAGCCCATGAAGAAAGGCAGATTTAGGTAGACAAAAGAAGAAATGTCCTGAGGTTGTAAAGAACACAATAAAAACATATTAATATTTTAAGAAGTAGATCTTGAAATGTACTTGAAAGTTTGAGATCATAATGACATAAAAAAGTATTTATGACCTAAGAATAAATGCCTCCTTTGGTACTTTGAAGTATTAAAAAAATCACATAGAATTAAATTACAAAGCTAACACACTTGTTTATGCAGCTGGTCTTTTTTAAAATCGAGAAACTCTAAACCTACAATTCTAATAGGCTTACTGGTGACACCCCAACCCTTTGAAAAATAAATGAAATATCATAAATCATCTGACAGTTCTTAAGCTTAGATTTTTATCATGACTCAGATGCTTTAAAAATAAAAAGCAATATGAAAGGATAGGGTCTTGTTTTGTGCCCCATAAACTTTAAGATAGAAAATAAATCATACTATTAAATGTCATTTATAACCCTAACTTCAATACTTAGGATTGAATTGGCATAATATTCTTGGTCATTCCTATGAGAATTGATGCAAGTAGAGTAGCTTTACTTATAGAATATTTCAGAACCCTGGCACTTCCTGTGATAAATGAAGCAATAAGACTTTGGAATTGCAATTGGGTATATTTAAGTACTTCATATGGGCAACCAGACTGTCATCTTGCTGGATATCTGGCACTATGAATTTCTTACCTGGCATCCAAAGGAATGTTTGAATATCTATAAAGAGTAAAGGGCTGGGGTAGCCTTTTTAATTTTAAGCTACAAATTTAGGATCACATTACAGGTACAGAGTTCAACCTTTATTTTCTGGTAAGTTGATTTAATGAAAAATATTCACAGATTTTGTAAGAAATGTTAAAATGAAAAATCTATGAATACCTTGAAAATGTTTAAGATTCAACAGAAGAACGATCTATTAGCCACAGCTTCTTGAAAATTTTTGATCACAGTTAATTTTCAAGTAAATACACTATGGGACATGACTGAAAGATAATTTAGTGATTGGTCAATGATCAGTTCAAGTGACATTCCAACTCCCAATTCATAAAAGTGTCCCTTTGAGAAGTCCCATGGACTAGCATTAGGGGAGCGAGGTCAAAGCTGGGCCTATATAAGACTGTAATCATTCTAGATTTCAGTAGTTTTTCTAATTCATTTTTAAGATACAGCTACCAAAACAGCAGCCTCCAAATAGGGTTTAACCAATGCCACATCCCTATCGGGCTGTGTACAGGTATTTGATAAACATGTGAATAAATGACTAAATTAATGATATCAGAAAGCCAACTTCTTACATTTTGCATATTATATTGTTGCTAATGAAGAATTATTAAAGATCATTTAATTTTAAAATATATGTTTTGTTTCTCATAAAATTGTAAAATATTGAAAATATACTAAACAATATTTTAACATATGTGTAAGTTTAAAAAAAATGAACAGCTGTCATCCCACTACCCAGTTTAGGGAACAGAACATTCCTAATAACTTTGAAGTCATCTTTATGGCCTTTCCCAGTCTAATTCCAACCTTCCTTGCCATGTCTTCTCCCCAACTATCTTGAATTCTTTGCTTTCCTTTATAGTGTTACCATATGCATCCCTAGTCAATATAGTATTTAATTTTACAAGATTCTGGATGGAATTACAGGTTGGAACCACATTGGAAGTATTCTTATATGATCACGAGATTCATCCATTATAGTTTGAATATAACACAATTTGTGCCTTCTCTTGTTGATGGATATCTGAGTTCTTTCCAGTTTTCTGGAACATCATCATGCACGTTTCTCTGTGTACATTTACAAGAGTTTCTATGCCTCAGAGTGGAACTTCTGGGTTGGTATATGCACAAATTACATAATGATAAACTGTTCTATATGACTGATCTAATTTACACTGCCACTAACAAGGGTAAGACACCAGGATGCTCCACTTCCTTGCCAATACTTTTGCCAAACTGGTGCGTATAAAATAGTATCTACTTGTGATATTTGTTAAAGCTCTTTTTTCATTCTTTTGAATTAAAACTTATATAAAATGAAATGCCCAAATCTTAAGTGTACCATTCCATGAGTTTTTAAAATGCATATACCTTGTAAGCCAAACCATTACCATCACTCCTAAGAAAGTGTCTTCATAATCCTCCCCAGTCATCTCCTGCCCCATCTCACAGAGACAACCAATCTTTTGATTCCTTTCCCTCATTGATAAATTTTGCTTGTTCTAGAACTTTCACAAAAATGGAGTAATACGTATTCTTTTATATAAGACTTCTTTCGTTTAGTATAATGAGATTCATCTGTATTACTGCAGGTATCAGTAGTTCGTCTCATTTTATTGCTGAGTAGTATTCCATGTTATGAATACACCACAGTCTGTTTATCCATTCTCTTATTGATGGACACCTGGGCTGTTTCTAGTTTTTGGCTACTATTATGAATAAAGCTACATGTACACATACTGTTTATGTCTCATGAATATATTTTTCCGTGGACTTAATAGTTTCATTTTTCTTGGGTAAATATCTAGAAGCAGAAATGCTCGGCCATCAGGTAAGTTGTTTAACTTTATAAGAAATTTCCAGATCTTTTTCCCAAGAGGTTGTATCATTTAACCCTCCCACACAACGTATGGGTTCCAGTTACTCAACAACCTTACTAACATTTGGTGTTATCAACCTATTTAATTTTAGTCATGCTAAAATGGGTGTCTAAGTGGGTGTCATACTATCGTTTTAACTTGCATTGCCCTGATTGATTAATGATGTTGAGCACATGCTTACTGGCCATTGAATATCTTCTGTTGTGGTATGTCTGTGTTATAAAGTGTCTTTTCAAACAGTTTGTCCTCTACCCCCCACTTTTTTGTTTATGATTGCATTTCTCTTATGGAGTTGTATAAATTCTTTATCTGTGTAGCCTCCTCTGACAAATGTTTTACAAATATTTTTCTCAGTCTGTGGTTTGTCTTTTTTTTTTTCTTAATGGCGTCTTGATAAGCATAACTTTTTTTCTTTTTTTTTGGTAAGGTCTAATTTACAATGTTTTTCTCTTATGGTTATTACTTTCTGCATTTAAATCTTTGTCTATTCCCAAGTCATGAAAAAATTCTCTAATTCTTTTTTCTAAAAGTCTTATGATTTTAGCTTTTATACTTAGTAATATAATCCATCTCAAATTAATTTTTGTGCATGGTACAAGGTAGGAATTGGGATTTATTTTTCCCATATATCAACTTCTTCCAGCACCATTTATTAAAAAACTTTCCGTTCCCTACTCGGTTGTTTTGGATCGTTGTCGAAAATCAAATGACTATAAACTGTGAGTCTATTCTGGCCTCTCTATTCAATTCCACTGATTCATTTGTTGATCCTTACAGCAGCACCATGCTGTCTTAGTTATTATAGCATTATGGTTGTTATAAAGTCAAATCCTCCAGCTACGATTTTAAAATTGTTTTGGATATTCTCAGTCTTTAGCATTCCCATATAACTTTTAGAATGTTTGTCAATTTGGTGGGGGCGGGGAGGGGGAATGCTTGTAGGATTATGTTGACTCTATAGATCAGTTTGGGGAGAACTGTCATCTAATTGAGTCTTCTGATCAGTGAACATGTCCTCTCTCTTCATTTATTCAATTCTTCTTTAATTTTTCTCAGTAGTATTTTATTGCTTTTAACATAGAGATTTTACATGTCTTTTGTTAAATTTGTTTTTAAATGTACTTTTATTTAAAATGGTATATAGGCTTATTATTTGTTTTTAAATGTACTTTTATTTAAAATGGGATATAGGCTTATTATAGGCTCAATTAAAAATACTCACTGTTTATGAGGGCTGCTCCATTATATACTCACTCTTTGGAAATATTAAATACATCGAAATTCTGAGCAATTCTGTTTAATAGTACATACTGCATAGTAAGCAGGACAAGAATTTCTAAAAATGAGACAAGGACTCTCTAACTTGGCAGTAAAATAAAGGAATGGATTTAATCCAAGAGCATATGTGCTGGAAAGAGATCAGGAAATTTCTATAATCCACTCTCATTTTAAGTATATTCTGTGATGGGGCAGGAGGATGATGGGTTAGATATACGATCACTTCTGTCTGGAGTTGCACTGATTCTTTAAGCATAAGGCTCTTGTTACCTAACTATTGTTCCAAAGCCAATTCTTTCTTGACTTCTGGCCCACATAATCATGACAAGGGGTTTCAAGAAGAGTAGAGAAAGAAGTATTTAGCTTTGACTTTTGAATAAATATAATACAAGCTCTTTTTTCTCTGCTAAAGACAGGCCTGTATCCAAAGGCTCTTAGATTACTCACTCAGCTTTCTTTCTATTATGACTTGTTTCACTTATTCCACTTAACTGTTGTTACTTTTTTCTCATTCTCTGCTTCTTTTTGGCATCACTAATTTCATTCTTCGTATCTTCACTGTCTGATTCTTCAGACTTCTGTATTTACCAGGATCTGAAAGAATACGGAACAAATTCCTCATCATCGCCACCCCAACCCTAAAAGGCATCCCCCTCCAGCTTTGGCCTTTGTTTGCCTCTTGCTGGCTTCTCTTCTGGTTTGCTTTTTTAATGACATCTGTCCATATGACTTAACTTCTTCCTACACTCTTCTTGGTCAAATCTGTCTTCTTCCTGAAGCTTTCTTTTGCTTTATTAAGGATGACACTACTATGCTCCTCTTCCTTAGTATCCTTCACAACGGATTTCTACATTGGTGAACTAACTTCCCTTCTTCACTAAATGTTATTTTCTTCTTCACTTAAAATGCTTCATCACTTTTTTGCTGTTTCTGTGACTTTCCCGATTTTCTATGCTCATCCTTATTAGGAGCAGACTGAGTTTTAAGCCTTTTTGTTTGTACTTTCCATTTTTCTCAGCTATCTCTCTTCCTCCTCCTTTTCTCCCTCTTCGTTATTAATACCACCAGCCAGTTTGTCCCCTTTCTCTCCTCCTTCTGGTCTCTTTCTACCTTACTGAAGGATGGACATTTTCTCACTGAAATCAGCTCTAAATTCTTCCACTGAGTCATTGGTGGGGGAGAGAGTCCCAGACTTATTAATAATTCTTTAGCCAGTTATTTCTACACTTCCTAAAAAATCTTATGCAAGGTATCATAGCAAGGCCATGAGACAGCATATTTGGGTAAAGGTAACTTGTTCAAATCAAATATTTCTTCATCCTTCATTAGGCATACTAACATAGGTAGGAAACAAAACACCTTTGAGCCCTTTCTTTTAATTGTTGATCTGGGGCTAAAAATGACTCCAGGTTTTGTTTTGTTTTTTTTCTAGATGTCCCTATGTTTTTTCTGGATTGATTTTTATTTCCTTTATAGGCACTTTGTTCTCAAGAAGTTGCTGTACTATCCTTTTTTCTTCTGAGGGAAGCAAAACTAATAAAGCTTCATCATCTACTTGGCAGGTCTATCTACTCTGTGGATATGAGTTGGCATCCTTTGGACAATCAAACCAAAGAACCCAGTTCATGGCCTGAATATCCAATACCCTGGCTGCGGTATCAGTAGCAAAGAGCACCATTAGTGCTCTTGCAGATAAACTTATTATAGACTTCTATTCTTCTCATCTGCATATAAGTCAAGAATGGAAATACCAGGGTATAAGCAGGAGAAAACTCGGTTTAGATACTGAACTTCTTTACAACTGGAAAATAAAAATATAATAAATACTCTTCTTCAGATGTCTTCACAAAAAGAAATATAGAATACTTGTTTTTTTACTACAGCTCACAAACTATATTGTTCTATTCCAAAGTGACGGGAGTGTTATATTTTACTTTTTTCATACCCCAAACATATTCAGAGTTTTTCATACTCAAGCATACCTTTTACAGATTTGACTTATTTTGCCTGAAAGAAAGCAAAGTATGTTTGTTGGGAAGGTTTTTGATAATGGCATTAATAGTATCAGCAAAGTCTATGCCCAAGATGCTACTTTGTCATGAACTAATCTTTTGAGATTGGTATGGACACTTATTGCTTCATCTTTATGTTTAAATAGCCAAACTTGTATGCAAACAAGTATATTTATATGGTTGATCTACTCAAACATCTTGTCTCAGATCCTTTCCGTCAATGAGGAGATTACTGAAAAGTCCACTGTTCTTCCTACTCCTTGGAAAACCCAAAGGCCTGAGAAATAGATCAGTTCTCTCAGAAGTAGGATTATCAGAATCCTGCAAATTCTATTACAGATGATAAAAAGGTTCCACCACTGGGAGAAGGAAAAGTCAACGTCTTGCCCAGATTTTGTTCTGACAGCTCCAAGTATAGTTTTACCTTACAAAGCCAGGTTAAAAAAAATAAAAATAAAAATAATTCGATCTTTCAGTATTACCTCTATAAAGGCTCAAAGGAATAATTTTTCAGAAAACATTTAAGTTAAAAACTATTTGCCTGTTGATTTAAACTTGAAGAACTGTTTAGATGGATATAAAAAATCTGTAAGTTATATATTATCTTCTTGAAAATCTTTTAAGTATATTTCATTATCTTGCATTGCATGAGATCTGAGGACCACGTAATTCCTCCTTTATAAATAACTCAATGTATTTGTCTGGCTCCCCAAAGGAATCTTTCTTTGCTTCTGATGTCCAACAAATATACCAAAGACACAGACACACAATCTGCCCTTTCAATATTCAGATTCCAGCTTTATTTCAGAAAAGCTTAACCTTTAAAACACTGGTTTTACTTCATTAGTTTGGGTGTCTTGTTGTGTTTACAATTATACGTCTGATGGATCTGCTCCACCTGTCTTCTATATCAGTGGTCCACAAATTGAGGGACATTTGAGGCTAATGAAGGCTTTCCAAGAAATATGTGGGCACAGATAGTTTTAAGGTAACCAGATCTTTAACTTTCATTCTTCCTATTATTGATCTTTCTGAGAATACACCTACAGCTAAGGTATAATGCCATCCTCTTTCTCATTTCCTCTACCCCTCCTTCCCCTCCTTCACAATCACTCTTTCCCATTTAACAAAAGAAATGCGTGCCACTCACTAATCCTGTCTAGTGCATTTCCCTGGAATATAAAAACCCTCCTGGATACCAAACCAAACCTGTAAATCCTCCTTTAATCAAGGCACTAAGTAAGAATTTGTTCTTTCCTCATCATATATGTACATATAACACATATATTTAATTAAGAAATGAAGTATGTGGGCCCATGTTAGTATTTTATAAGTTCAGATGTATAGTAGGATGAAGCAGTAGTGAGGACATTTCTACTTAAGAACTTTACCTCTTCCATACTCTTATAATTGTAAAAATCACCTCTACTGATTCGCAAAGACTTTAGTGAGCGCAAAGAAATACTGAAGGCAGCCATACCTTATTGTATCCAGGAAACACATGGTAAGGCTCTGTGCCTTATCTATTTATCTATATTAGCATTAGAATTCAACTGTGTGATGGTTGTCATGGAGACATACATTAACATATTTATTTGAATTGAAAAATCAAGCTGTACTTTTATTGAGAAAAAGAAGTCTGATTTGGAAGATAGGTTGGAAATTGAAGACCGGCTTTGCAGATTAGATTAAATGGTAACCATTTCCCCTAAGTTGAGTGATCTACACTTATAGCTGCAAGGTTTTGATAAAAACGTATTTTAAACATATGTTAAAATTTAAAAAGTTCTCTAAAAACTCATATACTGGTATATATGTATTAAAATTAATACTGTTTCTAAATGTCCCTTACTAAGTATATGGGGTTAAACAAAGTGCCTTTAAGTAAAAGAGTAATAAGTACAATAGTCATTTGATAAATCTTAGTTAAGCCTTTTTGATAAACTTCTGCAAACTAAGAAAGTGATAATAAATTTCTTTGCATGTCAGGTTGTTTCCAAGTCTTTACTTTCTACAAATAATGTATAGATCACTTTATGATTTCTGGCACATCACTCAGTAGGATGAAAAAGTTAATAAATAATACGGTTCCAGTATATCGTAAACAATGATATTTTAAATAAAGGTGTTTCATCACTCTTTTAAGTATATATTTGACTTGACTTCTCTCATTTCTAATCTCTGTGACCTCACTATTTTTCTGTATCATCTCCTTCTCTTGCATTACTTCCAATTTTGTTTTCATTTCTTTGATAGTTTTGTCTTTTTTCTTCAATCTTTTCCTGCTTCTAATTTTATGATTAAATTTAATTATAATTAATTTACAACTTATAATTTAACCATTTCCCATTTTGTGTATGCTGTGAGATAGGAATTCATTATTATTCTTTTTCATATGAGCAATCTCTTGCCATAGCACCTTATAATGAAAAATCTATCCAAACTTTTCCTCACTGATCTACAATACCAATTTTGTCATAAATCAAATTTCCAGATATAGATGGATCTGTTTCTGAATCCTCTATTCTTTCCACTGGCCAATTTATATGTCCTTACACCACACACTGGCTTCATTATTATTGTTTTATATTAAGTCACAGTGTAAGGCAGGAAAAATACTTTGTTCTTCAGGAGTGTCTGTAATTTTTGGACTACTCCTCTTCAACAATTTCAGAATTATAATGTTAAATATCATGAAAATAACAACAAAATAACAATAATTATGATAATAATAGTACCAGTGTTAAGACCCCCAAAATCTGTTAGGAATTTATTCTAAGTGCACTGAGAGAAGTAACATCTTTGCAACACTAAGTCTTCCAATCCATTAATATGGAGGTTCTCCCCATTTAACTGGATTATAATATCTTTCAATACAAGTTTATAACTTTCTCGATAAAGATCATAGACATTTTTTAGATTTATTCAAGTGTTATTTATATTGTGTTGCTATTAAAATTGTATATGTTTAAAATTATATTTTCTATAGTAACTTCACTGTGGAGAAACCTAGCAGATACCACCTTAACGAACTGATCAAGGTTAACATCACCAGTGATACCACGTATGTGATATAATCAGGAAAAAACATCAGACAAACCCAAATTGAGGTCCATTCTACAACAGATCTGACCACTACCCTCAAAAGTGTCAGGCTCTGAAAGAAAAGACCAAGAAATTGCTACAAATTAGAGTAGACTAAAGAGCTATAGTATCTAGACTTGATCTTGAAAAAAAGGCCATCAGTAGAAAAACTAGGGAAACCCAAATAAAGGCATAGTTTGGTTAACATTATTATATCAATGTTAATTTCTTAGTTTTGAAAAAAATATATACCATGGCTATGTAAGATGTTAATTATTTCAAAACAAAATGTTTTTAAAATTACATTATGTTTTGTTGTTGTTGCTAGTCTACAGAAATGCAATTGGCTTTCCTATGTTTATTTTGTATCCAAAAACCTTGCTAAACACTCTAGTTAATTTGAGGATTTTAGCTTTGGAGTTTTGAAAATTTTCTACATAGACAATCATATAATTTGCCAATAATTACAGTTTTCTTCTCCTGGCTCAGATCTCTAGTTAAATATTGACTAGAAATAGTGATACCAGAGATCCTTATCTTTTAAGAGTAAAAGTATATCTGTTGATGCCCAGAGATAATTTAACTTCATCAGAAAAAAGACAATAAGTTGCATTTGCTTTGAGCATTTCTACCACAGAAATAGCAATACCATTTTTTTTAGTTGCAAATACTAAAATGTTTATTCAAAAAACAAAAAAAAAATATAACCCAAAGAAAAGGGAGTAATATGAAGACACACAAGAAAAGCAATATGTTATTATGTTGCCAAGTTATGTTATTAAAACAAAATAAAAGCTGTGATATTAACCTTGTTAACACAGAGACTATTAATCACCCAAACTGCTTTTCAACCCTGTGAGCTGTCATTGAGATATGGCTGTCCAGCCAGAGTCTACATTTCCAAAACCTTCCCCCTTGCACCACATGTGGCCTTGTGAATAGTTTTCCTCAAAAGAATGTCAGTGGAAGCATCTGAATCTCAGTTCTCAGGCTGAGGCTTTTCAGAAGCAGGTAAGGTGTGCTCATGCTCTCCTTCCCCACTTGCTACAGGACTCAAAGGCCCAGGTTATAAAAGCTCACCTGCTGATCAGGAATGCCTTCAATGCACTGTTTCATTAGCAATAAATATAACTGAATTAGGTTTAAGGTATTATATTTTTTGGAGTCCATTTATTACAGCAGTTAGCTTTCCCTAACTAACATAAAAAATAATATATTTAAGTGGAGTGTACACCAAACAAAAAATCTAAAATATCTGGCAACTGCTTAGCAGCCAGGCAACAGGAAATGAAGAAACTGAATAAAAGATGGAAAGATATTTATGTCATGCAATCACAAACACTTAATAAAAGTACCACTTGCCAAAGGAATCCATGGTCACAGAAGCTGACAAGGGGTTGCTTCCAGTGGAGCAAAGTGGGGAATTAACTGGAAAGGGTAATGGAAATGTCCTATATCCTATTTTGGTTGGTGATTTACACAGGTGTATACAGTTGTCAAACCTCATTGACCTGAACGCTTCAGAGCTGTGTATTTATGTAAATTATACCTCGATTGTAAAAAAATGCCTGAGATAGATTCAAAAGTAGAATGAGTGTCTACCAAGTCTATAGCTATGGTGGAAAATATAATATTAGAATAACGATATTATTTGCTGCATTTATTGAGAATTTATAAGAAAAAAAAATATGCACAGGCAGGAACTGACAGGTTTGAGAGCAGAAATAAAATAAGAGAATCCAGAAATTTGGGGGCTCCCAGGGTTGGAAAAGCTGATTGCTCCCAGATTTCACACAATAAGGGCGAAGACTGAAAAAGGTTTTGAGCAAAACTGGCCCGTTATGTTTTCTCAGGTAAACAGAGGGACGTCGGCCTTGCTGCAGATCAAGTATGATAACTTCCCGTGAAATCTATTTCAAAATGAGAGAGAGGAATGGATAAGGAAGCAAAAGAATAAATTAGGCTTGGGATATTTTTGGTGTGCCTTTTAGCTAGAATAATCATACAATCTATTGTCTAAATTGAAATAGTTAAGAGAATGAAAGAGGACATTATTACTTAACATGCACAAGAGATATAAACTATGACTGTTCCTGCCAAACTGGGACATGTAGTCACTTTATTACTAGCACATGAGATTAACTACAAGAAGATAGATCAGAAGCCAACTAAGTTTCTAAGGGAATAACATTGCCAAAAAACCCACAAGACTTGCTAATAGGCCTTTAATGGTTTGATCCTTAAAACAATTCTCAAGCTGCCAAACTGCATGAGCAGAGGCAGGAAACAAAGATTAGATAGCCTCCAAGGAGGGCATACTCCCCAATGTCTACATAGGTGTGACTGCGGAGGAAAATGAGCAAGAAAGAACTTTCCAAAAGTCAGAATCAGATCCTAGAGAATAATTAATGGAGTTCCTTTTAGAGAGCAGGACCAGAGCCTAATCAAGGGACATCGTCTACCTTAGACAAGGATTCTTCAAAATGCTTCTTGACATCCCACGTTTTCTGTTACTGTCACTATTCCTAATTCTAAATGTTCCCTCCGCTTTAGCAAATTAAACACAAATTTGTAATTTGTTAGTTGGGCCTAATGCAATAAATTATGAACACTGATGTAATGGTGTGAATAAACCCAAAGGGTCTTTTACAAAGATCACTGAACTGACTGCTAGGAGGCCATAATTCTCACCCAACCTTTGCTATTAACTGGGTGACCCTGGATAAATCATAATTTCTCAGGACTTCAGTTCCTTCATTTGTAAAATGAATAAGAGGATGCTTTCCAGTTCTATAACTCTAATTTAAAATTCTTGACCTTACTGAGCCAAAAGAACTATAAAAATCCTCTACACAATGTCATCACCTGAAGAATCCATAATAGACTAGTTGGTCTGGTTTTTATAGCAAAAGCAATTCAGCACAATTCTAAAAAGTTATATTGGCAAGAAAAATCCTGGCACGCTTTCATTTCTTGATTTTTCTATATTATTTTGGCCTCATTATAATACATTAAGGAATGCAATATAACTTTTTTAAGTGGGAAAAGACACTTGCTTTCCATTTCATTAGGCTTTAACCCGAAAAGGGGGTGAAGGGATTCCACTGCACCTATAAATGTCATTTCTTTTGCAATATTCACAGACTAAAATTTAGAATTTTTTAAAAACTAAAATGCAATTTGAAGATTTTTAATCTAAAAATACCAAAATAACATATTTGTTCTATAGTAAATAATAATATTCTTTGAATACTAAAACTATTATTTTTTCAAATAACTAAGATTTGAAAAATGTCTACTAAATTTTAACTTTTGATGCCCCCTCTAATTTTTAGAAGAAAACAGCATTCAGGACTTTTGTCTTCTTTACTGATAAAAGACAAAAATTAATATTCTACATTGACATTTTATTACTCATAATTATTTAGCTTTATACATGTATAAAATAGTAGCCAAACATTTTAAGAGACTAGGACCCAAACTTTGTCACTGCAAATAACTATGTTGGGACACATAAAAAATAAGAAATATCAATTCCACAGAGTACCTTGAGAAAAACATCTCTACCTGTTGAGTGAAACGATGAATCAGAAAATGAGGAATCAGAATAAGTACCATGAAAATACTCCAAATCTCTGAAACACAAATTTGCAGGTGTATCTCAGGTTGTACAAAAATTTAAATAAGTTTAAATAATGAAAAATTTGTAAATGGAATATTTTAAGTGTGCTAAGGAACTTTCTATTTAGAGATATTTGACAGTAACTCTCAGGTAAATGCCTTTTTTTATGATAAAAGTTACCCCTTAAGAGAACACTTCATAAATTTAGATGTTTCCATATCAGTATTGATGTTGAGAAGTCTCTTGTTTGTTCTTATTCTAAATACTTTTATTTTTGGCAATTTTTATTTTCTCCTCTGGAAACTTTAACATTTATCTCTTCCTTCTATTCTAGGAAAATATCTTTTATTATTTCTTTGATAGTTCTCTTTCACTTTCTCTTGTGTTAGTGAGCTACTGGACCTCCTGGATTATATCTCTATTTCTTCTTCAAATTTATCTTTCAATCCCTCTACTGAATTTTTCGTTTATCATATTTTTAATTTCTGCAAGCTATTTCTTATTCTTTAATTCTTCTTTCCTTTAATTCTTTTTTTAAAAGGCGATTTTCTATGCAAAAATTTCTCATATTTTTGAAGATAATTATAGTTTGTTTCTTAAGTCTCTACTGCTGTCTCTAGTTTTTGTCTCTCAGACTTCTTTGTTTCTGTTTATCTCTGCTTTCATATTGGCAGCATTCCAAAGTATCTGGTGATCCACTGCTGACTATCCTTATTTAAATGTAAATTATTAGTACACTAACTTGTCAGTTCTATCTGTGGGGTTGAGCTTGTTGAAGGTGAACTTCGATGAAGAGCAACTGGAGAGCAATCTAACTTTCTCTGTAGGGGAATCACTACAGGGTCTTTCTATGAGACCATTCAGTTTCTCTCTGGGACTTGGAAGTTTGGCTCCTGTGGCTCTAAGAGCAAGGCAGACTTTACCCAACCTCTACTGTTCTGTGTCCCTGAGCCTAGATTTTCTTTAGTTTCAGCTTCTCCAAAGAATAGACCTCCATCTTCTGGGGTGTGGGGAAGGTAGTTATCTGGCTGGCATGGGATAACAACCTGAGTTGAGTATCAAGTGGTCCTTTTATAGACCAGTTGATTTCAGCTTATCATGTTTCTAGCCCTATGCCTTACCTTCAGCCTAACCTGATACCTCTCATCATAGAACTGTCTAGGGCTCTGCAAGGCAAAACTGTTTCCTGTCAATGTTGTTCTCCTATGTAGGTGCTTAAGCTTTCACCTTCTCCTACTCTACTAAGTCACAGTATCATACACTCTGTTCATATTTATGGGTTAGAGTTATTGGTGTCACCTACCTTTTATCAAAGAAAAAGTTGGAATTTTTGTTCATTTCCTTTGTTTTGGATGATTGGTTTGTTTGTTTGTTTTTTTAAATAGGAGAAGGCAGAAAGTTCTTATTTGCCATCTTATATTCAGAAGTTAGAATCTCTTAAATTATTTCACATACCATTTATAATGCTTTGAATTTATGACAGTTTTAGTCTGCTGAGCACACATTCCCATCTCTCTTCTTTCTATTCCTTTGGAGAAAGCCTCCCTCACTCCAGGAGACCCCAGTGGAGCTTTCAGTCACTAGGCCATGCCCTGCTAGTGCAGCATTGGGAAAACATGCCCCACCGGAGTAGCCCATTCTCTGGGCCCCAGTGATTATTTATCACATGTAAGATCAAAGAGAGTCAATCTGCATCTTCTCTGGGGCAGAGAGCTGGACGTTTGGCCCAACAAATTCTCTTTCTGTTGGAAATACTAAACTAGGAAGATGACAGTCTCAAGCCGCTGGAGGCCATTTTACTGATCATACTCCCATTTGAAAGATGACAAATAAAGAAACCAGCAGATCTGAAAAAGTCCAGATGAGATCATTTGAGTTCCTGGCTGCACCCACGTCTGAAGCCAGATGCACCTCTGGAAACCATAGTTATATAAACAATTAAGTTCTTTTTATTTTCATAAGCTTGAGCTGTCTTTCACTTGCAACTGAACAAGTCCTGATGAATTCATCATTTAATCAAAATGTTCTAAATTACTAATACTTGAACTATAAAACACCACTTCTTTGCCAAAAATTAAATAGGCTAACTTCTTTTATTAATATAAAATGTACAATGCCCCTTTCACTATTTAGGTAAGATACTCTTCTTTTATTTGAATATTCTCTTTTCAGAGTAGCAGTACCTTTGAGAATGAGCATATATATTCTGTAGTACTACAAACCCAGTAACCTACAGAACAATTTTCATCCAGGTATTTCAAAAAGTTTTGTCATCTCTTTAAACCTTCTCTACCAGAGCTCTCAATTTTTATTAAAAAATAAAACTCAAGGTGTATGCTTATCTTACATAAAGGCTATCTGGAAAAATGAAATAACATCTCAAAACAATTGCTTAGGAGGAAAAGTATGATTTAAATTCAAAGAATTATTCAGTCTCAATCTCTGACCCAGAGACTGGAAACCAGGATCATTTCAACCCAAGAATTTATGAGAGAGAGATAGACAGTAATAACATGATGCTAAAGAAACAGGTAGGAATGCTTAGAGGTCATGTGTTCCTTGGATGCTCTCCCTGGAGTGACTTCTCCAATTATCCACAGGCCATGTGATCACTGACCCAACAGTTAATATCTAAGTTTTTGTGTTTGAAGTTCTGCCTGGGTCTTTAACAGTTTCAAGTGCATATAGAGGCTATGCAGTAACCTAAAAGAGTGAGGAGGCTAAACATTTTTAATATATTGTAATTATTTTATTTGCATTAAAAAGTAAATTCTATTAAAATTCCAGTCTCTCTTTTTTAATTGGTTCAAGTTTTTTTTTCTTTTTTAATGCATCATTTCTATCTACTGGTCTTAGTTTGTCCATGGTTTGTTTCATAATGCTATCTTAAATAACAGATTTTTGGCACCATTACACCTTGTATGTATAGAAATTGTATATGAATAATAGCTAATAATAATAATAATAATAATAATAATAATAATAAAAACAGTTCGATTTACTGAGTACTCAGCACATGCCACACACTGCTTTAAGTGCTTTATATGTATTAACTCATTTTGTCCTCACTTCAACCCTATAAGGTAGGTACTATTATCCTCATTTTATAGATAAAGGCATGGAGGAACTGAATGGGGTAAGCAACTTATTTAAGACCACAGAGCAAATAAATTATAAATATGAATCCAGGCACTCTGTCTCAAGGATCTCTGTTCTTAAACTATTGCTCTGCACTCCACAAAGAAATATGCCCCGTATTATGGGTTGTTGTGTTCCCCAAATGTTATGTTGAAGTCCTAACCCCAGTATCTGTGAATGTGACCTTGTTTGGAAACAATGTCTTTGCAGATATAACTAGGTTAAGATGAGGTTATACTGGATTAGGGTGGGCCCTCATGCAACATCACTGCTATCCTTATAAGAGAAAAATCTGGACATAGAGGAAAGAAGGCCACAGAATGTGAAGGTAGAGACTGGAGTTATGCTGCCACTAACTAAGGAATAGCTAGGGCTACCAGAAGCTGGAAGAGGCAGGAAAGATGCTCCCCTAGTGGCCTCTGAGGGAGCACAGCCCTGCCAAAACCTTGATTTCAGACTTCTAGCCACCTAGAACAGTGATAGAATAAATTTCATTGTTTCAACTACCGAGTTTACAGTACTTTGTTATGATAACCCTATGAAACTTATATACTTTCTTTCACTTATACTGAAATATGCCATCCTATCAACCTGTTATTTCCAATTTTAACAGATGGCAGGCAGTCTAAGTAACATTTAACTTTCCTCTTAATTCTATTTAAAGAAAATCAACAGCTAAGGGTGGGGCTGTGAGAACTGAAAAGCACAGCCTCTCAACTAAGAGAGGCAACTTCTATTACACTCTACTTGATTACTGCCAAATGGAAAAGTAGAACTAAAGTTGCCAGATCACAGTTTTCAAGAGAACTCAGAAATCTGGATTTGTACATTAAATATGTTAATAGCAAACTTAATAGCAAACTAAATAAGTAACTACTTAAAATAACACTAGTAAAAAACTAATTCATGTTTAAAACAAGCATTGTGTAAGCCAAACATGACACATCTATGGACCAAATCTATCCACAATCTCTGCTTTGTGTGTTTTCTCTGCTTTCCATGTCTACTTTCCCTTTCACCTCACTGGACCAGGCGTTAACTGGAATCGCCCATCCACCCGATCTAGGAAGCAGGCAGTGCTGGCTCTAGGAGCCATGTGGAAGTCCGCATCTGAGGATCAGAGAACCCCCTCTGGGATGTACTGAGCATGGCAGATGAAGAGAGACATATACACTTCAGAACCCCAGACTGAACACCCGGGTGCACACTTCTGGATCCATATCTAAAGTCTAATTCCATTTCTCTACTGTGTCAGCTGGCCTTCCTAAGGCATTTGTCTTTGTCAGTCCAATGTATAAGAGACTTAGAGCTTTAATTAGGTAAAGGTTTGGGGAAAGCCTAGGACATGACCTTGGTACTTCTCAGGCTCTCTGCCACTTCATTCATAGCACTGTCCTTATAGCTTAAAGAGTTCTCTAAATTTCTTAAAGTTGAAAGAAGCATAAGTAGATTGTAATAGCTCATAGTTGTCTTTCAGTATTCACTATACTGTAACCTATGAAAGTTGCCAGAAACCTGGAAACATTCTGAAAAGCAGTTTTGTGAAATCAGTTTTACAAAATATAACTTTATTAATCAAGCTTGTTAAAAAAAAAAAAAACTTCAAAAACATAAAGAGTTGTCTTGAGAATCTTAATATCAACTCATTCTGTTAAGTCTATTGCTACTTACTTAGTAGGCTTAGACTCATCCATGAATATTTCTTCAGTATCTACCAAAGTTCAGACCTATTTGATATGATATAAAAACTAATAACGGCTTCTGGTTAAGTAAAAAGAGGTACTTGAAATGTGGCCAAGACTCTACTATACTGAGATATTAGATTCGGTCATGCAGTTTGGCATATCATGGTGTTTTGGACTTGCAACACTGACAAATATTATTTTGGAAAGTCTGTAGAGCAATGTTAAAAAGTGAAATACCACAAAGTCTGTCCAAGTCATCTCATTTAATGTTTCGGGTGTTTTTTAAAATTTATTTTTGCTTAAATTAAAAATCTCTCAATCTTCCACTGGTTTTTATACCTGTAAAATCATACTGAAAATCCCTAGCTTATTAATCTCATAATAATCTCAAATGGTCACTAAAGCAGGTTTTATCCCCGTATAACAGATGAGGAAACGGAAGCTGAGAGCGTTAAATAACTTGTTCAAGGTTGTTAGTGACAGAGGTAAAGCTTCTACTCAAAGCCCCTGATTCTGTGTTCAGTGATCTTTCCCAACAATAAAAGTCACGCAGACTGGTAAGACCAGGCTGTTTAAACAATTGGATGGGCAGATCTGGGATCAAAACCAAGTTCTGCTACTGACTTGACTTCTGACATTAAAAAATTTTTAAATCTCTCCAAATCCCAAGTTGGTCATTCGTAAAATGGGGTTAATTATAAAATACATTTAAAAAACATGGCACAGACTGGAAACTCAACAATCGTTAGTTTCCTTCTCTTCCCTTTCTCCTACAGGATCTCTAAAATCTAAGCAGACCATCCACTCTCTGGTTAAACATCTGGATGATTAGTGAAAACCTAAGTAGCTATAGAAAACTAACTCAAGAGATGTGGCAACATTAATAACACAACAATAAATTGTCACAGGCAAAGAAGACCACAGTTGAAATTGCTGTTAGGTATGTACTATTACAGAATAGCCCAGAGAGTGGTTCTCTTTAAAAAATCCATGATGTTGAGTCTTTTCAAAAGGGGTCATGTCACTCAAAACACTGCACCTTAAACTTATTCTCTTCTAGTGAATATGGCTCATTGTTTCCAAACATAAAATATTCAAAACACATCAAAGAAGTATAAATTATTTCCAACTTATGGCATGGTTGAGACTCCTGAATGTTGATCTCACAGCTGTCATATCCCACATGGGCCAGAATTGCGAATCCTCAGGATCATCCAACTTGTCAGTGCCACAAGAAAACTTTAAATCTCACTCCTTTAAATTTCCTCTTTGCTGGCTCACTTGGGTGAGGATGAGATGGGGGTGCTCATGGACAGACACGAGCAGGGGATAGGTCTGAATAGGAGGCAAGGGGCAACACTGACAATGGATGTGGGCAGGAGAGAAGCATAAGCTCAGAGTAAGTTTGGCTGCTATTGTCAGGAGGCAGGTATAGATCTTCTACCAGAAAAATTAAGTAATTATTAAATCTGATGCTAAAATATTAAAATGCATAGCATGATTTAGTATATTTCTTCAAATTTCAACTTAATGCTAGAGAATTATGTGCCAATAACTATCTTACATATGTGTCTCTGGCTTTTGGAAAAATCCTGCAGGGGTTGTGTTACTGTATATATGAGTGGTTATTAAGTGCTTTATAATGGTTATATTAGGTCATATTCCTCATACACATAATTTCACTTACTATTATGAGTTGGATGTGTACATGAGTAGACAATGGTCTCCTTCCATTAAATGCAACCGGTTGCAATTACTGTTTAAGTTATCAGGTTATAAGAGAAAAGAGATCAAATTAATGCGGGTGAAGTTGTATAATCAGTTTATAAAACACATCATGCCGAGGTCAAGGCTGACATCACCAACTCCCACACATCTAAGTACACTTAAAAATGCAACTTCTTCTTTTTTTCCCATCACCACTGCTACGATTCAAGCTATTTCTTATTTCTCTTCCATTCACATGCAGTGGACAAATCATTTATCTTGGCACTCACCAATTCAATCATGTCACCCATTTCAGAAACCTCTGAGGGCTTCCACTGCTTAAGGGACATTGGCCCAATTCCTCAGCAAGGCATTCAAGACTCTTCTAAATTTGGCCTATCTTTCCAATTCAGTGCTTCTCAACCACTAGGGGAGCCTTAAAAGAAAAACATGCTTAGGTCTCATGCCCCAGAAAATCTATTTATTAGTTCTGGGGAAAGATCCAGCGACTTGTATTTTTAAAAATATCTATGGATAACTCTTATTCACTGCCAGGATTTAACCACTAGTGTAATTTTCCCTCTTATTATCTCACCCAATATAAACTAAAACTTCTGTTCCAGCCAGTAATGCTGTTTTGTTTACTTGTTTGTTTGTTTGTTTTTATATCTCTAGTTCTCTATTTATGTTGTTAATCCAACCTGGAATATCACTTCCTCTCCTAGCTCTTTATTTAAATCTTCACCATTCCTCTAAGACAAACCGAAATCCTACGGCTATTTTTACAACCATGGCGAATAATAATGATATTGCCATTCTGATAATCTTGAGTATTTGTTACCATCATGAAGTATTTTATGCAGTTAATAACATTGTTTGAACTGCGAGTGTTTCTTTCACAATTCACTACTTGTATTTCAGGTTCCTGGAGGGAAAGCAAAGTTTGCATAGTACGTGGTTCTTACTCTCCAGCCCCAGCATCTATGGCAGCATTAGGCATAAAGCAGATATTCACTCCTGTACTCAAAGCTGATGATGGCTGAACAAATTAAATTCTCTAAAATTTATGAAGTGTTTTTCTTATAGCTTGACAACATAAACTGTCAACTTCCAGGGTTGTTCACGCATACACTGACATATTTTTCATGGGAAGTATCACTATGCCAATGAAGAAATGAAAATCACTTATCGACCAAAACTGATATGATGTCAGATATAAGGTTGATACCTATAAATGTATTTTTCTTATAACAAAAATATTTCCCATGTTTATATATTTAATTCCCGTAAGTCTGTAGAACAACAGGAAGGGGGATATAGTAAAACAGTTCCTAATTTGTCAATATCTGACTTAAAAATGACTCACCTATGTGATATAACAGGTGAAGCCCTGTTAACCATCCTAACCTACTATGGGGAAGATCAGAAGAGCAAGTGGCCTATTGCCTTCAATTCAGAAGACATGAGAGTATCAGCAACCTACAAGTAAATATCTCTTATGCAAATACTGAAAACCATAAAACTATTGGCATGAGAGTATCAAATACGCTGAACCACTGCCAGAACCCCAGTCCTGGTCCTCGGCCCTAGTACTGCTCAAGCTGTCCAGAAAGTTATTGTTGCTGCCTCTAGGGTATGGGAGATGTGCTTTCATATCCAAAGCTAAACTTTCTCTACAAAACAATGTTATACATGGTGGCTGCCTATAGTTAAAGAAGTACGGGTACTTATGAGTTACATAGTCTTAGGAGGGCTGGCTGAGAACCTAACCACTATTTATAACATTGTTTCTGTGGAAAAAATGCTTTCTGCATTCCAAACAACAGAATTAGACATGACTTTTGGAATACAGTTTATTTCTTAGGTTGGGAACTGACTATGTCTTGTTAATTACACTATGGTCAGTATTTTCCTAGGATAAAATGGCAGAGTGGAAGTCTGCCAGGAGTGCCTAACAGGAATGAATAGCTGCCATGAATACGAACCATATGTGTCTATAAGAATGAAAGATAGCCAGGATGATGGGAGAAAAATCCAGGAACATTCTTAATTTATTAAACAAACATTTACTGAGCACTACTAAAGGCTTTGCTGCACACTGTGAGAGAGAAAAATAAGTCAGACAAGGGGTTTGATTTTATAATCCTAACAACTTAGGATGGGAGATAAGACAGACATAAATGCAAATAATAAAGCTGCATGGTAAAATGTACTATCTTAGCGATAAAAACAAAATATTAGATAAAGTCAGCCAAACAAAGGTGAGCTAGTGCTTCTAGCTGGAGCAATCAGGGAAAGCTTCATGGAGGAGCTTACGCCTGGGCTGAGCCTTGAGAGCTTGCACAAGATTTCAACTGGCAGAGGAAACAGTAAAGGAAGAGCATGGAACATCATAGAAAAACATCAAGAAAAACAAGACGTCAGAACACAGACATGAAGAACAATGAGAATTTAGAGAATAGAAAAGGGTCTAGTTGGCTAAAGTGGGGTGTATATTTAGGAGCATGGTAGAGGGCTTTGAATGCCAGGCAAAGGAGTATGGATTCCCTCTAAGAGTGAGTGGAGAGCCATTAAAGCATTTTAATATTATTGGAGTGGTTCTACACACAGCTCTATCTGGAAGCAGAACACACAATAAAGGAAGAGAGAATGAAGATAGGAGATTAGGAGATAATTCTAAGAGTTTAGGTCAGTTAAGATGACTTTTCAAAGCTGAGTTTCTGAATAAATAAACATGTAAGGTTTACAGGCCACTAAACTGCAAATTATCTCCCTTTTATAATCAAGAATGCATAAATCATTTAGAAAAGCCATATAAAGACTTTAAAAAACAAAAAACAAATATTAGTTACAATAGAAAAACCATTTTTAAAACACTGTTTGGCACATAGTTGAGACTTAATGACTTGACACAAAATAAAGAATTACTTTGAGGTGTTAGTCTCATTTAAAAAATAATACATGAGTTTAAACATTAGATTTTTAATAAGCACATAAAATTTAATAAAAAATCATCTTTCCACTATTTTCCAAAATGTATGATTCAAGACTATAAGATATTCTGAGAAGTCTGAGAGTAGAGAAAGAGTCAATTAAAGGTAGATTTAATTCTTTATATTTTAAATCAATCTTAAGCTGGTGCTAAAGATAGATGTGAGCAAACTTACTTGAAGTGATTTGAGTTATCAATGTCTTCTAAACTTCAAATTTTCAGTATTGGATGAGACAGGCATTCATCTTCATCTGAAAACAAATTTAATGAAAGTAATAAAATTGAAAGGATTGATAGGTAGCTCATAGAAATCAATTAGATGATTACACCTTAAAGACCGTAAAAGAGTTACATGAAGTCCTATAAAATTGATACTACTTACACTACGTATAATTTAAGGACCTAAGATAAAAATCTCAAGCTATACTCAAAGACTTCTAAAATAGGAGACATAACACATTCCCTTCATATATTTTTATGTTGATTTCCTAAAAATTCTGGAAAAAATATTAGCTATTTAGCCTGATTTAAACATTTAAAATTTAGCCAGCAATCAAGCTCTATTCAGTACTAGAGCAGAGAGAGATGAAGATAAAGAGAGTGAATTCCTGTCCTTAAGAAACCCACAAGCCACCAGAAGAGACACAAACATGGATAACTCAGTATCGAGGCAGATATAATAAGTTATCCAAGGTACTATGGGATTTTAGAGAGGGTTAATTAATTACTACAGGGAATGTGTGGGTAGACTCTGTTTTATGGACTGAATTGTGTTCCCCAATCCCCAAATTTATGTGTTGAAGCCTTAACCTCTAGTACCTCAGAATGTGACTGTATATGGAAATAAAGGCCCTTAAAGAGGTGATTAAGTTAAAATGAGGCCCTAATCCAATCCGATGGTGTCTTTATAAGAAGAGATTAGGACACACAGAGAGACACCAGGGATGTGTCCACACAGTAAAAAGACCATGTGACGATACAGCAAGATGGTAGACATCTACAAGCCAAGGAGAGGAGCCTCAGAAGGAATGAGACCTGGGTACACCTTGATCTTGGACCCCTAGCTTCTAAAACTGAGCAAATAAATTTCTGTTATTTAAGTCACCCAGTCTGTGGTACTTTGTTATACTGTTCTATCATATTCTGTAAAGGTAAAATTTAAATAAGAGTTTTAAGAGATAAAACTTTTTAACAATCAGATACAGGTAAGGTTTGGTAACAGCATTCACGAAGAAATAAAAATTATTTTAGGCGTAGAGGCCATAACGTATAGCATGAGCTCGGAAATAGTTAATACACTCTCTAAGAATACAGTTTGGGGGTAGAGAAAAGTAGAAAATAGGAAAAGGAGGGAGGAAGATAGGGAAGGAGGGAAGAAGAGAGAGAAGGATGGAGGGAGGGTGAGAGAAGCAGGAGACTGACAGACTCATAGACAAGGACTGGAATTTGAGGTTGAGTGAAAGGGATTGAATACTACATTTAATACATGGGGTTTTATTTATACATAAAAGAAGCCATCAAGGATTTTTCCAGAGACAACACATTAGAAATTATATTTTAGAAAGATGGCTCTAGTTCTAGAGTAAGAGTTACTATGAGAAAATTCAAAAGAGATATAATTACTGCAATTGTCAAGGTAAGAAGAAACCAAGGCAAATGCAATGAAAGTAAAAAGTAAAAACTTCTCTAAATACATGCTTGAAAAGGAGAACCAGAACAATCACCCCATCAGTTATGTAAGATGAGGACTGGAACAATTACCACCATCCACTTATACAGTTACAAATGCAGAGTGTCTTGGGCCTCAAGAGACCTTTCTTTTCAATTGCAACCATGTGTTGTGCGCATTGACCATCACCTTAAAAAATCAATTTTTTTTTAGATTCATTTTAACTTCTGGTATCTTACCCTTGAATTTCAGAGTCTAACATATAATCAAGAAAATCCCTAAACTCATTTCCTCAAAGGAGACATCACTTCAGAATCATCTGTGTGGTCTCTCTTACTGTAGCAAGTCAATAGAACTGTATGCTTATTTCCTAAAAGACTTATTTATTTGAGGAGACGTCCCATAAAAGACTGATGTCCATCAGTAAAGTCAAGAAAGAGGAGCAAAAGGAAGAAATACACTGCCCTGCCTTTTTGGGCCGGAAGGAGAACTAAGAAGAACTTAACAGTCACTGGTGACCTTAGAAAGAATTTTCAGGAAGGCAGTATAAGAGAACAAACACTTCAAATAACTGTGTGATTAAAGAAAAAGGAGAAGGGAGGATTAACTAGTAAATTTTACTCTTCTAAGAAGCCTGGAAGAGTCTGAAAGTTAACAACATTTTTCATTGTTTTTGCTGTTCACTTTTTAATACTAGTAACAGATGTAGAAGGAGAAAAATAAATAATGGAGCAAATTCAAGAGAAGATGGGAACAAGAACTCTGAGAGAGTTGGCCATATTAAAGAGGAAAAACAGTTTTCTGTGATTAGAAATGAAAGAAAGGATGGGTGATGGATATAAGTAAAAATTGTGTGTAAGGGGGTAAAGTTGAAGGAGTTAAACATCCAATGGTAAGGCTATTTATTGAGACAGAGAGAAAGAAAGAGGGAGAGAAGGAGAGATGCAGAGACAGTATATAAAGAAATATCTGAACTTAAGAGTTTGAGAGCAAAAAAATGCCAGAAAAGAAGAGAAAGAAAAAGAGAGGGGATTTTAGTATTTGAGATCTTGGAATGATTCTGGTTGATAAAATTGAGCAAGTTAAAAAAGTTCTGAATATCAGAAACTCAAAAATATGAATTAGGAGAAACAGATTATAATCACATAGTGTGGGATGGAGAGAAGAGTTTCCAGTCTGATGCTAATTGACATAATTGAGGAAGATGAAGTAATGCCCTGAAGTCAACCAATAACAAGACTTAGAAAGGAGAGATGGTAGCTTAAGAGTTAGAAGGAACTCATGCACAAAGGGGGCATGCTGATCACTAAACTGACAGTGAGGAACAAAGAAATACATCAACTCTCCTTCAAAATCTAGAGTTAGAAAAATTCAGTATTTTTCTTGAGATGGCTGTGAAAAAAATGGCACTGTCTACAAGAGTCAGGTTTAAATTTCTGGGGAGGAGAGATCTGAGGAAAGATCAGTTACAAAAAATGTTC
The DNA here is from genome assembly GCF_902729225.1 of Pteropus medius. Taxonomy (NCBI): domain Eukaryota; kingdom Metazoa; phylum Chordata; class Mammalia; order Chiroptera; family Pteropodidae; genus Pteropus; species Pteropus medius. Next base: position 2,534,595 of record NW_024350397.1, read on the forward strand.
AAAATAGAGGGTCCAGATGATGTAAGGAACCAGAAGTAGGTTAACAGGGGAACTACTGGTCCCATTTGAGTACAGTAGGTCTGACCCCCAAGAAAAAGAGAGAATAAGACTAGGGCTTCACCCAGGTTGATAGGTGACAAATCACCATTCTCTCTCCATCCTCCCCTCCTCTCTCTCTCTCTCTCTCTCTCTCTCTGTCTTATCTGTTTGGTGAGACAGGGCAAATGTCTGGCCACAAATGTCATCAGTTTCTCACTACCTCTTAGAACTTGCTTTCCTAAACCCACATATGTCCTTCTCTCATGTACATGGTAAACTCAACAGAGCAAGTTAAGTCAGTCCAATTTGAAAGGGTAGGAAGACTAGATGCAGATGTAAGCACACTCTTATACAGTTTCCCCACAGATGAAGGTGATACTTTTATTCTAAGTTATGTCTACTTCTCAAAGGAGGGTTCAGAAGTTGGAAGCAGAAAATATGGTATAATTAATTGGCCCCCTTATACTCCAACAAAAGAGATGTGAATAAATGGAAATCAATCTGAAAGAAACTACATGGAAAGTGGGTTGAGTATAGAACTTGTCAGCCACAGTGAAGTTTTAAATTTCCTAAAAGCATTCAAAGATCCGATACTGAGACCTAATTCAGTTGAAGAACATTATTAGTGGTAGGGAGTTTTCTAATTATGGTACTGACACCCTTAAAAAATATAGCACTATTCAGAATTTTTACTTCTTTTTGTATCATTTCGGTAAAGTGTATTTTTCAAGGAATTTGTCCATTTTCCATAAATTGCCAAATGCAGTGACATAAAGTTGTTTGTAATATTTTCTGACCCTTCAGAAAGTTCTTGGACCTCTAATAATGTTTCCTATTAATACCCATATTGTCAATTTAAGCTTTCTCTTTTTTCATAGGGGTTATTCAATTGTTAACCTTTTCAAAGAAACAACTTCGACTTTTCAAATTTTCTATTTTATATCTTCTTTCTTTGTTAATTATTTACAATTCTTTTTCTAGCTTTTTGAGATGTCAGCTTGTTCAAACTTACATTTAAATATATGCATTTTAAAACTATACAATTCTAAGCATTACTTTAACTGTGTCTTACAAGTTTTGATACTGATTCAGTTCAAAATATTTTCTAATGTGGTTGTATTTTTTGACCCGCAGATTTAAAAGTGTATTGCTTATTTTCCAAGCAAATTGAGGTCTTTCTGTTACTTACTTCTATTTTAATTCCATTGTGGAACCTATACTATATGATTTCAATCCTTTGAAATTTGTTGAGACTTGCTTTTTAGCTTAACATATGTTCTATTTTAATAAAAGTTCTATATACATTTGAAAATAATGTGCATTGTGCAGTTTTGAGGAATAATGTTCTATAAGTAGAATACTGGCAATAATTGGTCAATTGGTCAAGTTGATTAACAGTATTATTTAAATGTCCTCTAACCTTATTGATTTTTAAAAATCTGCTTGTTATATTTTTTATCTGCTCATTATATTTTTTATAGATCTCAACTTTCTGTTGATATCCTTCATCTCTTCATCCATTTTGTTAACTTTTTCATTTCCTTTAACATATTTATAAACAATTATAAAAATTCTTGTCTGGTAACTCCAAGATCATTGGTGGATCTGCATGTATTGTTCGTTTTTCTTTGGACACATTTTTTTTCCTGATTTTTCACGTCATATAACTTTTAGTGAATTCTTAATATTGTGAATATAACAACCATAAAGCATCTCAAAGGTGAAATTAGTTGTGTATTTATTGCAGCTGCACCCTAAACCATCCATGGAGACTGTCTCTGAAACACTGCAAGGCTGCAGACGACTTCACTGTATATTTCCAGCTGAACTTCCCAGCCTCCCATACTGCCCCAAGGCTCAGCAAACAACTGACAAGAAAAACTGTGTGTCTGATGACTCTCTACGTTCTAGTTCACCATGGCAGACTAAATGACCATCAAAACTCCAGTGGTTTCTCTTTCCTCTAGTAGAGTCTCACTCCCATAGAAAGCTTGATTTTAAGCCAGTATCCATTATGGGCAAACAAACTCAAGAAAGATGACCATTAGAAATCTCAGCTCATAGGGACTCTTCTGTTTTAGGAATTTCAGTTCAGTTAGTCCTCTTTGCTCTCATAGCTGAGATCTTCAAAAATATGACTGTGATTAAAAATGGCAAATATTTTAAAACCTCTCCAATTGTAAAGACACTAACAGCTTTACCCTCTTACATCTTGCAATACATTGAAAGCACGGAACTGTCACTAAAGAGGACCGACTAACCTGATCTGTTAAAAAATAATAAAAACAGCTTTTTCCCCCCATTAATTTTCTTAATTACTTATGTTTTACAAGATCCTATTTTGTTTATTTCTACTTCTTATTTTCTACCTTCTCTGTACTTTAGGTTTATTTTCCTTTTGTTTTTCCAGGTTCTTAAGATAAAAGGTTAGATCATTTGTTTTAGACCTTTCTTCTTTTCTAATGCTAGTATTTTAAAGGTATACATTTTTCTCTAAAGCAGCAGTCCCCAGTCTTTTTGACACCAAGGACCAGTGCTCCTATGAGAATCTAATGCCTGATGATCTGAGGTGGAGCTGAGGTGGTGATGCTAGTGCTGGGGAGAGGCTGCAAATACAGATGAAGCTTCTCTAGCTAGCCTGCTGTTCACCTCCTGCTGTGCAGCCCGGTTCCTAACAGGCCACCAACTGGAACTGGTCTACAGCCCAGGGGTTGGGGACCTCTGCTCTATAGACTACTTAAGCTGCACAAATATTAGTTTGATTTTTATTTATATGGTTCATAGTATTTTCTAATTTTCCTTGTGATTTTTCTTTGAACCACAGTTTATTTAAAAGTATATTGTTTAATTTCCAAGACCAAATTGTGAATCAAGACTAGGTGCCAGTAGTACCAAGCGTGGGGCCACTCAGCAAGAGGTAAAGGACACGCCGAGGCCACACATGATTTGTTTGGGGTTTGTGAACCTTCGAGAGATTTTAGGAAAGTCCATAGAAGTATGATCCAAGACAGGCTGTATGTATGGAAAAGCCACTGGAAGCAGTTTGGGTGGTCCCGAATACTGGGTGGAGTGAGGTCTCAGGGAATCACCAGAGTAAGGCAAACAGTGTTATGCAGGTTGATGGAGACTCAGACCTGGTGGCTGCCTCTGTTTGCAGATTGGGTGGGGGAGAGCTCAACGAAAGAATAATGTCTTCTGCCAGCACTTCTGCCTGGGAGAAGGCTGCCCTCTAGCCCTTGCCTTGAAGCCAGACAATTCAGTTCCTCTCTGAATGTCTCTGGTGCCTCTTGAGCTACTGCCCCAGCGCTGGAGCTCAGAGTGAGTGAGTTTGTTAGTAAGTCCATGCATGGGCCCTTTAAAAGGAATGCCTGGTACTCCAGCAGCCCTCTGTCTCACTCAGTCACACGACCCACTGATTTTCACAGCCAGAAGTTATGCAGACCTCAATTCCCAGTACTGGAACCCTAGGCTGGAGAGCCTGGTTTGGGGCAGGGGCCCCTTGTTCCTCAGGAGGAACATCCACAACTGCAATATACCCTCCAGTTCTTAACTGACATATGTGATTATGGGACTGACCTGTCCTGCACCTCTGTCTTGCCGACCAGTCTTGTCTTGGTTGCATCTGTGTATCCTTAGTTATAGAACTTCTGTTCAGCTAATCTTCAGGTGATTCTCAATGATCGTTGTTCTGTAGTTTAGTTGTAATTTTGATGTGGTTGAGAGAGGAGGTAAATGCAGCATTTCCCTAACTCCACCATCTTGATGGGAAATTCCTGGCTTACTTGCTTCAAGTATTGGGCTCACAGACTTTTAGGACTGTTTTTTTGATTGAAATATTTCTCAATAGCACTAGTAAAATTCCCTGCTCTGAAGCCTACTTTGTTGGATATTGATGTAGCCACTCCAGTTTGTGTTTGCACTGTGTATCTTTTTAAATCTTTTTACTTTTAACCTGTGTGTTCATATTTGAAGAGGACTTCTTATAGACAGTATATAGTTAGATCTTGCTTTTTTATCTAGCCTGGTAATCTCTGCTATTAGAGTATTTAGACCATTTACACGTAATGTAATTATCTGTATGTTTAAATTTGATTTAAATATTTTATTTTCTTTATGTCCCAATCTGTTCTTTGTTTCCTTTCCTCATTATTGCTTGCCTTATCTGGGATTGAAGTTTTTGGGTATTTCATTTTATCTCCCTTATCGGCTTATTAGATATACCTATTTCTTTTGTAGTTTTAGTAATTGCTTTGGTGTTTGAAATATAGACCTGTAACTTATCACAGCCTAACTTCTAATAATATCATGCCATTTCACATACAACATAAGAATTTTACAATGAAATACACCTATTTCCTCTTCCCTGTTTTTTGTGCTATTATCATCATAGTCTAACTATAGTAAGACTCATGTTGGAGAAGCTACTCTGGTTTACAGTCCCAGCCAAGATTAGCTTTAGAATGATCCTTGTCAAAGTACCAGAAATGTGAGTAAACCTATCTTGGACCCTCCAATCAGCTCATTTTCCCGCTACATGCCACCAACTAATCTCAGCTGATGCTACAAAAATAACAACTACTCACTGAGTCTATCCTTTTTACTGTCTCACAATTGTGAATTATAATAAAATGGTTTTAGTTTTAAGATTATCAGTTTATGTAATTTGTTACATAATTATATAACATTTTAGTACATGGAAATGGGGGTTCTGTAATAAAAATCTTAAAACATGTGGCATTGACTTTGGGTCCAGGTGGTAAGCAGAAGCTGGAAGAGCCTCAAGAAGATTGTTAATGAAAGCTTGAAGGATATTAGTGAAAATGTTAACAAATGGAGAAATGACAGCTCCTCTTACACAGTCGTGGGAAGTTTGCAACACTATTCCTTGTATAACAGAAAAAAAGAAAATATGCCCAATACAGTGGTATATTTGGCTAGGTAGGTTTCTAGGCAGAAGGTTGAAAGTGTTAGTCTCTTTTAGCCATATATAATAAGGTATGCATAGAAAAAGGTGAGCTTTTAAAAAAGATCTGTTTCATGTTCGAACAGCATTTAGAAGAAACATAAAGGATCCAGGACTTGCTCTTTTCAAATAGAAAACAATTTCTCATTCCCATTCTCTACAGAGAAAAAAGACATAGCTTCAGAGTAAATATCAAATCTAGAGTTCTACCAGGAAGCATGGTTTCAGGATAAAAATCTCGAGTGTGGCTATAAAACACTGTGGCGAGACTGCAAAATGATTTAAAGTAGTATCTAGTTCAGTTTTAAGAATCTTAAAAGAGTGTGCTTCATACTCTTCTAGATAAAACACCTCTAGGAATCTTGAGGGTGTACCTTGTGGACTCTTTCAAATAGAAAAGCTAGGAATCTTATAGATATTGTCTTATAACACCTTGACTCTCAGTCTGAAGTAGGAAAAAAAGCCTGTCTCAAAAACAAATATAGCTGTTGCTTCTGTCTAATGAAGTGGATTATATTTTGATACGCAGGAATCTGACAATATTTACAAAGGAATTATGTCAGATTGGACTGAATGGAGCAGAGAGACCACAAAATGAAAAGCGGCTTCTGGACTTTAAAACTTCTACAATCAGGAACTAAGGCTGGAAAGGCTACTCAGTTGTAAACATGAACCATTTCTTATAGAAAGAGAAAGATGATTCAGAATTGAGAGAGTGAAGTCAGGATCTACAAATAATCACTACCAAGGAGTAGGAATGGCCCTAATAAAGGAGGTGACATCAGAATTTCAAAATTACTACGGACCAGTGAAAGCTATGTGTCCCCTAGTTCCTCATTTTTGAATGGAAGTGTTTACTGCAGTTATTCTATGCCTGCCTTTCCATTATGTATTGAGTAAATAACTTGCCTCTTGAGAAGAACTCTATCTATGGAGCTTCCTGCATATCTGGACCCGATTTAACTGACAAGATCCTGGACCTTAATCTTGAAGCTAAAGCCATAGCGGAATGAGAATTTCACAATTCCTGGAAGGGGTTGAGTATATTTTCAATAAAGGAGGAATGTAATCAACTATGGTCAAAGGGTAGACTGTGGTTGATTAAGATGGTCACAAATTCTCTAACACCTCTTCCATTAAGAGGTCATGCCTATGATTCCCCATAGAATCATGAGCAGAACTAAAATTGGGAGGGCTCTGGGATTGCTTTGTCCAACAGAATATAGTAGAAATGATGTGGTGCCAGTTTCCACTTTTAAGCCTTAAGACACTGGCACCTGTCATTTCCTATCTTTTGAAAAATTATTTCTAGGAGCCCCAAATCAAAGTATTAGAAGTCTGACTGGCCTGAGACTACCATGCTGGAAAGGTCACATGCACCCTTGTCTTCCACCTCTTCTGAGACACTATATATATCTTTATATATGTAAAGATATCTTGTACCTGCCAGAGCAATCCATCCACCAGTTGACTGTCATCCAGTGATCTTAGTCAATGCAACGTGGAAGAGAAAAATCGCTCAGCTGAGACTTGCCTTAATTCCCATCCACAGAATCATGAGCTATATAAAACAGCTGTTGTTTTAAACCACTAAGTATTAGGGAAATTTATTATGTAATAATATGTTACTGCAACAATAATTTTTGTAAGTTTATTTAAATTGTTGCAAAGGCCACAATGTTCTGCCATCACTTTCTACTACCCAGTTATAAGCAGAAGCCAAAACTTAGATATAATTCAGAAATAATTTGAATAGTTCAATACAAGGTAAAATTATTTCTTAGTGATAAAAAGGCCAACTTTCTCAGAGATAGTAAACAAACTACTTTTCAAACATAATAAACTTCAACTATTATAATGAAAACCATCTGCTTTATTGCTAAGTAAACTACTGTACATATGTAATCAAGCCCAAAAATTCATGCTCAGGTTGTCCTTTAGTTCATATAATAAATGGTTATTTAGATATTTTCTCATGAATGAAGCAAGACCAGTGTTACAAATATAAAATTAAGACCATTGGTAGTAGTCTAAAGTAGTGATTTTAAAACACAACATAAACAAGTACTGCTTTACTAAGATAAATTATGAAGGACAGAACAAGTAATAGTTGTTACTAAAGTGATTATATATATGTGTGTGTATACACACATGTATATGTAATTGTGGTGTATGTGTGCATGCACACATATCTTTTTTTAAATGGAGGTGTGCCCAACACCAATATATTTACTGAAGCATTGTAACAGCTACAAACTGGAAACAACTTAAATACACACTAATAGGAAAATAACAAAGAAGAGGATAGAGAAAAGAGACTTTAATTTTTTATTCTACATATTCTACACTTGACATATGAATTAGTGTTTAGTAACTGTGCCTTTGATGTTAAGTTTAAGAACTGTGTTTAATAAAGTGCCTTTGATGTTAAGCCATTAGACTGTATTGAAGGGAAGTTTAAGAACAAGTCTAGAGAAAAAGTCTTCAGTTACTTACTGTAAGGATGAAGTTGAGGACAGAGTTCAGTATGTTGCCCTATGACTAAAAGGATACATATTTTATTTGAATTATAATTATTAGGCTTCTCTTAAAATGCTGAATAAATTTTGATCTTGTGGAAACTAGAAAACACATCCCATTTTATGAAAGGTCTCTTTAGAGAGCTTAGAGCAAAATTTGTTATCCTCCTCAAGCAAATACAGGAGCTTTTATGAGATTCACTGTGTGTCCTACCTTTAGTCCATATATCCCATTTTAATCATCTATTTTTGTTTTACATTATCGACGTACAATTTACATACCATAAGATTCACCTGTTACAAGTTCAACGCTGTTTTAGTCAATTTACGGAAGTGTGCAATCATCACTACAATCCAGTTTTAGAACATTCCCATCACTCTCCAAAATTCCCTTGAGTCCATATGCAAGTCAATCCCACTCCCACTCCCAAAACTCCTCTGATTTGCTCTATCAACATATTTCGTACAGTTCCAATCATACTATTTTTAGTCTTCTGAATTTGAATTCTTTCACTTAGCATATCTCTGAGGTTCATCCATGTACAGCATTTATCAGCATTTTCCCTTTTTTCCCAAATGCTGAATAGTAGTCAAATGTATGGACACACCACATTTTGTTTATCCATTTATCAGTTGACAGACATTTGGATTTTTTTCTCCTGGGAACAATCACATACAAGTCTTTGTATGGATATATGTTTTCATTTCTCTTGGGTAGATTCTGAGAAGTGGAATTGCTGGGTTAATTTTATGTGTCAACTTGGTTGGGCATATTGCCCAGATATTTAGTCAAATGTTATTCTGGGAAACTGTTTTTGGATGAGACTAACATTTAAATTGGTGGACTTTAAGCAGATTGTTCTCCATAATGAGTGAGACTCATCCAATTAGTTGATGATCATTCAATTAGTGAACAGAACAAAAGACTAACATCTCCTAGCAAAAGAGAATTCCCCAAAAGACTGCCTGTAGACTTCATCTGCAACATCAGCTCTTCCTGCTTTCCCAGCAGGCTGGCTGTGGACCCAAACTGCGACTCTATTCCTGAGACCCAGCCTACCAGCCTCCTCTATCAGATTTTGGACTTACCAAGTCTTTACAATTACATGAACCAATTCTCACCCTATTGGTTCTATTCCTCTGGAGAATCTAATACATATGGTAAGTTGGCTTAATTTTTAAAGAAATGTTCAAACTGTTTTCCTAGTGGGTATAACATTTTACGTTCCCACCAATAAGGTATGAGAGTTCCTGCTTCTCCATATCCTAGACACTAGATATTGTCTGTTTTTGTAACTACAGGCATTCTAGTGGGTAAAGAATAGTATCTTACTATGTTTTTAATGTTCGTTTTCCTAATAACTAATGCTGTTGAGCACATTTTAATGTGCTTATTCATTTGTATGGCTCTTTTTCATGAAATGTCTATTGAATTCTTTTGCTCCTATTTTAATTGGGTTGTTTGTCTTATTACTGAGCTGTTGGAGTTCTTTACATGTTCTGGATATAGTCCTTTATCAGACATGATTTGCAAGTTATTTTCTCTGTGGATTTTCCTGTCAGTTTCTTAACACTGTCTTTTGAAGCACAAAAGTTTTTAATTTTAATAAAGTCAAGTTTATCACGTTTTTTTCTATGTCTCATTCTTTTGGTGTTATATCTAACAACTCTTCGCCTGATCCAAGGTCATGAGGTTTCGTCTGTGCTTTCCTTTAGATGTTTTATAATTTTAGCTCTTACATTTAGGTACATAATTAATTTCAAATTAATTTTTGTGTATGGTTGATTTTGAGGAAGTTCATTTTATTTTGCATATGAATACCCAATTTTCCCAGAATAATTAGTTTAAAAGATAATCCTTTCTCTATTGAATAGTCTTAGCAGCTCTGGACCCAAAATGTAAGGGTTTATTTCTGGACTCTCAATTCCACTCTATTGATCTATATGCTTATCCTTATGCCAATGCCATAATGTCTTGGTTATTGTCACTTTACAGTGACTTTTGAAATGGGAAGTAACAAAGTCCTCCAACTTTGTTATTTCAGTCATTTATTTTAAATTTTATTTTACATTATGTGTACTAATGAATATCATCTTAAATTCTTGGAGAGAAGACAGGTATAAATAAGTAGAAAAATAAAATAAACTATATTTTAAAGACATTTTCAAAAGAACATATTCCTTTTAAAATTTGAAAGTGACAGTCGCTATGTATTCCCCTAGGAATAAGTCTGCAATTCGTCTCCCCACCTTTCCACACCCACATCAATAAAGATTTATTGAATGCCTACTAGACACCAGGCACAGCGCAAAACTAGGTGCTGAAGATACAGAGACAAATAAGACACAGTCCCTCTGTTAACATATAAATGGAGAAGGATGTCACAGTGTATTAATAGCAACACTATAAATGTGTACAAGATACCATGGTAGCAAGGGATATTAATTTTATCTAATCAGACTTACCTTACTTCATGTAATAAGCTTGTTTCTGAAAAAATGGTTTAAAATTTTTTAGTTTTCTTCAACAAAGTGAGTTTTAAAACACCAGATATGCTAGTAGTACTTACAAAAGCTTGCAGATAGCAATCCTTCTTTAAAGTAGAGGGCCCCTCGACTAGTTAGATTTGTTCCCTGTTATTAAGGTTACAAAAGAAATTTACAATAATGGAAAAATTCATACAAAAGTAGTTATATTAAAACGCAAAAGTCTCATTTTACCTCCAACCCATCCTATCTTCCCTGACCCCCGCCCAGAGGTAACTTCTGTTATCCTTGGTCAGTTCCTGATTTTCCAAAGCTACAGAAGATACAGAGATTATGAACTCTTGAAATCTTAAGATATATCTCAAATTTTATTTCAGATATTTGTGTCAGCCTCTTTACCACTAAATATGACTTGAAAACAGGTAGCAAAACTTTAAAATTATTCTTTTTCCTCCTATATCCCAGCCTTTGCCCTAGAAAGAGTAAAGATTAAGAGAAATATGGACATAAGCCCTAAATAATGTGTATGTATGTTAACTTTACGGTTACAATTCCTGAAACTTGTTCTACAGGAGATTTTAATACATGTTCTTAAAAAATGAGGGAAGGAAGAAAGGAAGGAAAGAAAGAAGAAAGGAAGAAAAAAGGCAGGCAGGCAGGCAATGGGCATTTTCAAAGTCAAATACATTTGGGAAATACTGGGTTAAATAAAATATCAATATTCAGTAAGATGACCCTTTCATAAAATTAGCTGACTACCATTAATCATGGTAGCAATATTTTAAAAGACTAGATTGTCACAAAAATTCAGTGTGGGAAACACACACTGGTTATAGTTTTCCCTTCATTATCATACAGGCAGCTATTCATACAATTGCAAAAAAAAAAAAAAAGTAGATTTGGATCTGTCACCTGATATATCAGACTTCAAATCAAGATATAGCTCAGCAACAAGCAATGTTTAACTTGCCATTGAGATTGGATGGGGCCTTTATTACTGAAGTGTAGTCATAAATGATAACTTTTCAATATATCTTATTCCTGTCTTCCCGCTAAAATTTTAATCAGGTGAGAAGTTTGGGAGGGCTTCCTACTGAAGTCCTTATGGTAACTTAAAAAACTGCTGTATGTTGTCAGTGGAAGCTGTTCTGAAATTCCACTTCAATAAAAAATAAGGAAAAAATAAGTAACCAATGGAGCAAACTCTTTACCATTTACTAAAGCTTTTTGTTGTTGTTTCTTCACTGCTTCTGGAAACAGGAAGTGTGATAACTATCACCCATAATTATAAATGTCAAATAGCCCCACTCTTTTATATCAAATGCCCAACTATTTGTTTCATGCCCAACTCAAGCTTCCTCTGTTAAATTTCTCATCACTCTGGTTCGGGTCAAAATGATTTCTCCCTCCACTAAGCTACTTGATTCTTGTTCAGGCCTCTCTCTTAGCACACAACTATAATTAATGTACCTTCAGTTGCTGTTTAACTCGACTAGAGCATGTATCTTGTTTGTTGAGAAGTGTATGAGACTTTAGGTCAGCAGTCCCCAATCTTTTTGGCACCAGGGACCGGTTTCGTGGAAGACAACTTTTCTATGACCCAGGGTAGGGCGGGGATGGTTTAAGGATGATTCAAGCACATTACATTTATTGTCCACTTTATTTCTATTATTATTATATTGTAATATATAATGAAAGAATTATACAACTCACCACAATGCAAAATAAGATGCCACCAGATGCAGCTGTACAACTGAAGTAAATGAACTCACTTGCCACTATAAAGCCTGCCACCAGATGCAGCTTGTCTTTTGCCACTCACTGATAGGGTTTTGATATGAGTCTGCAAGGAATTGATTTATTATGGTCTCTGTGCAGTCATACTTCTTTGCTAATGTTATCTGTATTTGCAGCCACTTCCCAGCACTAGCATCACCACTTCAGCTCCACCTCAGATCATCAGGCATTAGATTCTCATAGGAGCGCAAACCCTATCGTGAACTGCACGTGCAAGGGATCTAGGGTGTGCACTCCTTATTAAAATCTAATGCCTGAATATCTGAGGTAGAGCTGAGGCGGTGATGCTAGCGCTGGGGAGAGGCTGCAAATACAGATGAAGCTTCACTCCACTCACTGACCTGCCGCTCACCTCCTGCTGTGTGGCCCAAGACTGGTCTGTGGCCTGTGGGGATAGGGACCCCTATTTTAGGTGACAGGACCACGGTCCTATACATATTTGGAGAATCCACAATACCAGTCATAATGCTGTTTACATTAGCATTCTCTAAGTATTTGTTGACTAATTGACATAACTATTCATTGCTCTATGATGGTTCTAGGAATAATTAACCCTTGGGAAAAAATATAAAAGTTTTTTATTATGAAAATAATAAATGGGCTTATTGGTTATAGGAAATGTTAACAGACTATAATTTAAGTAATTTATGATTAAATTCAGTTTTTTCTATGGCAAGGCAGTGTCAGAGGCCAGCCAGGTGTAGATCACTTAAGGACTTCGGCAAAATATTTTATGAGGTTAGTTACTGTTTAATAATAAAGGACGTTGAACAGAATCTATCATTAGACACTAATAGGAAAGGTGAGAGTAACATTAGACATGTATGTACTTATGCACTACGGAGTAATCAAGAATCTACAAAAGTAATGTGGCAGTCTCAATTCATTCAACAAACTGTTACTGAAAGCCTGCTGTGTGACAGGCTGTTTTGGCACCGGGGGAACTAAAGGAGAATGAGAAATATCAACCATTAATGTTGGCTCTCTAAGGCAGATCCAAACAATCAATCTAAAAATTTATCTACCCATGTCCACATAAAACCATATTATACATGGTTAAAGTGCATAAAAATATTTTATCTCATTGCTTTAAGCAATGCAAATAATTTACTCTGGCCTAAACACCAGCAAACTTAAATTATCCTAGAAACTCCTTGAAAGAGACATTGCTTTCGTTTCTGTCTGTCCCCAAGCCCCTAGCTTCCCAAGGTGTTGAATAAGGACATAGAGATGTGTGATAAGCTATACACGTAAACTTGCCCAGAGCTGTGTCTAAACAAAAGCTCACTACCTGTGATGAAGCCAGTGCCAGCACAGGTACTCAGCCCCTATCAATTCATCAGCAGCTGCTGACACATACTTATGCTTCACAGAAGTGTAACATTTTCTTCTAAAACTTAAGGGGAAAGGCAAAAATAGAAAACCATTTGCCAACCACAAAAATATATATTTTAAAAATTGTGGAATAAAAATGAGCTGCTATTTTTAAAACCAGAGAAAAAGTAGAAAATGAGTATATCCCTATGCTCAACTACAACCTTCTGAATTGAACTGAAGCAGAAATGCTGCATTTTCAGCTAAGTGTCTTTACATCTGAGGTAATTTTAAATGATCCACTTATTAAGTAAACTAAAAGTAAGATGGTAAGGTCAAAATTTACCCTTTTAGAAAAAGAACCCAGTTTTCAAGTGTATTTTTAAAAGAAAGGATGTAATCTTTAACAGATCAATGAAATGGGCTTTCATTTAACTAGAAATTAAACCAATTTTAAAACCCACACAATTAATTTGACAACAAACACAGCTGTTAAATTTGAATTTTAAAATTAATATGTTACTGCTCTGTTCTTATCCTAAAGGGATTTCTTCTAGGATTGCAAAGGAATGAGCATTTAGCCTCTATCTCATGGAGGAAAAAGTGATTTCTAGTCTTTAAAAACAGAGGAGGTTCGCCTACATGATCACCTGGGACAAACTTGGCCAGCGCAAGTTGGCTAGAAGGTTATAGGAGCCTGGGAATGTTTAACATCAAGAAAGGAATTACAGCTCAGTAAGATCAGAGGGAATTACACAGGAAATGTGAACAGTAACCCTTTCATATCTCTGTACCCCCTCCCACCGCCTGTGATAAATGGAGTTTTGCTGCAGTCCAGCTATGGGAATACACAAGCCAACAGCAGAGGAGAACTGGGGGAAAAAAACGCCATTTCATACACACACCCAGAGCACGGCATAAATTAATAAGGACATGATAAAATCACGTTACTGCAGAAAACAGCCTTTTAGCCTTTCTAATTGCCACGTATGCACTATATCACTTTCTTATCCAACAGAGTCCTAAGTAAAAATCCAAAGAAACTTGGAGAATCAGGCGGGGGTGGAGTGTAGAATACTTGGCGGACTCATCATAAGTAGGGAAATGTGGCTCCTCTGAAGCTGACCAAACAAACAGGTCTCCACCCTGGCTTATGTTTAAACATCTTGTTCCTAGTCAGTCTAGAGGGAAAACATTCTTTCCACAATAAATAATATGATATCAAATCAGAAATTCTTACTTTAGCTTTTATCTACCCTATGTAAAAGTTTCTTCAGTATTATAAGCCAGAAACTGAGAATAATTCAACTGATTATAAACTTTTTTTAAGAAGAGTAACTTAGTTATAGTCAAGACAAGTTAAAATATTTCTAGTTGCTAATTTGGAAAAGCAAATGTGAGACCGTTCAGCTCTTAGACGCCTTACAGACCCCTGGTTGGGATCGCAAGTAAACAAGCTACTCTTACCACAACTGCCCATCAGAAAAGGGGAAATGCTCAGTTTCTAGAAACAGGTGAGTCTGATTAAACAGATGAGATTAACTAAAATTTAAAAAAAAGAAAGAAAAAAGAAAACATGGTCCTTAGATAACAAGGGCATGAGTGAGGTACCAAAACGAAATGAAGCAAAAAGTGATATTTCCAATGGGCTAAATTTAAAATATGGAATGGAATTTCATAGGCCACTTTGAAACAAAATTTAAGTTTTTCCATTGGTACAACTTCACGATAAAGATGGTTTGCCGCAGAGAGTAGGTCAAGAAATAAATGAAAGTGAGTACAGAGATGACAAAGCAAACCACCAATAAAAGTGAAAAGGGTAAGCTTTTTAGAACTAGAAAAGGGAACAATAAAACCAAAGGATTGTTTCTTCCAGCAAAATGCCACCTCCAAAAGACATCTTCTTCAAGAAATAGCCTATACCAGTAGTGTTTTTGTGCAATAAATGGCACATCACTCAAATGGCAAATGAGACTTCAATTATAGACTTCCTAGTTGCCTTAAAGCTAAACAACTGATGTCTAATTTCTGTAGCACTGGCTCACAGACAGGCAGTCCCATGACTCTGCAACAGATTAAAGATATTTGCTTGTTCCATGGATTCTGAGTTGCT
The DNA here is from genome assembly GCF_902729225.1 of Pteropus medius. Lineage (NCBI taxonomy): Eukaryota > Metazoa > Chordata > Mammalia > Chiroptera > Pteropodidae > Pteropus > Pteropus medius. The sequence continues at coordinate 2,549,827 of NW_024350397.1, forward strand.
AAACATTTATATTAGAAAAAACATTAGCAGAACCAGAGGGAGAAAAATAATAAAGAAACTCTGAATAATAAACCAGACTACTGATTGGGCTTCCAAGCAAGGGTCAGTTCTCCATTACACCAAATGAAATCTCAATGAACTATCTACTCATCTGGAAATGAGAGCTTACTTTTAGTGCTTCTTAACCATTTTTAACTCATATCTTATTCTGATAAGCATAAAAACTTCATACCCTCACTGTACCTTATTAGAGATTTCTAAATAAATTAACTACTATATAACCACAAAGAATCCACAGCAAAATAATTTTTTATTGTTTTTTCAATGTCCTACAACAACAGAATTAACATACTTTCATAAATAGACAGATATTAATTAATACTTGTTTACTGTTACCTTCAAGACAAAAAGGTCGAAAATTGTTGACCAACTAATGTGTTGATGACAATAAAATGGTATCTGTTGGGACCTTTAGCATGTCTCCTTTCCTAAAGAGTTATATAGTATAGATGATGTTTTTAGTTCTTTCATTAGGCCTGAAGAAATGTTGACTGATACGCATTAGGCCTTCAATGTTTGTTAGATCATTCAGCAATAAGGCCTCTTTTCTATTTTGAAAATAACTGAGTCCTAATATAGTACTCACTTTCAAGTAATAAAGGAGAGAAGCAAGAAGTTAAGTCTTCAGTACAGACACAACAAGATGCAAACTATAGACAGCCTTGACAACCATTATGATAATGAAAACAGCAAAAATATCACCTAATTTTTGCACATTTGTACAGCACTTCACAATGTATAAAATACTTTATGTAATTTCAAACCCATAACTTTATAAAGTGGATATTATTTGATTGAAACAACATAAGGTGGATTTTTAATGATCACCCAGCTAGTTAAGCAGCAGAACTGAGATTTAAGCCCAGCTATCCCATTCATAAAAGCCCTTAACTATGTCATGAAATTTTGGAAATATCTTCATCTAAAATCCAAAATCACCATATACATAAGCACAACCATTTTTTTTTCTCTCAACCCACCTAATATCACCCCCTTTCTACCAGTTCCCATAAAAATTCTCAGAGTTCCCATTGCAGCCACATTTATTTCCTTATACCAGTATGACTAAGAGCACAATGAAAAGCATCTTTCAAAAATAAACCTCCTTCCTTCCAGGTCTTATATCCTATAACTGTTTCCCAAAGCAAGGACATCATCACAGGCATAGGAGTTTAAAAGCATTAACTACTGAGGAAATGTCTGGGGTTGTCTGTTCTTCATTTAGAATGAGTCAGATATTATACATATACCTCTTCATTCTTAAAAGGTGAGCAGTCACATTCCTAGCCTTCTGGCTTAGCAAAGATACTCATTCCAGGGACTTGGTAGAGAAAGGCCAACTGCCCAAGAATAGCAAAACTAACAGAACTGAAAGTTATATTCTTATCAATCTAAAAAATCATTCTAAATGTTTTATTTTTGAAGTTATTAAAGAATGATAAACTACTGGGATTAGTAATTTAATGTAAATGTGAGGTGTAATGAAGGAAGAATTTTTTTCATATAAAATCAACTATTTTACTCACCTCTGCCAACAAAATGTTGCTGCATCCAATCCAATGCCAACAGAGTCCCCAGTCTGGGGTGAGAGAAAAGGAGAAACTAGTCAGGGGAACAATTTGCAAACTGGGTAAATGTAGTCTCCAGCGGAAACCAAAAGGGCATTCCACCAGGACAAAGGGGGAGGATGACTTTTATAGTGAAAGTTCGTGCCCCAGTTCCAAAACCAAAAATGATTGGTTCATTTTTATGCAAATGAGGAATCAAAATTGCACCATTCTGATTGGTCCAAATAGCACTGCCCTGATTGGTCAGCTTTACACATTCTGATTGGTTGTTATTGAGCTGCTCTGATTGGTTGGTATAGATGCAAATAAAGCCATAGCTGTGCAGTTCTGATTAGGTGGGGCAGGACTCAGCCCATTGGTTGAAAGATGATACGAGGAGCTCCCTTAAAAGGGTTAGCTCAGACAGCAGGACACAGTGCAGGAGGCTTGGCAGTTCAGTCTGTGGCTTTTCCCTGAAATGCAGAGTGTGTGAGAGGTCTCTGTTAGCAATGGCTGCTAGACTCTGGTTATGATTTTGGGCCCAGTTAAACATAAGGAATCCTTCTTGGCAGACATATTCCTTCTCAGGATTCATACCTCTGAAGCTTATTATGAAGATTATTAGACTAAATTGTATGAAAATGCTAAACATCTTGCCTAGCAGATAGTACTACTCAATAAATGTCAGCTGCTATTAGTAACGTTATCGAAGTATCAGAAACAAAACATATAATGGAAGGTCATATTTAAAATGAACCAGGAAACAATATATTCAGTGGGTCATTTTTTAAATATCTATGCAAAACATAAATATATATTCTATGCATACAAACGTATGCATATAAACATTCAGAAAATGATTTGGAAGAATAAATGGCAAAATGATGACCTCTGGGAAGATGGAAGGGTGGGGTCAAAGGGACCTTCGATCTGTAATGCTTTAAAAAAAACTATTTTTGTATTCCTTCTGTAAATAATTGTTTTAAAAAGCAAAATAAAAAGTATATTTACACAAAATATTATCTTAGGAAGTTTCAATTCCATAGTTAATTTCAGTATTATATGAAAAAGTTTACTTTTTTTTAGTTGTGTGTCCAAATGAGGTCTAAAATCTCATTTTCTTTAGTTAGTAATACTATTCAAGATTTATGGCACATACTGCTTTCAAAAATCTTCCTAATGACAGTCTTAATTGCTATATTAAAAATACTTGCTTGTGCAAAAATAAATTAAGTTCTAAAACTACTCAATGTATTTAATCAAGGCACAAGGTTTTCAAAGGCCAAGAAACCATAAATCACAATGGATTTACATAAAAAGATTACCTTTTTCTCTTAAATTTTGTATGTGTTTATACTTAATATAAAGTCGAGTCCTTGATTCTTTTTAAAGCCAAAGGGTTGCCTTTTTAAAATCATCATAACAATTTCAAATGTCTTGAGGGTTGCTCTGATTAAAAATCTCTCCTCCTCGGCTGTTCCTAACTTCTAATTCTTGTCTGCACCATATTGATGCTGGTTTTAAAATTCTAACTTTCCTTCTAGTTTACAACCATAACTTTGACTTTTTCATTTTATTCTTATTCCCTTCAGATCATCTAGATTTGAGCCTATAAACTGTGGACAAACTGAAGCTCTTATTAACTCCCTCAGAGCAGCAAATAGCAGAGCTCCAGGCAAAGGGGTAAGCCACACGCACCACAAGCCCAACCAGGCTAGACCCCATCAATTTACAAATCTAGCTTATAAATTAAAGGCCTCTAGTGTTGTAAAAATAGACAGACATTTCAATGGATGAGAGATAAAGTAGCCTCTTACTTGACCAGGAGAATATTGGGCTGAACAGAAAATCCCCACCTCAATGAGCTGCAGGATTCAATGACTGCAGGAGGCTATGCAATCTCTTTTAGATATATTTAAAATTCAAGAAAGTCCTTTTCTCTAATGGAGAATAGTATTAAATCAAAAGGTATCTTTCTATACTTTCAAATGAAAAAATTGTAGTTAAAATTTGTAGCTAGTACAGGGCAATTCCAATAATAATTATGATACTATACAGCTTTATTTCTAGAAAATGAAAAGCATATATACTGACAATTTTTTTTCCCTAGGTGCTCAGCTTATTAATATTAAGCTGCTGTATCTGCAAAAACATACAACAATGGCTCTTCCAGTAACTGACTCCCTTAATTCTATAAGTCTTAACAGCACAGTAGTTAAGAACAGAACTTTGGAGCCAAGTCCCAGATCCACTACATTCTAGTTGTTATTGGTTAAGTAACTCGACTGCTCTGGGCCTCAGTTTCTTGGCTAATGTTAACTTCTACCTTACAGGATTACTTTAAGGATTATATAACTTGTTATATGTAAAGCACGAGGACTGTGCCTGACAGAGTAAAGGCATTGTAAAATTCTTAGCTGTTGTTATTCTTAACATATGAAGTGTGCAGCTCTCGGAACAGAACTTTAAGCACAGCTCACAACCACTGCAAGGAATAGGTTCCTTGAGACTGCTTAGTTCTATTCTTAGGATATAATCAAAGTCACCTACATCACTCTCTGCTGTGCATTCTAATGATTTCATCCCTCCTATATGCCTCCATGTACCCTGTGCTCTAGTTACCCATTTACTCATCTTCCTCTAAAACATAATGTCTTGAGAACAAGAACTCTATCTTATCCTGTAGTCTCAACATCTAGCACAGAGCCTTGCATAGGGGAGACACTCTACAAACACTGAATGAAACATAATAGCCATTTATCAGTCTGCCTCACTCAAGTTCCTGAGGACATAATAGGCTACTGAATGTTGATCTCTACATCCCTTGATCAAGATCTTCTACACAGTGGCTTTTTTTTTTTTTAATTGCAGCTTAATGCCTATCAGATAAATTTTGTATCCAAGTTTCTAATTTATTTGGATTAGCCACCATATCTTTATTTACTAAAAGAAAATGCATTTATGAAATAAAACAATTCTCTTTTTTTCCCCTAGAAGCTCTTGATAGAGAGGGAAATAAAACTTTTCAATAATTTTTTAGTCCTTAAAGAAATGATGGCAGAAAAGCAACCAATGTCGGCTGTGCCATCTTTTCCATGCTGCTCTGGATGGAGCCTTTGGCAGTAGCTCATCCTCCAGAATCTGACCAGAACAAAGCCATTCCTCAACAAGTCACCCTTTGACTGCCGTATAGATTTTATTCAGTCAGTACTGATTCCTAGCTCTTTCACAATTGTGACATGTTCAGTATTTCAAAGTTCTCTCTGCCTACCCAGCTTGTGACCATACCTAGCTCAGCGCATAACAAAAAGCCAGCTGCGGCAGCATTCTATTGCTGATCTTGTAAAACACGTGTTCAGTGCTGGCACTCTTTTTACCACTCAGGAGCTCATCAATGAAAGATATTCAGTGGGACCTTCAGTCTGATGACTGACTGCTATCACACAGTAGGGCTACTTCCCAGCATCCTCGGTCTCCAGGCAGGAACATACCCCAGTGGAAAAGGTAATAGCATTCTGGGAGTCTAGAAAAATGTCTTTCTCAGTTTTCTCAGGGGAAAATGGTGACTTAACATTCCTCTGAGTCATTCTATTACCAGATTACTTCCAGGTGTTATAACTGGAACTCTCCACCACAACATGTGTCACTTACCTAATATTAGGTCAGAGCATAAATACACGAGTCAAAAATGATCCCTTCTTCGAATTCTCTAAGATCAATGATTTATTCCATCCTCTTGACTTTATAATATGAAATTAAGCTGACTTCTTTACTTAATAATATTAAAAATAAAAATCCTGTCAAATGGAAACTTCCTTGCTATCCTTGGTGTCCTAGTCAGTCATGGAATTTTAAGGTTAGAAAAGATCTTAGAGAGACATCTTCCTCATTTAATATATTCAGCCTGAGGCTGAAAAGAATTGAGAGTTTTCCAGTGTCACAAAGAGAAACAGAGAACCAAAGCTAGAACAAAGGTCTTCCTGCCTCCTCAGCCATGTGCTTTCCACATACCACGCTAAATAAGTCTCTTGCCAAGAACCTCACCCTGACCTATAACCCTGAAGAGGCTATTCTCAGCTTCACCTCACTCCTCACATCGTGGTAGTCTAGCTACATAACTGTCTGCTTAAAAAACAAAACAAAACAAAACAAAACAAAACATGAGAAAGACAAGTCTTTCATCTCTAAGAAAAACTTAGCAATATTGATGTTTTCTTAAAGATATTGCCCCTAACAACTGCTACAGGCTTCTTCCTTCCACGTTGTTTCCAAGACAAGACTGAGTGTCCTCTAAGATCCTGCTTCCTTAAATAGTTCTCAAGTATATTCTGAAAAAAGTGGGAAAGCCCCATGTACAAGGACTCTTATAACAGAAAAGAAATGGTGCCGCCACCTACTTGAGAAAGAGCATTCAAGGTAAGGGTAACAGCCTAGCGGAGACTCAAAGCAGCAAGAGGACAGCTTCTGTCATTGAACAAACATTAATGAGAATGTAAATCCCATGCCCTTCAGTACTTGATATAATAATCAACAGGGCCATCTTAGAAAACACACTAGTAAATTATTGGTAATGCTCCCATCATATAAAAGTCATTAATCCCACCACCATAAAATCCATTAATCCAATAATCCCAAATATATTCTGAATCTTACACTTTGCTATAGCAAATACCAAATACAAAATTTCATATTCTAATTTCAAATTATATATTTTCTACCTCTTTTTTCCCAGTCTAATGAGCAGGAAAATAGTCTGAAGATGGGCAACAGGGAAAATGAAAAGAAGGTCTTTTTAAGATATAATATGGAAATAAATCAAGAAAATAATAAGAAGTAATGTAATACAACACAAGAGTATGTTTTTAATGACTTCCTTAAGGTTCATTTTCATATATACTTGGAAAACAGTAGCAGTTTATTTAAAGTTGTGACAACCTTAGGGTTTCCATAATTTTTATGCCTATATAAAAATTAATGAAAGAAATATTTTATAAATCATTTAAAATTACAACTTAATAGTCTGAGATAAAAATCTCAGATCCTATTAATGAAAACTAAGAAGCAGATAAGTAAAACTCTATTAAATGTTTCATTTCATACTGAGGAAAAATAAAAGATATATCTCATTCTTGACTGTTAATTACAGATCTTATATAGATTTAAGGTTTCAAAAAAACTTAAAAATAATCCTTAGCAGACTTCGAAGCAGGCTGCATACCTTTTAGCTATACCACAAATTTAAAGTATCAATCAAATTAAACAAAGATAAACTTTAAATCAAATAGCAAAAAGTCCAAAACACAATGGAAACAAAAAATAATTTAAAACAGCTTAAAACAAGATCAATGAAGTAAAACCAGTTAGATCAATTTTGACAATAAATATAAATGAATTAAAATATCTGTTAAAAGACAAAGGTTCTCACAAGGTTAAAAAAAGGAAATCCAACTATGTTTCGCTTTTAGGAAACATTTTTAAAAGAAACGACAAAGAAAAGATAAAGAAAATAAGAAGTACAAAGATGTAAAGGAAAATATAAACTAAGGTACCTATATTAATGTCAGCTAAAACACAAAGCATGAAGCATAAATTAGGAAAAAAATCATATTATTCTGATAACAGCTATAATCTTCAATTGAGATTTTGACTGTAAATAATACATTAAACATACATACCAAAACAAAAACTGACAGAAATACAAAGAAAAATTAATGAAAGAAATCACTGATTTATATATTCAAGGCTTTCATAGACCAGACAAAAGGAATTATAGAAATAAAATTAAACAACATAATAGATAAATATTTAGGTGTATTACAAAGAAGACAACTTCTTTTAAAAGGTCTGTGAAACGTCACAAAAATTGATCATAAACTAGCCCATAAAAACAACCTTAAAAAATTAGAAAAGTAGAATGCTGTATATCAATTTATTAATAATTAGTACTTAAAGTTTAAATGTAACTTGGAAATTGGGGAAACACTCTCCTAAATAGTGCGTCAAAGAGAACTCTTGGCATACAATCTTATGTTATTTTAGAAATTATCTTAATTGACAATACACACCAAAATATATTGGATATGGCCACACAGTACACAGAGAAAAACATAAAAGTCTTAAAGGCTTTCATTTGTATTGGGGTATAAACTTTCTGCTATAACAAAAATACTCGAAAATACAGTAGCTCGAGTTAGAAATTTTTCTTTTTCATGTCACAATATAGAGTGGCAAGGGGAGGTGTGTATCACAAGATCATTCAGGGATCCAGACTGGCTCTATCATCCTCCACATAGCTCCTTCTCTGGAAGGTGGCTGTTATACTTGACGTAACCTCCAGCCAGCAGAAAAGGATAAGTAGAAAGTCTAGGTCAAGTAGCTTGTCTTTAAAGAGGTAATCTTATACACATTATCATTCACCTCTGGTTAGTTCCAAAGCCACACCTTGTTACAAGAGAAGCAGAGAAATGCAGTGCCTAGATGGGCAGCCATGTATGCGCGTGCTTGGGTAAATCTAGGGGTTCCACTCCTAAAAAGAAGAATAGATTCATTCTAAGGGATATCAGAGTGACTTCCACATATTCTTTCTAGTTAAAAAAATGAAAGCGACATTAAAATAAACCCAAGAATAGATTATATGTAATTACTTCATTTTAGCTGGATTCTTCTTACTGCCAAAAACACTACAAAATATCAATTTAAGAAATTAGAAAAACACATCAATAAATTCTAAGAGTTCTAGGGTCCCATTCCAATAAATCAAATCATAAGCTAGAAAGTATACTGAGAATTCATGTATTCTTTTTCATTTAAGGATATTTTTAATTCATGCATTATATATATTGTGTAGACTGATTTATCTAAATGGATTTTTCAAGTCAACTGGGTTTCAGCCTTACACAGAGGTCTTCTAACATTAGACAAAAGTTAATCTTTTGCTAGTAAAATAACTTTCAAAATTTGTGAAATTATTTTTTAAAACATTACTGAAGTATAGTATATATACAATAAAATATGTACATTTTAAGTGTATATTTCGATGAATTTTACAAACACCTATATCCACATAATCGCCACCATAGTCAGGATACAGAACACAATCATCATACCAAGAATTTCCCTTGTGCCTCATCCAGGTCAATCACACTATACTCTCTGCTACAGGTAACAAATCATCTTGCTAATTATCAGTATAGAATAAATCTGGCTTTTCTAACAATTCTGATATAATAATCCAGGGCTGTAAATGGAACTTGTATTCTTTTGTATCTGGATTATTTTAGTCACCATAACATTTTTAAGATTCCTTCATGTTGTTATGTGTATCAGTATTTTACTCCCTTTCATGGCCGAATAGTTTTCCATTGCATGAATACACCACACTGTGCTGATCCACTCACTAGCTGATGAACATTTAAGTTGTTTCCAGCTTGGAACTATTATGAACAAAGCTGCTATGAACATTCATGTACAAGTGTTTGTGGTAATATATGTTTTCATTTCTCTTGGGTAAATATTTAGAAGTAAAATTGTTGGGTCTTGTAGTAATACGCTGAACTTTATAACACACTGCCAAACTGTTTTCTAAAATGGTTTTTCATTTTACTTTTCCACAAGCAACATATGAAAGTTCCAACTGGTCTACATCTCAACTAACACTTTTTAATTTTTAATTTTAGCTATTTTGATGAATATGTAATAGTATTTCATTGTATTGATTTGCATTTTTCTGATGTCTAATGATGTTATGCCCCTTTTTCTGTGTTGCACCAGTCATTCATTATTTTCTTGTGCCTATTCTTTTAACTAGGTTATCTTATTATTAATGAGCTGTAAGAGTTCTTTATATATTCTGGCCACAGTAATTTGTCAGGTATATGTACTGAGAATATGTTCTCTCTGTTTAAAGACTGCCTTTTCATTTTCTTAACGATCTCTCTTGAAGAACAGAAGTTTTAAATTTTGATGGGAAAAAAAAAATTTTTTGATGGAGTCCCATTTGTCAATTTTTCTTTTATGGCTTACACATTTGTATCCTAAGAAATCTTTGCCTATCCCAAATTCGTATTCTCCTGTGATTTTTTCTTAAAGTTTTATAGTTTTAGTCTTTGATATACATGATTCTTTTCAAGTTCCTTTTGCATATAGAAGAGGTAAGGGTTGAGGGTTTTGTTTTTTGTTTTTTGTTTTTTGTTTTTTAATTTGGATATCCAGGTGTTCTAGACTATTTGTTGAAAAGACTATCTTTTTTCCATTGAATTGCCTTAGCAAGGTTGTCAAAAATCAATTGACTGTTGTGTGTGTGTGTGTCTATATTTCTGGATTCTCTATTCTATTCCCTTGATATATATGTCCTTAGGCCAACACCATCTTGTTCACTGTAGTTTTAAAGCTTTAAAATGTAGAGGAAGTCTTGAAATTAGGTAGTGAAAAACCTTCTAATACTGTTCTTTGTCAATCTTTGTTTTACTTTTCTAGGTCCTTTGTATTTCCATTTAAATTTTAAATTTCATTTTCTAATATTTCATTACTAGTATATACACATACAACTGATTCTGTATCTCAACATTATGTCCTGCGACCCAGCTAAATTCAATTACAAATTCTAGTAAATTTTTGTTGGAGACTTCTTAGCATTTCCTCCATACATGAACATGTCATGTACTTTATCACATGATTCATTTCTACCTTGCCAATCTGCATGCCATTTGTTTCTTCTTACTGCCTATTACACTGGCTGGGACTTCCATTACAACGTTAGACACAGAGGGAGGAGAGTGGGCATACCTTCCTTGTTTCCTATCTTAGGGAGAAACTATTCTATCTTTTGACATTAAATGAGATTTTAGCTAAACTAGGTGTAGATGACTTTTTAGCAAGCTGAGAAAGCTTGCTTCTGTTTCTGGTTTTCTGAGATTTTATCATGAATGGCTCTTGAATTTAGTCCAATGCTGTTTATGCAACTACTGACTGACTCATACACCCTTTTTCTCTTTTTCCTGTTAAAATGATGACTTATGTTAGTGGATTTTCCAATGTTAGAGCAACCTTGCATCCCTAGCAACCCATTTTTTTTTTTTAATATACTGCTGGATTTGATTTCCTAACGGTTACACTTTTTTTTTTTTATCTATGTTCATAAGAGATATTCATTCTGTTTTCTTTTCTTGCAATATCTTTATCTTATTTGGTGTTAGCATAATGCTGGCCTCCTAAAATGAGTTGGAAAGTGTTCCTTCTTCTTCTATTTTGTGAATTATTTCTTTTAAATGTTTGATAGAGTTTATCAATTAAAACACATATGGGCCTCAAGTTCTTTTGGTTTTAGCTATAGTTTTCTTTTGTTTATGTGGAAAGGTTTTTAACTAGAAATATAACTTCATTTTTTAAATAAGTTTTTGTTCTTCAATTACAATTGACATACAATGTTATATTAGTTTCAGGTGTATAACACAGCGATTAGATATTTATAAAATTTACAAAGCGATTGCCCTGATAAATCTAGTTAACCATTTGACACTATAACATAGTTCTAACAATATTATTGACTATATTCCATATGTTATATTCTACATCCCAGAACTATTTTGTAACTACCAATTTGTACTTCTTAATCCTTTCCCTTTCTTCACCCATCCCCAACCCCTCTCCCATCTGACAACTATCAAAATGTTCTTTGTATTCATAAGTTTGCTTGTTTTGTTTGTTTTTGTTTTTTAGATTCCACATATAAGTGAAATCATATGGTATTTGTCTTTCTCTGTCTGACTTATTTCACTTAGCATAAATACTCTTTAGGTCTATCCATGTTGTTGCAGATGGCAAGTATTCATTCTTTTTTATGACTGGGTAATTATTTCATTATACACACACACACTTCTTCTTTATCCATCCATCTACTGATGGACACTAAGGTTACTTTCATCTTTCTTATCTTGGCTACTGTAGATAATGCTGCAAAGAACATATGGATGCATGTGTCCCTTCAAAGTAGTGTTTTGAGTTTCTTTGGATAAATATCCAGAAGGGAAATTACTGGGTTCTTCTTTGTCTCTTGTTATAGCCTTTGTTTTAAAGTCTATTTTGTCTAAGTATTGCTATCCCAGCTTTTTCTTTCTATTTTCATGAAATATCTTTTTCTATCCCTTTACTTTCAGTCTGTGTGTCTTTTGATCTGAAGTGAATCTCTTATAAGCAGTGTGTATGTATGTGTGTGTGTGTGTGTGTATTTTCTTATCCATTCATCTACCCTATATCTTTTGATTAGAGCATTTAACTCATTTATATTTAAAATAATTGTTGATAGATATGTAGTTATTGCCATTTTATTATTAATATTTTTGAGCTTTTTTTCTTCTTCTTTAACTTAAAGACGTCCCTCTAACATTTCTTGTAATAGTTGTTCGGTGGTGATAAACTCCTTTAGCTTTTTCTTGTCAGGAAAGCTCTTTATCTCTCCTTCGATTCTAAATGGTAGCACTACTGGATAATCTTGGTTGTAGGTCTGTGCTTTTTATCACTTTAAATATTACATGCACATCCCTTCTGGTGTGCAAAGTTTCTGTTGAGAAATCAGCTGACATCCTTATGGGAGTTCTCTTGTAAATAACTAATTGCTTTCTCTTGCTGCTTTTAAGTTTCTCTTTGTCTTTAACTTTGGCATTTTAATTATGATGTGTCTTGATCTTTGCATTCATCTTGTTTGGGACTCTGTGTGTCCTCTGCTTGTATGTCTATTTCCTTCACCAGGTTAGGGAAGTTTTGTTATAATTTCTTGAAATAAGTTTTCAATTCCTTGTTCCCTCTTCCTTCTGGTACCCCTATGATGTAAAAAGGTTGGTACATTTGATGTTGTCCCAGAGGCTCCTTAAACTAGCCTCATTTTTGGGGGGGAGGGGGGGCTTCTTTTGTCTTCTTGCTGTTCTGATTGGGTGGTTTCTGCTACCTCGTCTTCTAAATGGCTGATCTGGCCTTCTACTTCATCCAATCTGTTGATTCCCACTAATGTAATATTCATTTCAGTTGTTTTCTTCTTTTCTGACTGGTTCTTTTTCCTTTTTCTATTTCATTTTTTGTTTCCTATTTCTTTGTTGAAGTTCTCACTGAGATAATTAAGCATCCTTATAACCAGTGTTTGAACTCTGCATCTGGTAGATTGCTTGTCTCTAGTTTGTTTATTTCTTTTCTGGAGTTTCATTCTATTCTTTTGTTTGTGACATTTTTCTCATTTTGGCTGCCTTCCTGTGTTTGTTTCTATGTATTAGGTAGATCTGCTATGTCTCCTGGGCTTGGTAGAATGGCTGTAAGTAGTAGGTGTCCTATGGAGCCCAGTGGTACAGTTTTTCTGGTTTCCTGAGCCTGGTGCTCCAGGTGTGTCCTTTGTATGGGAGGTGTATGCCCTCCGGTTGTAGTTGAGCCTTGAATGCTGTTGGCACTTCAATGGGAGGGACTGACCCTCAGGATGATTGACTGTGAGCACTGACTGGCCATGACTAAAGTAGAAGAGCTGTTGTGCAGGAGTTAAACCTATGGAGGATTCACTTTAGTGGGCCTCTGGTGCCTGCCAAGTTCGCCCTTTGGGTGTATTGTTTGTTAAGTTGGCTGGGCAACGCTCTGTTGTGGTCTGAAGTTTGCCACCAGGTGAGAGGGGTTCTGCTGCATGCCAAAGTCTGCCATAGCCTGGGACCTATCCAAGGCTACTTGGTATGAGCTATAAAGTGTTCTGCGGATGGTTGCCAGTTGTGCTAGGCTTGGAGGTGCCTTGGAGAAAATAAGCTGCAAACCAAGGCTAGCTGCCACTATTGCTGAGCTTGGGGCTGCTTAGCAAGATGTAGGGGGCACACTGAGGCCAGGCATTGCTTGTTTGGGGTTTGTGAAACTTTGTGAATTTTTAGGAAAGCCCATAGCATGAGCCAATATGGACTGTCTGTATGGAGAAGCTACTGGAATTGGCTTGGGTGGGCCTGCAAGTTGGGTAGGGCCAGGTCTCAGGAGATCACCAGGACAGGGCAAACAATGTTAGCCAGGTTTATAGAGACTCAGATATAACACTCGCCTGTGTCTGCAGGCTGGTGGTGGGAGGGCTCAACAAAGGAACAGTGGCTTCTGCCAGCACTTCTGTCTGGGAGATAGCTGCCCCTCTAGCCCTCGACCTGAAGCCAGGCAATTCAGTTCTTCCCTGTATGTCCCTGGCATCTATCAAGCTGCTACCCCAGTGTTGTAGTTAAGAGCAAGTGAATCCATCAGCAAGTAAGTCTGTGCATGAGCCATATAAGAGGAACACCTGGGACTCCTGCAGCCCTCCATCTCACTCAGCCATAATCTCTGCTGGTTTTCATAGCCTGGAGTTATGGGAACTTCTCTCCCTGGCACAGAAACCTGGGGTTGGGGAGCCTGGTATGGGGCTGGGACCCCTTGCTCCTTAGAGGAGACTCCTTGAGATATCCCTCCCAATTTTTATCTGTGACATGTGGCTGTGGGACCAGTCTGTTTCATGTCTCCATCTCTCCTATCGGTCTCGACACAGCTTCTTCTGTATATCCTTCTGTTATAAGGCTTCTGTTCAGGCTAGATTTCAGGCGATTCTCAATGATGGCTGTTCTATAGTTTAGTTGTAATTCTGATGTGGTCCTAGGGGGAAGTGAGCACAGCGTTTACCTACTCCAAAATCTTGACTAGGAGGAACATAACTTCTTTAATAGATGTGGTGCTATTGTAATTTTATATTTCTCTGAGTCATTTTCAGTAATTTGTGTCTTCCAAGGTATTGATCCATTTCATCAAAGCTGTCAAACTTATTTCTAAAAGGTGTTTGTAATATTGCTTCTATATACCTTTAATTTCTATGTAATCTGTAATGATGCCCCCTCTTTCAGTTCTGGTATTATACTCAGTAACATGTGTTTCCTCTTTATTTTTCTTAATTTCACTAGCTAGAAGTATATTCATTTTTTTCAAAGATCCTATTGGTTTCTTTGATTATCTGTTATATGTTTTCTATTTCACCAGTTTCTGTTCTTCTGTTTCTTTCTTTCCTTCTATTTTGGTTTTAATTGGCTCTTCTTTTCCTAGATTATTAAGGTGATTTTTAGATCATTTATTTTATACTTTTCTTACTTTCTAATATATGCATTTAAAGTTAAATATTTGTCTAAGCACTGCCTTAGATACATCCCACAAATTTTGATGTGTTTTCATCCTGAGACACATCAAAATATCTTTTAATTTCCCTATTTGTTTTGACTAATGTGTTAGAAGATGTGATATAACTACATTTACTGAGGATTTTCCAGATATCTTTCTGATATTGATTTCTAATTTAATTATGTGTGGTCAGAGAACATACTCTGCATAATTTTTGTCATTATAAACTTAATCAGACTTGTTTTACATATTAGCATATGGTAAGCTACCTTGGTGAATATTACATGTGCGCTTGAAAAGAATGTATTTCCTCCTGAATGTTGAGTGGAATGTTCTATAATGTCAATGAAGTCAATTTTGTTGATTATGTTGTCAAGCATATCTATATCTTTCCTGATATTCTCCTTATTCCATCAATTACTGAAATAGATGTTGAAATCTCCAACTATAATCAAAGATTTGTCAATTTCTCCCTTCAATTCTATCAATTTCTGCTTCATATATTTGACAATGTAGTAATAGTTGCATTTAAATCTAAGGTTATTATTTCTTCTTGATAAACTGAGCCACTTATCATGATGAAGTGTGCCTTTTTAATCTTATTAATATCACTTGTTCTGATGCCCACTTTGATAGTAATATAGTCATTCCAGCTGTCTTATAATTAGTGCTTACACTGCATATTTTTTCCACCCTTTTATTTCTAACTTATTTTGAGGGTTTCTTGAGAACAAGACACAATTTTCTCTTTTTTTTTTAAATCCAATCTGACAAACTCTGCCTTACAATTAGAGTAGATCACTTACATTTAATGTGATTATTGAAATGGTTGGATATGGCTTTACCGTGTTGTTGCAGGTTTTCTATTTGTCCCATCTGTTCTTTGTTCTTTGTTTCCCTTTCTTCTTTTTGATTATTTTTTAGGATTTCATTCTTATTAGTTAAAAGTCATTTTTTAAACCGTTTTAGTAGATCCTCTAACTTATGACAGCCTACCTTCAGAAAATGCTATATACTTATGTATAAGACCCTTACCATGGTATGCCTCCTTTCCACCATCCCATTCTTTGAGCTATCGTTGTCGTACATTTACTTTTACATGTTATAAACCCTATACTAAATGGACACTTATTGTTTTTTGCTTTACATAATCAGTTACCTTTTAAAAAAACTAAAATAGGAGAAAAAATTTATATATTTATCCACATATTAACCATTTCTACCACTCCGTATTCCGTTTTATAATCCAAATTTCCATGTGGTATCATTTTCCTTTTGCCTGAAAAAGTTCCTTTAATACTTTTTATAGTATAGATCTGCCAGTCATGAGTTGTCTCAGTTTCTGCCTAAAAAAGTTCTTATTTCTCCCTTAGTTTTTCCTCCTTTATTTTCTAAAGACATTTTTATTAGATATGGAGTAGTAGGTTGACAATTGTTTTAGCGCCTAAAAAATACCATTAAATTGCATTCTGGTATGCAGTTTCTGATGACAAGTCTGCTGCCATTCTTAACTTCATTCCTTTAATGCAACGTCCTTTTTTTCCCTCTTCCCACTTTTAAGATTTTCTGTTTATCACTGATTTTGAGCAATTTTCTTATGGTATATCTTGGGATGTGTGGATGTGTGTGTGGTGTGTGTGTATTCTATGAGTTTGTTGAATTTCTTGGATCTGTGGCTTTCCACTTTTCTTCAATTTAAGAAAGTTTAAGCCATTATTTATTTATCTTTTTCTTTCACCCTTTCTCCAAATCTCAGACTCCAATTACACTTATTTTAGATCCATGTTCATTATCCTACAGGACACCAAGTCGTTCATCTTTTTCTCTTTTCTTTTATACCTTTGGTTAAATTCTTACTATGTTTTTAAGTTTGTTGACCTTTTCTGAAAGATCTAATTTGTACTTAATCTCATCTAGTAAAATTTTCATTTCAATTACTATACTTTTAATATCTGGATGTTCTAGTTTTTCTTTTTCATATCTTCTATTTCATTCTTCATTTTGTTTATATATGTGGACCATATTTACAACAGCCATTTTAATGTACTTTGCTAATTCTATCATCTCGGTCATTTCAGGGTCTATTTTCTATTGTCTCCTGGTTATGAGATTTTTTTTCCTGCTTTTTCGCTTGATTGGATGCAATTCACTGTGAACTTTATGTTGCTGAGTGCTGGATTTTGTCGTATCTGTTTAAAGAGTGTTGGACTTCCTCTGGCGGACAGTTAAGTTACTGGTGCATTGATATAACTTTTGAAGCTTGGCTTCAAGCTCTTTTAGGACTTGTGTAGAGGAACCTTTATTTTAGGGCTCAATCTTACAGTGACCTGGTAATTTTTTATTTCTCAAGTTGCCCTTGCCAGCTTCTTTGGGTTTCAGTCTACACATGCACAGTTTGGTATTCAGCCAGATCCTTGAGAGCTCCCTTACACATATTTCAGGAACTCCTTCTCTTCCCAGAAACCTCCTCTCCAGGATAGTGAGATTTCAAATGAATCAGGCTTTTCTAGCCTATCTCTTTATTACCTGCTTTCCCTGCTCCATAGTGAAAGTCAGATACTTCACTTCCAGATTCAGGTTACCTTACTAGTAGAGAAGAAGGCAAGGTAAAGGGTACTTATCTTATATTTATTTTTTAGAAACTGAATACCAAAAAAAAACCCCCAAAAACACAGATTTTGCCCCTCCAGGCACTTATGCTGAATAGGTAATAAAATCAGTAAATATTGAAAAGTGGGATTTTCCACATCTATGTCATAATTATTCATAAAAATGTCTTTATTTCATTACCTTAATTCTCAAAAATATTAGCCCTTTATTGTTTACGTTGGCATATGCCCTAACTTAAGTCCTAAACTGAAGCCTCCATGAAAACATTAAATAGCTTATACACTTGAGAAAAAAAAAAATGAATAGATGTTTTGGGGGAGGTTGAAGAGAAGTGGGTGGCAGGAAGCAAATATTTCCTCCAAAGCTAGGCTATCATGAACCAAGTTTGAGTATATAGTTACCTGAAAGTTCTAACAATTTTAATAATCATAAACAATACCTAGAAAATTATTCAGGCTCACTATTGAAAACTGAAAAATGCCAAATATATAAAGATGAAAATATATGCCATCTGGAAACCTTTCACTCAGAGGGTAACAACTATTAACTCTGGCATGTCTCCTCACATACATACATATGTACTTACATCACATAATTTCAAACAAAACATCTTAATTTGAGATAATAGTGCAGATACCATTTTCAATTTCCTTTTAATTATGTTATAAGCATAACTGAGAGTCACTGAATAGTCTTTAAAAACACGGACTGAAATAGGGGCACCAGGTGGCCCACTTATCTCACCCCAGTCTCAGACCCGTCCTTCACAAACACAGTATATGAATATACTGAAATTCCTTCCTGATAGTGAGGTCTACAAATCAGCAACATCAGCGTTACCTCAGACCTCATCAGAAATGTACACTCTTGGGCCACACCACACACAATCAAATCTACATCTTCGCAAGATATCCAGGTGAGTCATATGTATATAAAGTTTGCAAAGCAGTGCTCTAGTTTAACCATTTCTCCTATTACTGGACTTCTGTATAATTTTCAATTATTTTGCTATGATAACTATTTTGCTATGATAACACTATAAAGTTCCCTGTACACATATATTTGTATTCTCGAGTATTTTTTTAGGAGGGACACATTAAAGTGGGAATCCTAAGTCATTATATTCTCTTCTAAATCTGAAACTTCTAATCTGCTGTGGTCTGAGAAACCAGTTAACCAGGTTTCTTAGAATGATGAGTTAGAGAACTTAAGGATCAAAAATAAGTGGTTATCCACTTGAGTTTTAATCTCAGCTCTGACCAAACAAGCTGTGTAACTATGGGCAGTGACGTAACCTCTTCAAGACTGAGTTTCCTCATATGTTAAATGGGGTTTATTATAGTATTTACCTCATAAGATTGCTGTGAGGATTAAGTTAGTTAAAATACATAAAGCACTTAAAACACAGTGTTATTTATGTGTTTGCTATTATTATGAAGGGAAAAACAAGTAAAGAGGCTCTAAGTGAACCTCATATACCATTTTAAGGTCTAAACTTTCAAACATCATCTGTATGTAGTTTAAAAGCCTCTTTCATTTCGTCCCTGGTTCTCAGATCTGTTCCAAGGAGCTGAGTTTGAGAGAGAAGTGCCCTACATTTGAGAACTGCTTTTTCTGTGCCTTGTTGATTACTTCATTACTGGCTTTAAAAGGAGTGTGGATATGTTGGTCTTCTGATAAAGCCAGGTGCGAAAATTAATCTTGTTTTCTTAGGTGCAAGAGGTCAAGAACCATGTCACATGTACAATGCTTATGTTACCTTTATAATCAAGGAGGTACAACCATCCTACCTCCTAGGAGGATCCCTGGCTCAGGTCGAGACAGGACTATCAATACAGGAGAGAATCCAAACTGTATGTTTTGGGTCAGAGCAGCAGTTTTGTAGAGGTGAAGTCAAAACAGTAGCCAGGAAGAAAGAGGAGTCAATCTGAAGGACAGAGATAGGAATAATGGGAAAGATGGCAACAAAGACAGAAAGCGAGAGAAGATAGTTTCTACAAGAAGAGACTCAAGGTGAAAACATGTTAAGGGGCTCAGGCCTTTCTTAGAGAGTCAGAACAGCATATTCATCAGCACGCTGACTTCATATTGTATGCCAAGCACATGCTGGCATTAGGCAGGCCCTGGTGACTAGAGATAACTTTGAGATGTGTCATCCTATTATTTAGGTGCTATCGAATATAAAGTACTTACGTATCATGGAGGCCCTGAAAATCATTCTTTCCGATGTCATTAATTCCAAGTGTCACAGTTCAACAGTTATAAGAAACTTGAATTATTAGTTTTGGTTAATAACTAAAACCTATTAGGGAATTTGTGTATGTAAGAATAGCTTAGTTTATACCAAAAATCATTCAAAATAAATTTCAAATAAAAAATGAGAGAACTAACAATGCCTCAAAGTGAATTCCTTAGATGGAGACTTGACCAATCTGACCAGAAATCAACCTTGATACTAGCTCTTCCTTCATCTCAAATAGGAGAAACTTCACCTAGAAATGCTTTATACTTCATTGGTGAAATTGATGAAAGCTTCTCAATACAAATACAAGAGGAGGAATCTGAGGAGGACTAAGAATAACTGCTCTGAAAAAAGAAGATTCTGAAAGATATAAAGAAGATTTTAACAAAAGAAGATTCTCAGCATTGAGAAGACGTTAAACATCTCCCCTCTTCCACTCCAGCCCAATTTCCTCCACAACATCCCATGAGGTAATCACGTCAACTTGTACACTGTCAGTGATGAAGAACTCACTGTCCTATTTTCCCACAGATATGTTACCAACATGTTCATTATAGTGTGCATTAAACTGAGCAGAAATCTCTCTAACTTCTCTCCGTTGATCTAGCTCTATCTTTCTAAAGCTCTAACTCTTACACTTGAAAGCAATTCAAATTCCAGAAATTTTGAATATTTTGTAGCTGCAAAATTCATAGTGCGACCTCTCCTACTACACGTGCTAGAGAATCTTGGATATGTACTTTTCTTCTCTATAAATCTACCTCCACTGGTACCAGGCTGGAGGCTCAACTGGTTGGAATGGGTTTGTAGAGGAGGGGATTAGCAAGGATTTAGCTGATTCCAAATGGACTTGGAGAATTTAAGGAATAGCAAGAAGGCATTGAGGCTAGAGCACAGTGAGCAAGACAGAATGGTAGAAGATAAAGCCATCAGACAGAACATGCAAGGTATGGTGGAAGATGGTGAGACTTGAGGTTTTATCCTGATTGTGACAGGTGGCCACTGAAGGTTCTGAACAGGAGAATGACAAGAACTATGTAACGTTTAAGAAAAAAAACAAACATGGAAAACTGACTGGAGAGGGGTAAGGAGGAGATAAGGAAGGCCAGTTAGAAAGCCAGTTACTAGAATCATCTAGGTAACTTATGATAGTGATTATAAGTTATACTAGGGTAATAGTGAGGAGTGGCAGCAGCAAAAGGGAATTTGAGATGTATGTTGAAAGGCAGACATATAAGCCTTACTGATAGCCTGGATGCGGGTTAGAAAGAGAAGTCAAAGATGACTTCTAGTTTTGGCCTGAGCAACCTGGATGGACCATTTACTGAGATGAAAAGAAGGCAGGAACACGTTTTAAGAGGAGTTCAAGAGTTCTATTTCAGACATGTTAACCTTGAAATGTTTATCGGACTTTCAGATAGAGGTATTGACTAGGCAGACATAGATATGAGCCTTAAATAATGGGAGATCAAGGTAAAAATAAGTAAATTTGGGAGGATTGGTGGCATTTAAAGCAAGGCTTCACATGAGATCACATAGAGGATAAATGTAGAAGGTGATCAAGGACTGGACCCTGAAAAATGCCAACTTTTTGGATACCATGAAGAAGAGACAGAAAAGGAGAGTTTGAAATTTTATGTGTATATTATCCTTTCAAATGTAAAAGGGACTGGAGATTTAAAGCTACAGAACAGCATAGCTAGAACCAATGGGGAAAGTCACAGGATAGATTTCTGCTCAATGTAATGAGCACTATAATGAATAAGGTGGTAAATTAGTCTTCCTGAAAAAGTAGTTGAAATTATTTTATATCTACTAACTACAAAGTCCATAGCCAGCCACCATAATCTTTAAAATTCACCTTTCAAAATCATGTACCTATTCCATTTCTGACTCTTGCCTATTGGCTGAGTCTGGATTGCTGCATTTCACGTGTCAGCTGCTCAATTACTCCACGCCTGGTCTCTGGCATGTGTCTTAGCTTCTGGATCCAAGTTCTCACCCCAACTAACAACTTCTAGTTGCCCAACACTGACCAGGAGGCATGTTGAGATCATGTCCCCCAGAGCTGCCAAAAGTTCTTGGCATATGATCAATGAAGCACACAATGAGTGAGTGTTCAGCAATTAATCAGGTGACAGAGAACAACTGACATGTTAGGGAACTGTAGAATGAGCCAGATCAAGGCTGGAACAGAACAGAAGACTCTAATCCAGACTAGTTACCCCAGGGGAATCTGCTCCAGGTCACCCAGTGTGATCAGACATCCTTTTTACCCAGAAGATTTGAAGTAATCTGAAGACTACCATGTGTCCAAGACTCAGGATTTGCTGGAGGCTGGTAACATAATGAACTATAGGTACTGAACACCATGGGCACTCATTCTTTCTGCCTCATATCCTCAGGGTTACCCTGGAAGCATCTGTTACTACCCCAGCCTCAACTATAAAGGGAATTCTAAACTATCTCATAGGTGTTTGTGAAGATTAAATGAGATCATTGTAAATAAAGTGTCTGGTATATAGAAAGTGCTCTATTCATATTAGCTATTTTCATTTATACTTTAGATGACCACAAAATGACTGTCAGCTGAATGGTAAAGCATGTCCCTAAAAACAACACTTTTAATGCTCTTCTAGCACAGAAGAATAAAAAGTTTTTGTTTGTTTTTTTAATGCATGAACTATTATATCATCAATGGAACTTAAACTCGTCCTGAAAAAAATCTCTCGATTTTCCTAAACTTTTCTACCAAGGTTGGCAGTTATGTTACATAACTAAGAAGTAAGGATGTAAATTCTGTTAACGTGAGATTGCAACACCAAATCGGAATAAACATGAAGCGAAACAGAACTCTCCAAGCCTAACAATTATTCTGCAAGAGTCATTCAGACCCGGGTCTCTCATTTTGGATGTCTATATTCTTTAACTATAATGTATTTCTATTTCCCTTTATTAAATTTAAGTTTAAAGTTGGCAACAGGAGCAGGAAATCATTTATAAGACCAGTATGGCTATTTTACTTTTATTAATGAAAAGTTATGTAATAGTTTCAGCAAACTACAGAGTTCCCTTCTTATAGTCTTTTAATATTTATAGAAATTTAAGAGTTATACTGCTAGAGTTCATTTTGGAAACTGAGAATTTCTATTATCTGACAGCAATCAATTATTTTAGATATATTACAGAAATGTCTATTTAGGAGTTACATTCCTCTTTATTCATACCCTTTAACAATAGGTCAACTGTGTCTAGTACTTGACCTAGAAGTTCAAAACTACACTAAGAAGGTCTCAGCTCCAAACCACTGAGTCACATCACTGGCCTTTTCACCTCTAACAGTACATTAAAGAAAAGAAATGGCGGGTGTGGGGGCGGGGGTGGCACGGGGAAGCAGTGTTCTGGGAACTGTTTAAAGGGCCTGCTTGTGTTAATAGAATGTGCTATACTAAACTACCAAAGAACACACGGGTACCTTAAAGGAATAAGAACAAAGCTGTAGCCAAGTACAAGTAGGTGTTCACGGACACCATGCTAATGTCCCAAAAATGAAATCTAACACTTCCTATGAACTGAAAAAGAAAATCTATATTCACATATTTCCCTACATCTCTATTTCATGAAATCTGGATTTTTAAAGGTAATTAATAATTTCGATTTATCAAATTACTACACAGAAAAGCTACTTATAAACTATAATTTTCAAATTAATAGACCTTCATTTTTCCTGCTTTAAATAAACTTTTAATTTTAGATTTACGGAAACTTTACAAAGATACTACAGAGTCTCTATATACCTTTTGCCCAGTTTTACCTAAAGTTGACATCTTACAGGCCATGGTTTTATCAAAACTAAGAAATTAATGTTGGCACATTACTAGTAACTAAGCTACAGACTTCATTTGATCTGAACACATTTCTGAAATCATTTGGATTTCACTTGTTTTTTCACTAATGGCTTTTTTCAGTTCTAAGATCCAATCCAGGGTACCACATTGCTTTTAATGATTATTTTTAGTGCTTTAAGGGTTATAGCATGTCAAACTTGTGTCTTATTAACAATGTCTTCATTATAATTATTATAGAAAATAAACCTACTGCTCCCTGGAAAAATGTTTATTGAATATTAGGGAAATGTTACATGTAAAGATGACATTTCTACCAATGTTTTCTTAAAGAGAAAAAGAGGTAAATCAGTGAAGTAAGATATGTCCCACTGCCACTTTGTCAGGAACCTATGAGATCAAATTATTTAATGTTTCAGAAATAGCTCTTCAAAAAATGCTTTTCACTTACCTATCTCACTAGGCTCCAGTAAAGGGTCATAGGATATATGGTAAATCCGTGTACTTAATCCTGTAATAGAATATAAAGTATTATTATAATCATATTCAGATAATCTGATTGTATCAAATATATGTAAAAACTGCTTTTCTTTCATTCCCAAATTTCATTTTTAATTACTGTATGATTAATATAACAAAAGAACTAATTTAAGGGAGAATAACTTCCTGAATGAATTACATGTGTTTAGTTTAAAAATGCAAACATGCAAAATTTAATAAAGGTTTTAAGAGAAACAGAAAATGTTCTAGAAAAAATGCAACAATGAATAAAACTGACTAAGAAGAATGCTTCACATTCTTTTCCATGTGCATAATGCTGTGAAAATTACTAGTCATAAACAAGTGAATCACACTGAGGGCACAGTCTTTTGTGACAGGAAAATAGTAATTAAGAGTTTGGGGTTAGGAGATTTTTGAAAAAACATGTGTCTGGTAAAGTGTCCATTTGTGTCATTTTCCCTGAAACAGTCACAATTTATGCCCATTGTCCCACTGGCCCACCCAACTGACTATTTGTCCTGGATTTTCCATTTTCTGGTGATTTTTTATTATAGTAACATTATAATAAGCCAGGACTTTTACTTCCAGGCTCTGCCATGATCTCATTGAGCAGTATTAAGAGGCATATGTAGTGAAATCAGATGCCATTTTAACGTGGTTAAATATGAAAGGCCCTGAGCATCTCCGGATGGGCTATAACTGACCCTTCATCCTCAAAGACAGCATCCAAGCCATTTACAGAAAAAGGAAGTGCACTTAGGAGCGGCTAGGGACAGCTAACACCTTAGGTCCTGAGTGAAGGTGGAAGAAATATTCAGTGCCGCTGCTCCTGCTTATGACTGGCCTGAATACATCAATTTAAGAAAAGTATATGGAGATGTTTTACATATTACTCTGTAAGGCCTGACTTTTCAATTAGATCAAATGATTGTTCTTTAAATTTATCTTACTCAGCTCTGATTATAAATTATGTTGTTTACATAGTCAAAAGTTAAGTGACAGCTGTTATTTTGTTGGCTCTATCAGAGGAAGAAATTCACACTTAAATGATGCCAGCATCCTATCAGTGTCCGGAGATATATCAACTAGAAAAATCAGTGAATTCCAACAATGGTTTGATGGTTTTCATCCAATTCATGGAATCAAAGTAAAGCTATTGGAAGTTCATTCTGTAAAACATGAAACACATGACATTGCTATAACTGATATTTAAACTCAGTTTAAAAGTTCAATGACAAAAATAAAATTACAGTCAGTTTTCACTGTTCACAGTAATTAAGCTCTATAAAGCCACTGTGAACAATGAATTAGTGAAAACCAAAGCACTGCTCTTAGAGGAAATACAGAGTTAGGTTCCTCTGAGCCTCTGGCTAAATTTTCATCAACTGATCAAATAAATTTTGTTTCATGTGTGTTTCTGCTTAAAGATACTTTAGTGAATATACATTTTTGAGTCACTAACACTCAACTCATAGTCAGTCAATAGCACTAACTCATGCCTGAATGAAACTTATTTAAAACACGTATTTTCTCTGTAAAATACATCACGTCACAGCTTTCTTGCACTTAGGAACGGTAAATAGTACTTTAGGACTGTTCCTGGGTACCATTTTAACCAGGGAATCACCAACAAATCATCATTAAAAATACAAAAAATGTGCCACCACGCAAAGGACACTTGTTTACAGTGTAAGAGCTGAAAGAAGGAGGCAGAAAATTGCCTATTTTACCTCAGCTGGGAATATGTGTTGAACAATCCAAATTTTTTATCACTCTGTAAATGTCCATGAATAACTACAGAAGACCATGAGTACTAATTTAGGGGTTGCAAATGAATTTTTGTAAGTAGGAGAATTTGCAAAATGGAATCTGTGAACAATAAGGATAAATAAAACTGTGTTTTTACAATGACAACACAAATATAAATTTTGGCCAAGTGCAGCATTATAGAGTAAAAAACAAAGTTCTTATTAATTAAAAAAATTATGGAACAGAAATAAACTTGGACATGGTTGTGATTCATATATCATTCACAACTGTGCCATATAAACTGCAATACACTACCAATCAATGTAGAAGCAAATATATTTCACAATTCCATCCACCAAAGACGTGACAGTATACCAATCAAAGTTTGCAAATATTTAAATACAAATATACACACATACTTAAAGAAATAGAACTAAAATATTTTGAGTCAAATATAATGTTGAATTAAAAAACCTGCATGGCAGTATATGTTTTCCCTTTTTGCTACATATCTTAAAAATCTTTGAGCCTTTTTAGACTCGCTTTGTAAAATCATCAATAGAACTAAATTCTTTTCAATCAAGCACTATAAATCTTAACTTCATTTTGTTTAGTCAGTTGGAAATCTTTAATTCAAGATTTAATTTATACAAAGAACCATATTTTTTTTACTTAGTTTATATTATGTGCCAGAATGAAATGAACATCAAAATCCTTACATTCTAGCAGCATCTAAATCTAGTAAAATGTTCAGAAGACTTCTAAATAGATACAAACTTTGTCTTGTAAGAACTCATTGAGAAAGGTACTCTAAATAGAGTAAAAAAGACAGTATCTGTGAAAATATACGGGCTGGAATATATTCATATTAAAGTATTAAAAAATCAAAATTTAGAATAGCCTCAAAATAGTAGAATTTGCTTTGAAATCACCAGGAATCTCACTACCTACAGAGATATTATATTCTCAAATTTAAAAATTATGACTTATGGCAAATAAATATTGAAAAGAATCAACAATTTCAAGTTTAGTAACCATTCAATGAAACTTTGAAGAAAACAATAATTTTATAAAACAAATAAAAACAATGCAACCATATTTCAAACTACATTTCTTTCAGGAAAATAAAGACTCAGTATTACATATAAATTATGACTAAAAAGCTAAATAATATTTATAATTTTTTATTGTGAATTCTACTTATGTTCTTTTTAAGGTTGAGAAAATCAATATGAAACAGTTTTGTGGGCTCTGATGTACATGGATATATGTTAATTTTTTAAAATAATTTTATTTTAAAATGAATTTAATAGGGGCATTTTATATGGTCGCTAATATGATAAAAAAAATTTGTCAGTCAAAAATTAAAATTACATAATTTTATTATCTTTTAGTACTCCTCAGTCTCAAAAGAATTTCAGTTTGGGGAATAAATTAAATGGTTAACCTAAGTCTGAAGGTTAATTTTATGTGTCAACTTGGCGAGACCACGATGTCCAACTGTTTGGTCTAATGCTAGTCTACACGTTGCTATGAAGGTCTTTGAGGATGTGATTAACATTTCTAATCAGCTGACTTTAAATAAAGCAGGTTACCCTCCATAATGCACTGGGCCTCATCTAATCAGTTGAAGGCCTTAAAAGCAAATTTTCCTGAGGAAGAAGCAATTCTGCCTCAAGACTATAACACAGAAACCCTGCCTGAGTTTCCAGCCTGCTAGTCTATCCTACAAATTTCAGCCTTGGCAGCTCTCACAATCACATGAGCTATTTCTTTAAAACAAACACTGTCGGTTGGGTGTATGAATATATATATTTTGCTCAAAAAGATATATCATACACCTATATATGTTTATATATAGATATAGATATATCGATGTAGAGATATAGATAGATAGATAGATAGATAGATAGATAGATAGATAGATAGATAGATACACACACACACATATATATGCATATATATCTCCTACTATTCTTACTATTCTTCTCTGGAGTATCTTAAACACTAGGTAAGGGATATTAGGAAGTTTTAAGGAACTCCACCCAATGGATGTTGCTCCCTCATAAGAGTAGAAAGTGAAAGGTTTTTATTTTTAAAAGCATGAGGTTAAAACCATTAACATGACCTATAAAAGAGAACAGACCTATAAAAAAGTATAATAACTAAAATGGAAAATTCACTAGAGAAGCTCAACATCAGATTTGAACTGGAAGAAGAAAGTCAGAGAGCTTAAAAATAGATCAATAGAGATTATGCAATTTTAAGGGCAGGGAGAAAAAAGAATGAAGAAAAACGAACAGCGCCAGAGAAAGAGAAAAGGGCAGAAAAAACAGTTAAAGAAATAAAGGCTGAAATCTTTCCACATCTGATGAAAAACATTATTAATTTAAATATTCAAGAGGTTCATCAAACTCCAAAGATAAGTACAAAGAGAACCACATCCAAACACATAATAGTGAAAATATCGCAAGACAAAATTTTGTAAGAGAAAAATGACTCATTACATACACAGGAACCCCAATAGAATTAACACTGACTTATCATCAGAAGCAAAGGCAACCAGAAGGCACTAGGATTAAATATGCAAAGTGCTGAAAGTACAACTGTGAACTAAGAATCTTATATATAGCAAAACTATCTTTTAACAATGAAGGTGAAACCAAGATAGTGCCAAGAAAAAAAAAAAACAACAACTGAGAGACTCTGTTGCTAGGAGATCTGCTTTACAAGAAATACTAAAGGGAGTTCTTCAGGCTGAAAGCAAATGACATCAAATAGTAATTTGAATCCACACAAAAAACAGAGTGCCAATAAAGTTAACTATGTACATAATTATAAAAGACACTCTAATTGCATTTTTTTCTTTCCCTTTCTTCTCCTAATTGATTTAAAGAGTAATTCAATAAAATGACATGCATATGCACACGCTTGCACCGTTAGGCTAGTAACATAGAAATTTTATGATTGACAATAACCTAGAGGAGGCAGGTGAGAGCAAAGCTGTACTGGAGTAAGGAAATAACACCAAACTGTAACTCAAATCCACAGGAATATCTAAAGAGAATGAAAAATAAAAAGGTTAATATCCTAATTCTATAAATATGTACTTGCTCTCCTTTCTTCTCTCAGGTCCTTTAAAATACATAAGGTTATAAGAGTAAAAATTATAACAATGTATTGTTGGGTTTCTACAATATATAAACATAATATATGTATAATAACAGCAGCAAAAAAAAGAAGGGGAGAGGGAAATGAAACTATTTGGAAAGAAGGTTTATTTTATTGAAATAAAAATCAGAAGTAGATTTTTATAAGTTAAGATGTATGTTGTAAACCCTAGAGCAAACACTAAGAAAATAATTCAAATATATATAATTTAAAAATTAATAAAGAAGTTAAAATGCCATACTGGAAAATATTCAGTTAATTCGAAAGAAGGCAGTAAAGAACAAAAAAGGAATGAAACCTGAGAAAACCAAAAGCAGAATGGTAAATGTAAATCTAACCATATCGATAATATAAAATGTGAATAGATTAAATAATCCAATTATAAGGCAGAGATCATATTTATATTGATTGTATTTTTTTAAATCTAACTATACCCTTATAGACTGTCTATAGGAGACACATCTTAGGTTCAGTGATACAGACAGGTTGAAAGTAACCCCTAAAAGAATGAGATAAAATAAACTTTAAAACAAATAAAAAGAGAATCAAAGTAA
Source organism: Pteropus medius (assembly GCF_902729225.1). Classification (NCBI taxonomy): domain Eukaryota; kingdom Metazoa; phylum Chordata; class Mammalia; order Chiroptera; family Pteropodidae; genus Pteropus; species Pteropus medius. Next base: position 2,579,246 of record NW_024350397.1, read on the forward strand.
TAAATACACAATTCAAAAATGATAATGGGACACTTCAATATCCCCTTTCAATACTAGATAATAAAACCAGGAAGAAAAATCAAAAGATAATAGAAGGCTTGAACAAAAGTATAGGCCAACTAGACCTAATAGACATCTATACAACATTCAAAATATATACAGTATACATTCAACAATATAACCCAACAATACAATATACGTTCTTCTCAAGTGCACATAAAACATTCTCTAAGATAGACCATATAGTAGGCCACAAACAACACTCAATAATTTAGTGACTAAAATGCAAAGACTGTTCTCTGACCACAATGGAATGCAATCAGAAATCAGTAACAGAAGGAAATTTTAAAAATAAAAAGTATTATAAATACTATGAAAAATTACACAATATCAAATTTGATAACTTAAATGAAAAGGACATAGTCCCAGAAAAAAACATAAATTATTGAAACTGATTCAAGAAAATATAGAAACATTTAATAGGCCTACAACAAGTAAAGAAATTGAATTAGTAATTAAAATACTTCCAACAAAAATAAGTGCAGACCCAGAGGGGGCTTCACTGGTCAATTCAACCAAACATTTAAAAAAGAATGAATAATAATCTTTCTCGAATTCTCCAAAACAAGAAAAGAAAAGAGGCGGCGGGGAGGGGGGGACAAACAGTTCTCAACTGATTCTACAAGGCCAGTATTATATGATACCAAACCTAGGCAATCATAAGAAAACTATAGACTGACATTCCTTATGGCTATTGATACAAAAATCCTCAATAAAATACTAGCAAACCAAATTCAGTATTATATAAATAGTAATACGATGACCAAGTAGGATTTGTCCTTGGAATGCAAGGTTGGTTCAATATACCAATAAAATCAATCAATATATCATATTAATAAAATTTAAAAAATAAAAACTACATGATCATATCAATAGACACAGAAAAAGCATTTTCCAAACTCCAACACTGTCTTATCATAAAAAAGGAATTTGACAAACTAAGAATAGAAGACTTTCTCTACCTATGAAAAACTCACAACTAACATTATGCTTAGTAGTGAAAGACTGAATGCTTCCCTCCTAAAATTAGGAACAAAAAAATGATGTTCTATGTCTTACTGTTTCTACTCAACATTTCACTGCAGGTTATAGTCTATGCAATTAGTCAAGACAAAACAAAAACAAAAAAAAACAAAAACAAAAAACAGCATCCAGATTGGAAAGGAATAAGTATTAATTTTCTCTATTCATAGATGACATGATTTTGTACATAGATAATCCCAAGGAATCTACTATAAAAAAACTATCTGAACTAATAACCATGTTCAGTAAGGTTGCAGAATATAAGAATAATATACAAAATTCAATTTATTTCTATATAACAGTAATGACTAATCCAAAAATGATATAATGGAATTAAGAAACTAATTCCATTTATAATCACATCAAAAAGAATAAAATACTTAGGAATATACTTAATAAAAATGGTATAAGACATTGTTATGGACACTACGAAACACTGAAGAAGTTAAAGATAATCTAAAAATATTGAAAAATATGCCACATTCATGGATTGTTAAGACAATATTGTTAGGATGTCAATACTTCCCTTATCGGTCTACATATTCAGCACAATCCTATTATAAACCAAGCTGGCTTTTCTACAGAAATTGAAAAACTGATCCTAAAACTCATATGGATATGCAAGAGACCGAGAATAGCCAAACAATCTTTAAAAAAGAGAAGAGAGTTGAAAGACTCACATAACCCAATTTCAAAACTTAATAGTTGCAGTAATCAACACGGTATAGTACTGGCATAAAGATAAACATGCCATGTTCATAAAAGCATTATTCATAATAGCCAATAAGTGGAAAGAACACAAATGTCCACCAATTGATGAATGGATAAACCGTAGCATATTCATACAATGGAATAGTATTCAGCAACGAAAAAGGATTGAAGTACTAACATATGCTACGTCATGGATAAAATTCAAAATTATTATACTAAGTGAAAGAAGTCAAATACAAAAGACTACATATTGTATGACTTGCTATATATGAAAATCAGAATAAACATCCATAGAGATGGAAAGTAGATTAATAGTTGCCAGGGCTAGGGACACTGGGAGGATGGGGATGGAAAGAGACTGCTAATGGGTATGGATTTCTCTTTGAAATGATGAAAATGTTCCATATCTAGATTATGGCGATGGTTGTACAACTCTGCAAATATACTAAAACCACTGAATTGTGTAATTTCTCGTGTCTAAGGAGACACAGTATAGTATCTTTATGCCAGTACTATACTGTGTTGGATCCATAAATTATCAAAAGAGGAATGGAAGTGATTACTATAAAAGTTGGGATAATGGTCACTTATGGGAGATGAGAGGGTTGTGATTAATATAGACATCTGGAAGAGTTTCAAGAGTGACTGATAAAGTTCTATTTCTTGACCTGGGTGTTACTGGCATTGTAATAACTCATCAAACCACATATTTGATCTGGATAGTTTTCCATATCTGTGATTTACTATACAATCAAAATACTTTAAAAGGGAAATTTTTGGATTTTTTTTTAAAATAGGAATTTGAGATTATATGATAATCGTCTGACTAAATTATTAAAACAATAATGAAAATGTTCTATATCTGTATTGTCAATACACAATATGGAACTCTTGAAATGCAGCTAACATATTTGAGGAACTAAATTTCTAATTTAATTTAATTCTAACTTATTTAAGTTCAAATTTAAATAGCCATATGCAGCTGGTGGCTACCATGTGGATAATGCAGGTTTAGAGCAGACAAATACTATGAAATTTTTAGCAGAACAATGAATAAGCTAACCTTTAAAATATTAAAAATAACATTTATATATCAAAGAGATGGCAGCTTTATGACAACCATTATTTGTTTTTAAGTTTGCATAAACTTCTCTAACACACACACACACACATATATATATCCCAGAAAAATTTGGAATCAGATGTTTTCATCTTACTGGACAAAGATCTTAAAGAGCTCTTAACAGCAGTCATATTTCTGATTTCATCTAAACTCTCAAGGAAATGGAAATGGCAAACTAATTTGAACATCACTCAAGTGATTTTTATAATATATCACCAACCCCTATCCCAGTCCTGTCATAGACTCTAAAAATCACTAATTCCAACAGAATCTTGAGCAAATCCAATTAGATACAAAGTCTAAGGTATTTCTGTTACCCCCCAAATGGTTTCCCAGTCCTAAGTTCTCCAGATTTGGTTTTATGACTAGTTTCTGTCACTAAAAATTATCCTTAACATTCAATCCCTCAGTAAATGTTTATTAAGCAGTTATTGTTAGGTGCTATATTGGGAAACAGATGAAAAGTACAATCTTTATACTCGAAAAAAAAAAAATCATATTCTAGAAGGAGTCAAACACCAAATAAACCTCCAGAATTAAGCAATGTGTTTTAAGTGCTAAATGAGTACCATTTACGTACCTCTTTGGTTGTACAGAAAAGGAGCAATTAGTTTCCAGGAATACCAAGGGGACCAGGGAATCAGAGTGGTAGTGAAGGTGTCCCTGACCTAAGTCTTGAAAGATACACAGGAGCTGCTAAAGCAGTGAAGCGGGAAAGAGAAGTGTTTCAGGCAGAGAAGACATTCAAAAGCGCAGAAGCCCAAGAGAACTCAGGGTTGAAGGAAGTTCAGTACTGAGAAACAGGAAAGAAGGGGAGGTGAGAAAAGCAAACGCTAGACAGGTGGGCAGAGAACCAATCCCGAAGCCCTCTGGTCGCACGGGAAAGAGTCCGGATTTTGTCTGGAAGGCATAAGAAGCCAAAGGCTGTTGAGCTCTGGAATAATGTTATCAGCCTTGCATTTTTAAAAACATCACTGCAACAATATGAAGTATAAATAAGAGAAAGTGTGAGATTGGAGATAGCACAAGTGCATTAGAGAACATCACAGTAGTATAGGTGAAAAGAAATGAAGGCTCAAAGTAAAGCAGAAACAACAGAAATGGAGATAAAATGATGCACTTGAGGGATATTTAAAGTTTAGAACATCAGTTGGCTATATACGGGGGAAATGAAGAGTAAAGAACCAGAGTGAGTTCCAGATTTCTTAGTTGAGAAAAAGGATACTGCCATTTCTCAATAAAATACAGGAGGAACAAGAAGTACAGATTCGAGAATAATTTTAAGCTTTGAAACTCAAGAAAAAAGTAGTAGTTAAATCTATAATATCAAATGTCCCCAGAGAGTTTAATTAAATTCAAGTCTACAGGCCCTAGCTCAGACTTACTGAATTAGACACTCTAGGGATGGAGCCCAGTGATCTGTATTTTAATCTCTCTGATTCTGGTGTACACGAAACTTGGAGAACCACTGGTCTTGCCAAACACTGCTGATAATACTGGCAAAGGATCAGGCAATCAAGTTGGCGCTGATGACAACCGAAGGTAAGGTGTATTACTGAGAGGAGCAGAATCAGGACTACAGGAGATTTAAGGAATAAATTGGAAGAAAAGAAATGGAGACAGTACATGTAGATTCTCTTTTTAATAAGCTTTAAAGAGATAGAAGGGAGAGACTAAAAATAAAGGTAAGAAAAAAATGATTAACAGAATAAAGTCCTCCAAGAAATAGTAGGTAAAGGATACAGATCCCAAGCAGAACTGGCCTTGGATGGTATGGCACACACTGTGGCTGCCTTTCCAGTTCACACTCCTTCTTGGAAAACTGGATCCAAACTTTGTACTTCTCTGGGAGGTTTGGAGGGCCGTGAATCTTGACTAGTCTAAGCTTCTATACTCCTCACCGTTGACTGGTTTAGAAATAGGTTATATGATGTACAGTTGGCTAGTAAAGTCAACTGCTGGGAAGCTTCTCAGAAAGATTTTTTTCCACTCTTAAAAAAAGACATAATATAGCCTGAATGTTTGTATCCCCCCACAAATTCACATGTTGAAATCATAACCCTCAATGTGATGGTATTCAAAGGTGGGGCCTTTGGGAGGTAATTACAGTTAAATTAGATTATGAGGGTGGAGCCTCCATTATGGAATAAGTTTCTTTAGAAAATGAGAAAGGGACGAGAGCTCCTTCTCTCTCTGTCATTGAAGAAACAGCAGAAAGGTGGCTGTCTGCATGCCAGGAAAGGGCCCTCACCAAAATCAAATCTCATACACCTTGATCTTGGACTTACCAGATGCCAGAATTATGAGAAATAAATGTTTGTTCTTTAAATTACCCAGTGTACAGTATTTTGTTATAGCAGCCCAAACTAAGACAAGAGACATCTTCTTTTCTTACAGTCTGGGATGCTCTGAAATAAGGATACATATCTTAGAGCAAAAGCTGCCTTCCATCTTGAGATCAGCAGGGGACAAGCCTGAGGACAAAAACTAACTCGTGGAAGAATGGAAGAAAAGTTCCCAAGTGCCTAATGACAACAGTTAGAGATAAAACCATCTTTCTTCCAAATTTCTAGTTATATGAACTCATAAAAGTTACTTGTTAAAGCCATTTTCTGTTGGGGCTTCTGTTAATTGCCCGCTGAAAACATTCTGACATAGAAGATATTTTCATTGAGATACATGTGGATGAAATTAACTTTGCTTATTGAAGACATGGGAATTTGAGGGGATTTCAGCCTGAAGTTTCACTTATTAAACAAAATGTAGCTCATGTAGATCTATTTTATAAAGAGACTGGCCGTAACAGCTCTTTTCTGCTTTAAAAAGCCTACTATTTCTAATGATAACAATAGCTGGTGATGAAGAAGATGATGATGGTGGTTATGATGATTAGATAATAATATGATTAATAAACTCATGGTTATTAAAATATTTTTAAAAACTGGGCATTTTATCCTTTTACTGTTTATCTTAAGCATTCCATTTGACTTCAGTATGGAAACTACACCAATCTCTCTTACTTTGTTTATAACAATTTTCATGTCAGTTTCGTTTTGCATACTTTCATAGTATATAACACTATACTACAATTTAGCTTACAGAGGGAATCCTTAACTTTAAAGAACAAACACTGTGAAAAGCCAACAATTTATAAAAAGATTTCTATTTTTATTTCCATATATTTTCTAAGTCTGTTCAAGAAAAGAAAACAACAGTTCAACCACATCTGTGGAATGATACCTTTGATTCATATCAGAGGGTGGAAAATCAACACCTGCAGTCATATAGATAAACACCAGAGAAAGTATAATTTGGGCACAAATAACAAAAAGCACTAGAATTGTGTGCCTGTCCAAGCAGTCCTTAAATGGCAAAAAAAAAATTAAATTTAAGACAGTTTTTGAAGTCCTTAAATGGCAAAAAAATTAAATTTAAGACAGTTCTTGAAGCCCAAAACATTATTCCTATAGAAACAGTATTACTATGAGTCATTCCACCACTAGGCCAGTCCATAAAAGCCTTAGAAAACCATATGCCTAAGACTATTGTTTGAACTATACCCAGGCAGAATAATACTTTTTCCTTTGGAAAATACATCATTTTCTCCCTCTACCCTTTACCAAGTCCCAGAGGAAGTGGCCTAGTAGTAGCCTCTGTTCACCTCTCCACTCTCATTTCTCCTTATTCTCCACTCCCCACATTCTGTGGGTCAGCTGCACTGCCATTCTTCAATCTGCAGGGCCTTCTCAGCTCCAAGTCATTGCTGTCATGCCCTTCCTGACCTCTTCACTTAGCCCTCTGGTCTCAGTTTAAACACTACTTCCTCAGAAAGGCTGTCCTTTATCTCCACACTGAGACATGTGTCCCTGCTACACTTCCCCACCGCAGTATTGATAATACTGTACTGTAATCACTTTGTCTACCTATCCCCCATAACCTCCATCATGTCAGGAATACATTTTGTTTGCTATTATTTTAAACCCAGATCTTAGAAGAGTGGCTGCCATTTTAAAGATGTTTAATGAACATTTGTATGAGGGAATTTCATAAGAGATGGTACTTCATTTTTAACCTGATCTACAGACTATGTAAGCTGCTCTATGGTCATTACCAAGGAATAAAATGGTCCTCCAAAAAGGATTTCTCCACTTCTGAATTTATACGTACATATCGTTCATATGGAGGAGGCTACTTATCCAATTTCTTCCCCTTTGCTAGTTTATGGAGAAACTTAAATGGATCATTAAAATTCTACCGAACAAAAATAAGTACGTTTTCTAAGAGTATCTTTATCTCTTTCTTGCAGATAATGACATTCATTCTCAGGGCTTTTACTACAATCAGTAAAATGCGGATTCCCAAATTTGTGTCTTGTAGGCCTGATTTCCCTCTTGAGTTGAAGATCCAAGTTTCCAGGTGTATATATTTTTCTATCTTACTGTCCCACAAGGACATTCACAATACCACCCAGATCCTTGCCGACCTTTCTTTTCTCCTGTGTTCCCCATTGCAGACAATGACAGCACCTTCCAGTCACTGGAGCCTGACATTCAAGTTACCTCACCCTATTCCATGGACCAACAGTGATGTTCCTCTCCTGGAATCTTGTTAGAAACACAGACTCTCTGGCCCCATCCCGAACCTGCCAAATTAGAACCTACCTTTTAACAAAATTCCGAAGCTATTCATAGATGCATTAAAATTTGAGAAACATTGATCTATATTCCTTTTTCTCCTTACCACCACACATCAACTCTGTCATCAAGTCTATACAAGAAAATATCCATGTCTGTTATCATTGCTCTGATTCAAGCCATCACCTCTGGAACATTTCAGAAGAGATACTCTGTGGTATAGCTATGAATTTTGAGAGACGCCATATGGTTGGCTGGCCAGAACTGCGCATAATACAAAGCTAACCTTATCTATGTTGCAATGTAAAATCTAGGTATGCTTACGAAAGTGGCACATGGGAAAGCATACCAAAACAAAAGCAAAAAAGACTGAGAACCACTCTTTTCATGTCTCCTTATTACAATCATTCTCCATACTGACCTCCATTCTTTCCAAAATATAAATCTAATCATGTTATAACCCTCTCTAAAGTCTTTCCGTGGCTTCTGAATATATCATGCACATCCGCACCTTCACGTTTCTGTTCAGGCTTTTCTCTTTTTTCCCCCGTTTTGGCAAAAATCTTGCTTATCCTCTGAAGCCCTGCTCAAGAGTCACCTCGCTAGTGAGGAATAATCTTATCTTGCTAGTCTCCTTTGCAAATAACTACTCCCACTGCATTTTGTTCATCACTGATCATGGCTGTCAATCTTCCCTGCCAGACAAGGACTTCCCTAAAGGCATTCTGGATCTCAATCACTGACAGATAGTCGGTACTCAAAAAATGTTAAAGAAGTCAACTACTATTTACACTTAACATCATCAAAAGCTAAAAATCTTATCACTGATCATGTGAATGCATTTATAAACTACATACTAAGTACCATATACCTATTAGAATCATTTAGAGTATAAAGCAAAAACTGAAACTATCTCAAACTATATATATCCAGGCATAGTAAAAGTTCAAATATGCTTAAAGACCTAATTCATATTCATATAAATGTAGCTATTCTTGTGAGTCCACACTTTGGGGAGGCCCACCCTGCTTCCTCATAGTTAAACCAGATAACTGGACAGGACGAAGAGAGTTTAGCCTTTGATAGAGAGTAAAGGAGGTCAAGTATGACAGCTGATTTTTTATATTATCCATTTTATCATAAAGATTAAAAAAGTTAGCTTTATGTGTCATAAAAAAATCTATAATTTCAAATCTTTAAAATTTCATTTTTGAATATTACTTTTAAACTGTGGTTCAAATCACACTAAACATATCATTTTATATTTGGTTCCAAAATTTCGCTCTAAATTACACTCATAATTACACTTTCGGTGACCACGTTATTCCCTCATTCTGACATATTGCAGTTCATTAAAACACTCACCCAATTTCAATAATTCCCTCAACATTTATTGAACAAATACTGTGAGCCAGGCCCTAGGGCACAATTGACCACCCCTGACCTCCAGAATCCCCCAGGCAAGTAGCAGGGGTTGACTCATACACCCAGGATTACAAGGCAGTGCTGAGCATAAATCAGAGGGTAGCTCACCAGCAAAGCAGAGTTGGGTGGGATGTCCCCACATCTGACCTCTGCTCTCGAGGGAGGTCAGGAGTAAGAGGGGCAAGATGCAATCAGGACAAGAGAAAAGAGTCTGAAGTCACACATCATGTTCGGGGAAGGGCAGTGGCTGGGACCAGGTACAACACAAGAAAAAATGAATGAATGGCCCTAATTCCTTAAAACCTCTCCAGAATTGGAAGTTATTTTAATTTCTAGTACTTTTGCAAGAATAGAACGGGTAACTCAAGGTTGACTTAAAATGCATCTTTGATTACGCATTTTTATTACTAACTCTATTACTCATCACTAAAATTCTCTGTCCATTTATATACTAAATCTTGATTTTTTTTTCCTCATTAAGTTTGAGAAGACTCCTCAGGTATTACAGATTTTAACCCTTAGTTACACTTGATATAACCATTTTCCCCAGTCTGTTATATTATTTTTTCATTGTGACTAAGTCCTAAAATTTTATATATTCAAAACTGTTGATCTGTTCTTTAGTGAGTTTTTCATTGCCCCAATACAGAGCTATCAATTTTTCATAAAGCTGATGAATATTACATTCTATTTTCTATTTTTCTAAAATGTGATTTTCAAAGTATTTAGCTCTTAATAGCAGCTAGACCTTATAAAGACATGATGTGCATCAACAGTCACATATAGCCATTAACCTCCATCTTCCAATCCTCCCACTCTTTTTGCTAAGATACAACTAGGGAATTCCCTGTCATCCAAGTTCCTCATTCATTTTAATTCAAATTCCCTTATATTACAATGCTGGGAAGAGAGTAGCTAGAGCTGGAATACCGTGTACTATTTTTAGAGATGGCCTGAGATGGCCCGAAACGTCCCCACCCTCTATGAAAGAATTAAGAATATTTTAAGGTACATATTAGGGACAGAAAAAAATTTAAGGGATGTATCAGCAATAAAAATCAATGTTAATTTTAAAGTACTGTGGCAATGTTCACTGCCATACTTTCTAACTCCTCAAAACTGGGCCTAGAATACCATAACCTTTTGATTTCTTGTTATGGAAGGTAATTTTTGAATTAGAAAAGGGGGCTTAGTCAAGTGTTTGCAGTTCAGCATGTCTGACTCCCTGTGGGAGTTTGGAAATTGGAAGGGAGGGGCACTTTTTAGATGTCACAACAAGGGAGCATCCATTGCTATCTGTGAGGAATCAGGGATCAACGGTTTTCCTCTTCATGTAGGGCAATCTTATGCAACAAAAACCTGTCCCACACCAAATGCTAACAGCGGCCTCTTTTCAGCCAAGAGCCTTAGGGCCCAAAATGTCTTGCTTCCAATGTCTCCCATGAAGGCAAGTCTCTTGACTCTCATTTGCTGAATCCACCCTGCCACAGGTACATGTTTTCCAGTGGGAGGGCAGGCCCTAGGGAGGGGTGCGAGGTGGATCTGGCTGTCCTGGCTGTCTTGCTTACTCCTCCTGTGGGGTCTCTCATTTTACTGTCCATTCTGGCCTTCATTCGTTACAAGTAACATCCCCACAAGTTCCCGGGGTTCAGCTACTATATTCTCACTCTGATCCACCAAAATCTGTTTCCAGTAAGTTCTGAGAAAATACTTGATAAACATATCACATTAAGATATTAACCTCATTATGATACAATGCATTCCTCTTCTCAGGGAAATTTGTATGTAAATACCACTTCTTACTATCTTTTCTGTTACCATTTTTCACCTAGATCGCTACAGTAGTTTCTTTACTAGACTGTCTGCTTTAACCTTCCAACTCACAGTCTACTCTCAACAAAGAGCTGACCAAAGAGAGATCCTATCTTTTCTTCGCCCAAAACTCCCTTATAGCTCCCATCTTTAGTGGACTGCAACCAAGGTCTTAAATGATCTGAATAAGGAAAGCTGAAGGAAGACTGTAACAAGGAAATAGAACAAGAGTCCATTTTGGTCATGTTAAATTCAAATGCCTATGAGAGGTTCAAATGGAGCTGCCACAAAGGCATTATCCTTAGAACATCAGAAGAATGCTTTAGGCTAGACAAACAGTTATCAGCTGGGGGTGATATTGCCTCCCAGGAGATATTCAGCAATGTGTGGAGGAAGTTTTGGTTGTCACACCCGAGATAGGGGTTCTATTGGCATCTAGTGGGTGGAGGCCAGAGATGCTGCTAAACATCTTACAGTGCACAAGACAACCACCCCCGCCCTCCCCCACCCCCCCAAAAACCTATCCAGGCCAAAATGTCACTAGTGCCAAGGTTGAGAAACCCCGGGCTAGAGACATAAACATGGAAGACTTATTCAAAATGATCATATTTAAAACCCAAAGTATAAAGTGAGGGGCAAAAAGAGGACCAAACTTTGAGGAACTCCTCTTTCAGAGTCAAAGTGGAAGGACCAACAAAGAAGACTGAAAAGGGTCAGCCAGAATGGGAAAAAGAAAACCAGGAAAGGGTGGTGTGACAAAGGCCAAGAGAAGAGTGTTCCTGAAAGGAAGTAAGGCTCGATTGTGGTCAACTGCATGAAGAGTTGCTAAAATGTCAAATACCACTGGTAGGGAGGTTAGAGTTTTGAAAGAATGGAGGAGGTGTGCTGTGGGGAGTGAGATAATAGAAGCACATGGGAAGATTATATCATTATAGTGAAAGGAACAGGCAGGTAGTTGAGTTTATCCAGTCCTGAGGCTTTGGCAGACAGGAGAGATCAGAGGTACAAAGGAACTGAGGAATTTGCAGGAGAGTAATTTGAATTAGGGCAGCTAGACTGGATAAGAAAGGACTTGATGACAGGAAGGGACTAATGAATAGAGGGAAATAGAGGGAGGGGTTAATGAATTGAAAGTCTTGATAAATCATAAACATTTTTCCATATCACTACCGTGCTTTCAACTGCTCCATAATAAAACAGCCTATTTCTTGATGTCATTAAAGTAAGTGTGATTTTCTTTTAATAAATAGCTATTTACTATTTGAATACTGCTCCTGCTCCTACTTACTTTTCGAGACCCGGATCAAATAACATTTGTAGAAAAGATCATGGTATCATGAAAGATATGCTAAATAACAAGCCAGAGTTAAAATATCAGCTCTTTCATTTACTAATGTTAAGGCTTTGGACAATTTACCTAATCTCACTGAACCTAAACTTCTAAATCTAATTAACAGATTGTCATAGGCTGAATAATGCCCCTCCCCAGGATATCCAAGTCCTAATCCTTGAAATGTGTAAATATGTCATGTCACATGGCAAGGGGTAATTAAGGCTCCAAGTGGAATTAAGGTTGCTGAACAATTGACCTTAAAATAAGGAGAGCATCCTGAATTATCCAGGAAGAGCCAAAGTAATCACAAAAGATTCTTTAAAGGAGAAGAGGGACTCAGAAGTGTCGGAACCAGAGAAATGACATGTGAGAAAAACTCAATCTGCCAGTGCTGGCTTTGAAGATGGAAGGAGGCCACAAGCCAAATAAATGTGGGCAGCCTATAGAAGCTGGAAAAGACAAGAAAACCTATCTCCCCTAAAACCTCCAGAAAGGAATGCAGCCCTGCCAACACTCAGTAAGACCCACTTTGGACTTCTGACCTTCAGAACTGTAAGATACTAAGTTTGTGTTGTTTTAAGCCATGAAGTTCTTGTTAATTTGTTATAGCAGCAATAGGAAACTAATACATAAATTGTTGTGTAGGTTAACCAAGATAACATATATATAAAGTATCTAATAGAATGTCTGGTACATAGGAAGCATTTAAATAGCTGCTATGATGTCATCAGTGCTAATACTACTAATAGCGCCAAAATCAATAGTAGTCAACAGAAAGAACTCAGCTCTAGAACTTACTCAGCTCTGAGACCTAAGATATCTTAACCTCTGCAGGACTCAGTTCCTTCACTCACAAAACAAAAGGGGACATAGAATAGATGACTTCTAAAGTTTCTTCCAGCTTTAAGATTTTATGATGCTAAACTCTAAATCTTTCATGACACATTCTACTTATCACTAATTAAGTAATTCAGAAAATTCTATTAAATAAAAATATTAAGCCAAGCAGTTTTCATTTTATGTTTCAATATGTTCAATATTTTATATTGCTGAATTATATAGCCTTATAAAGTTGGGTAATGGCATAAAAATCAGAGGCCTGAAAGCAAGGAAAAATATCTAAGTCATTCTGATACTATTTAAAGGCCTTATGGTCAAACTATGATAATAGTATCTTCTCAAATAGCTCAAAGTATATTCCCACATATTAGCTCATTTATTCTTTTTCTAACAGCTTTATTGAGATATAATTCACATACCAAACAGCTCACGCTTTTAAAGCATATAATTCATTGGTTTTAGGGACCCTCTAAGGGATATGACTTGCATATCCCTATGACCATATCCATATTCACAGAGCTCTGCAACCATCACTGCGATCTTAGACAGTCTTCACCATCCCAAAAAGAAACTCCCTACCCATCAGCAGTCACTCTCCCATCTCCCCGCTCCAACCATCCCAGCCCACTAGTCTATTCTCTGTACCTATGGATTGGCCTATTCATTTCATATACATGGAATCACAATATATGGAATTTTTTGCCTGGCTTCTTTCGCTTACCATGTTTTGAGATTCGTCCATGTTGTAGCATGTGTCATACAGTACTTCACTCCTTTTTATTGTTGAATAATATTCCATTGTATGGATTTACCATATTTCATTTATACATTCATCAACTAATAGACATCTGGGTTGTTTCTACTTTTTAAGTATTAGGAATAATACTGCTGTGAACATTTGTACACAAGTGTTTGTATATATGTATGTCTTCATTTCTTTTAGGTATATACCTAGGGGTGGAATTGCTTGTGTAACTGGGAAGATCTTCACTTCTTTAAAATGACTCTTTCTCTTAGATTTCTCTTTGATTCAAACTGGCCTTACACTCACTTGCTTCTTTTCTTTCCTCATCCTTCCACCTTTGCACATACTGCATGACCAGTTTCTTAATCATTCAGCTCTTACGAAAGCATCAAACAGTCTTGGGAACAAAGCCTCAGGTCTGTTGACCACACAGAGCTTCAGTCAAAGTAAAGATAATAATTTGACCTCAGTTGTGTTTTAGCTCCAGACTCAGGAAGCTGAAACAACCCTACCAGCAACCCCCTGAAACCAGACAGAACAATACCATGACTGGTATCAGGACCCAATGTAATGATCAACTGCTTCATACCCTAGCCCCAACCAATCGGTAGAGCCCACAACTCCAAATCCTCAGCTCCCATGACTAATGAGTTTTCCCCTATATAACCTAATCCCTAGAAGCCATCAGGGAGCCAGTTCTTTGAGTGCTAGCTCACCTGTATCTCCAGGCTTGGAACTACTTCCTTAAGTAATATTTTACTTTCTTTGCTGAGACTCCCTGTTCATATCTCTTTCGGCTTTGATGTGCACAGGCAAACAAACTCCCTTTTACTTCAGTAACAGTGGGTAATATATGGTAACTCTATGTTTTAACCTCTTAAAGATCTGCCAAACTGTTTACCAAAGCAGCTGCCCATTTTTACATTCCCACCAGTACAGGAAGGTTTCCATTTTTCCAAATCCTTAACAACACATTATTATCTACCCTTGATTATAGCCAACTAGTGACTACGAATGTAGTTTTGACTTGCATATCCCTATGACCAATGATGTTGAGCATCTTTTTATGTGCTTATCAGCCATTCATAGGTCTTCTTCAGAGAAATGTCTATTCAGATCCTTTGCCTATATTTCAGTTGGGTGACTTGTCCTTATTGTTGAGTTATAAGAGTTCTTTATAAATTTGGAATACAAGACCATTATCAGATAATATGATTTGCATGTATTTTCTCCCATTCAATGTATCTCATCTAATCCTAGTGCAGTTACTTGCACTCAACAGATTCTGTGCTGCTATCCCCATTTAACAGACAGAACTGACATGTCATATGATTAAAGAGACTTGACAACTGACAGACTCAAAAAAAAGCTTATAGCTGTGATGTCTTTTATTAATTTTAAAGAGGCTATTTACTGATAGCAACATTGTGACAGAACACCCAGGAATTCTCCCTCATTAAAACCTGATGCTGTCTCTGTTTTATTTCAACCCCTATACCAAAGATGGTTCATTTATTAACTCAAAAAATAGTTATTGTTACATGACAGGCATTGTGTGCGACTCATAGCTCAGGATGTATCAGTGAACATGACCAAATTCTTATTCTCATTTGTCTTATAATTTGGCAGTGTTGTGCAAAATCCCTAGCCCTAAATCAATTTCTTGATAGCAAACAGTCTAAAGAAATTTTTTGTCTTAATGCTAAAATATCCACCCTCAACTCAGATTAAAATTACAGATTTGAATGCAAATGATTTCCTTTTTTTTTTTTTTTTTTAAATCCAAAGCTTCAAACCTATTTTGTGGTCTAGAGTGACCTTGTTTTGAGTATTGGCTTTAGTAGACCATCACTTGGTTCTTATAAATCCTTTTTATAGTGCAGCAATGAGTACTTTAATGACATTTGTCAAAATAGAACTCTGACTAAAGGAAGAAAACACTCACATTTTTACCTTTAACAAGAAAAGCTTTAAGGTTCAGAGTCTATATTGTGGCCATCTCCTACCCGATGCTGAATAAAAATGTTATAATAGCTGCATTAAACAGAAAAACAGAAGTACAGAATTCAACAACTTAAAAGGGTAGTTCTAACCTTGTCTATCAAAGTATTCCCAATGCAGAGCAGAGGGACTGACTAATCCCCAGACTGAAGGTACAGCCCTAAGTGGTCCATGCAAACTTTAAATTTCTTGGATTTGTGTTTTTTTCCCTTAGAGTTCACACAAATGTTACATTCTCAACTATAATATAACCAGTTTCTTTTGATATAAAAAAAAAATTAACATTCTTAATTAGGATCAATATAAGAACTTGTTGAGGACAGACAGAACTCATGGCTTATAACCAGAACTACATTCATTTTAACTGTCCAAATTTAGTAAATTAAATAACAGCCAGCAAGTAAAACTAACACTTGGGAAGAGGTACCATGCCTACCTCACGGTTTTGGGTGCCCTCAGCACACCCCTTTGTAATTGGAGGGTATGCATGTTGCCATTTAGCTAGCTAGGCGACCAAGGATTAAGAAGGCACAGGCTGAGCAGGGCCAGCATGACCCAAGGTGATCCCAGGGATGGCTTGCTGCAAGAAGGCAGCAGCACAGTTCGACACAGGGCTTTTCCACACTAGGAACTGGGAGGCTAGTTTTCCCGCAGTGTCTCGGGTTGCTTTGTGGCGTCAGAAAATAGCTGTAAGTAGGCAAAGCACTGCACTACTGACTTCCAGTTCCCTCACTTCCACCTGTCTTATATACTAGGCCCTTTTTTCCTGCAGAAGACTGAACTCAGACAGCAGGAAAAAAGAGCTGAAAACCTAAATCTAGAGGAAGTCTTGGCCAAGCAGACAAGAATGTCCATCAGATCTGAAAGACAAGGTGAGGACAAAATGGGAGAATGAATAATGAAGCTGGTAAGAAGCAGAGTCAAAAACAGGAAAGGGTGTGGTATAAGCCAAGGGTCAGGGTCAGGCCTTTGTCCACTGAAAAGAATGCCTATTGTGGAGTGGGTCCATCTGCTTAAGGGAGCAGCAATGGGATCCTTCACCCAGAAGCACTCAATTGCTGAAGTCTTAACCTACAATACACTACTTAAAGGCCCCAAGGCTCCAATCTCTTATCCTTCTAGCTCTCTAGATTACTTTATTCACATTACTATTCAATTCTCCACAAAACAGCCAATGCGAACCATCAGAAAAGTAAGACAGTCACTCCTCTGATTCAAACTTTCCAATGGCTTTCCCATGGCACTTGAATAAAATCCTAAATCTTATGGTGGCCCTAATATATCATGCCCTTCATTAATTACCACTCTCTTCCTCACTCACACTCCCCAGTGCCCTAGCTGCTTCTTAAGCAAGATCCTGGCCAGGCTCTGCTGTGCTGTTTCCTTACCCACATGCCCTGCTGTGAACTGCTCAGAGGACACATGTCTTCCAAGAGCCCCTTCCTGTTCACTGTAATCTAAAATAGCAGATGCATCACTCTCTAATCCTTTATGCTTTTTTTCTTTTTAACATTTTCTTACAATCTGAAACCATATACATATATATAGACTACATATACATATAGACTACATATATAAATGTAGTCTAACTCCCATTAGAAGTAAAATCTACCAGGCCAGGACTTTTTTGATCAGTGTTTTGATCTAGGTAGCCACACCTCCTAGAACAGTGCCTGGAAGATAAAAAAATGCTCAATATTTATTGAATGAACGAATAAATAATCGTATTTGAACTTAAACATGTTTAGTTATCCAGTCTTTCCCCAACCTCTCATATTTTTTCTTGATCCATCAAACATGACCCAAGTACACTTCTTGCCCACTATAACCCACGATCTGATCACCCAGCTTTGCACATTCCCATGTGTAAACTCTCAACTATCTTACCAGCTTATCCTTCCTCTAAACCAATCTAAGTATCTACCTCTTCATTCCCACTCCAATCATCTAGAGACAGATCACTGATATGAAAAGCTCTAACCATGCTGACTGGGAATTTTGCAAACACATGGTCTCCTATCTCAGTAGGCTCTTGCTCACTGTTGCCATCAATCTTTTTCAGGGCTCCCAATCAGCTCCCTCTCATGTCCCAGATTCAGTTCCAAACTTCCATCACTTTCTCCAGCATCCATCTGTCCCTTCCACTCAGCAAATGACATCACCTCTACAGAAACAAAGGAGAGGTGATTAAGTCAGACTCCCTCGGATTGCTCACCCCACTGACCAACGACCAACAATGACCAATAACCAACAACCCATACACCCATTCTTACTTCCTTCCTGCCTGTGTAGAGGAAGGGTGTCCCCCTTCATGCCCAAAGCTAACCTTTGACCAGAGCTCCAGGACTCAAGCCACTCACCCCACCTCCTTAGGGATCTGATGCCATATGTTATCCACTTTTCCCTTCCACATCTTCAATTGCTCCTTCTCTTCTGGTTTTCACCCCACTGCACATAAATGTTTAAATCTCTCCCATCGTAAAACAAACAAATGAACAAACGAAACTAAGATACTTTCCCAGACACTGAGTCTCTCTTGTACTATCCTATTTGCCCCTTTCCCTTCATAACCAAGTGTCTTAAGAGTCTAAACTCCCATTTTTACTGCTCCCCCCACCCCCAACTCACTTCTTAACCCTTTGCAGTCTGGATTTTGCCTGAAAACACAAAACTGATCTCTCCAAAACACAGGTAACTTCTTAACTGAAAATTCATTCAGAATATTAGACCTGTCAATTTAATACTGATACCCTTAATCTTAAAATGCAGTCTGTTTGCCACTGACTGTGTGATCTGAGAAAGGTCTCTATTTGTAGTATAGCAGTTAAAAGCATGGGCTCCATCACAGTCAGCTTGGGCTACCATAACAAAGTACCATGACTGGGTGACGGAAGAAAAGAAATTTATTTTCTCACAGTTCTGGAGGCCAGAAATCGAAGATCAGAGTGCTAGCATGGTCGGGTTCTGGTGAGAACTCTCTTTCTGGGTTGAAGATGGCCATCTTCTCACTGTGTCCCCACAGGCAAAGATCTCTTGTGTCTTTCTCTTCTTATAAGGGTACCAGTTTTACAGGACTATTTAACCTTAGGCTTCATTTAACCTTAATCACCTCCTCCTTAAAAGCCCTATCTCCAATGCAGTTTACAAGGTGGGAATGAGGGGAAGATGAAGGCTTCAACATGAATTTGGGGGGACACAATTCAGTCCATAGCAGTCAACTATAATGAGATTTTAAGTAAAGTATGGTAAAACCTAGTGTTTTGTAACAATAACTATGCGAGTATAAGAACTCTAACAAAGAAAAATGGATATCACATGAAAATATCAGGATACCAAATTTTATATAAATATGTAAAACCTATGTATATGAATAAAAAGAATATATCATAATCACAATAAGAGTGATGTTCAAATAAGAGTTTATTTCTAAACTATTTGTTAGACAATTTCAAAAATAAATTTTCATAGAAAGAATATATAAATCAAAAGCTTCAAATGAAAAAAAAAATCACTAGAAACAAATCTAACTTTGTTTCCTGCTTTCCTGTATTAACTAGGATATAGGCTATCCTGCTGCAACAAAACCAAGAATATAGTGGCTCAAACAAATGGAGCTTATTTCTATGTAATAGTCCAGGGGAAGACAAGCGGTAAAGAGCTCTCCACAGTCCAGGGACTGAGGTCCCTTCTCTCTTGTCCCACCACTCCCTGGGGTTACTACCCTTGTCAGGATGTTCCAATAAGCTAGCTCACCAACACTTTGTTCATGGGGGTGAAAGGAAAGGAATATGACAAACAAGCAGACACCAACCACTTCCACATCCATCCACTGGCCAGTACTTAGGTATGTGGCCTCATCTGGCTACAAGGAGCCTAAGAAATAGTTTCTATATAGGGGTCATGTGCCTCGCTAAATATCAGAGGTGAGGGGGCATCCTTCCCACTCTGGAACAGTTATCTTCTTTCTAAAGGGATAACCTAAAGCCCCACTCAGTAACTGGATTTGGCTCAAAGTCTATAATCTCTGGGTGATGCAAATCCTCTTCAACAGATATCGATCTGGCTCTATCCTAGTCCAATGACCTATGAATTAAAAGATAAGTAATCTGTGCTCTCCACCAACACCATCACACCCAACATATAACCGAATAAATACGATTAATGCAGTTAAGTCTTCCATTCTGAAAAGAATGGCAAATACATATTCTTTTTTCACCAATGGTAAAATACTACTGGAAAGCAATGGCAAAGAACACCTGCTCTACCAGGGAAGGAAGTCCATTGGTTAAACTTATTTCTGTTCTCTGGGGGATATCCTTTGTCTATTTGTCTGCTAGAGCCTGGCTTTGCCTCTAGAAGATTCTATTTTTCTATTATCTTTCTGGGCATATATGAAGTGGGCATGGGAGAATACGTGTACCAAGGAAGCAGCAAAGAGCTGGTATAAATTTGAGGGTCAAAGATTCCTTTAAGAGTCAATGTCAAACCATCACAGGCTTTTCAAGGCAAACTTGTGATATCTTCAACAACATAATCCTCTCAAAAATTCAACATGTCTGTTTGCCTTTGGTCAGTGTCATGTGAAAGTAACCACAAGTAAAGATTCAGTCTGGTCATTGGTATTAAGCTTGTCATTTCTCCTCATTTATTTGCTGGCCTCTATGGCAGATCCATCTCTCTCTCCCTTGATTTAAGGTTAGCTATCTTGAGGTCATCTGATTCACAACAGGACAGGAGGATTATACCATCACTCCATTTACATAAGGGCAAGCTATGTCACTTGAGCTGACCCTTCCTGCCTGCCTAATTTCAGATTCAACCATCTGAATTGCTTTGACCAATAAAATATGAACAAAAGTAACACATGCCACTTCCAAGCAGCTGGTTCTGCCATATGTCTTTTCCTTCTGCCACAGAATAGCAACGTTTCCAAAAAGCCTATTCTTTCAGCTTAGAGTAACAGAGGATGTGGAACAGAGCCACAGACATGTCATGAGCAAGAAATAAACCTTTGTTGTTGTAGGGAACTGAGACTGTATTTATAACTAGCGCTTTATCTAGCTTAACTGACTGGTTCAAGTGGGAAGGTAAAACCTTAATTTGATCCTTGCCTGGAATGGCTTCCACTGTCTGGCCAAGAAAAATCTAACAGGATAGTCCTAAGAATGAATCTTACCTTTTGCTGTTTTGGGATACAGAAGCAATTTTTTCCGACCCTACAATATCCTATATTAGTGTTCTCACAGTCAACTCAGAGCTCAGACCATGCGCAGAGGGAGCCTCCTTCAACAAAACTATACTCCCATCTCTAACTGCAAACTAGCTAATCAGAACTTTATTTGATACCCTCTTGTAGTTCTTTGCTAAAGCAGCAAGGAGTTGTCAACTCATTTTAGCAGTCTTTCTAACCACTTCCCTGGAGGTACAAACTGGATGGATACATTGATTGCCTTCCAAATTATCAGAGGTGACAGTTTCCCTAAATGTTTTGCCACAGCACAGCTGCCAGTTTTCCAGCCTATAACAAGTGCCAACTGTGTCAACCAACCATGCAATCAGTGCCATGCATTTTAGCTTTTTATTATGGCACCACCCTACTTCAGGTACCAATTTTGGCATGATATAGAGAATGGGATAATTTCTTAAGATGAAATAGTGTCCGAGAAGTTCATTCTCTTCCTTGAAACAGTATAAAGATAGGCAGGTGCCCAGAGGTGAGGGTTAGTAGTCAGTTCTGCTCCACAGTGTCATCCAGAGACCTAGGCTGGTGAGGAATGGCTCCGCTGTCCTCCTCACAGGACTTCTAACTCTAGGTTCAAGACGCTTCTGCCATTAGAGTTGTTACTGCCTTCCAGTAGGAAGGGCAGTGGGGTGGGAGATGAACAGGACAAGCACCTTATCTTCAAATAGATAAACCAGAAGTTGCACTTACTTTCGCTCATATGCAACTGGCCAAACCTAATCATACAGCCATACCTACAGGCAGGGGAAGTTGGAAAATACAGTGTCTAAATAGCCATATACCCAGCTCAACAAGAAGGGTTCTGATACTAAAAGAAGGAAGACCCAGGCACTGCACAAGAATTAGCAGTCTGTGCCAAAACTCGCACAACCTATTCTCAACAGTTATCAGAGAGTTTTTTTTAAAAGCATATTTTAGTCCATGGCATCCTCTGTGCAAAACCTCCACTGGCTTTCTATTCAATTAACAAAAAATACAAAGTCCTCACAATGGCCTACAATCCTCATGTGATCTGTTCCCCTTATTACCTCCGTCACCTCATCTCCTAATGTTGTTCCCATAAAATAAACACCAAATGAATTAAAGATCTAAATATGAAAGGTAAAACTAGGAAGCTAAATAAAGAAAAGAAAAAGTAGGGTAATACATTTGTGTTACCTGAGTGTTAAAAGGTCTCAAACGTATAAACAATATGGGGAAATTATGATGGAACTGACCTACTAAGGACCTATTATTCAACAAAGGACACTATAGACAAAGTTAACAAACAGGCAAAAGAATGGAAGAATACATTTGCAACATTAAAAAAAAGGGGGGAGGGATTTGATATCTAGTGTCTGGCAAAAAATCTGGAAAAATAATGACAAAAAAAGACAAGAAATGCAATTAAAAATTTAGGAGACAGAAACAAACAATCCACAGACAGTAAAATCAAAGTTGTCAGATGAAGTACAGGATGCTCAATTTTAATTAAAAATAAACAATGGAAAAAATTTTAGTATAAGTATGTCCCAACTCTTACATGGTATATATTTATACTAAAATTTTTTTGTTCTTTATCTGAAATTCAAATTGAACAGTGTCCTGTATTTTTATTTGCTAAATCTGGCAACTGTAGGTGCAATCCAGATGGCTAACAAGTGAATGAAGAGAAGCTGAGCCTCACAAGAAATCAAAGAAATGCAAATTAAAACTATGAGATACCATTTTATAGCCATATTATCAAAGGCTACAAAATAAGGCTTTTATTAGAGAGCATATAACCCTTGTTTTTTCCTTTTTCCTACAAAAGAGCACCTATGATTCATTTTTTGATCAGCTCACTAGGCAAGACACATTTCACTAGAAAAAACACATTTCAAATTCATTAATTCACACTATAGATAGCACAGAAATAATCCCAGTAACCATATTCAGGCATCTAAAACAAACTTTTTCTAGAAAATTTAAGCAACTATTTAAGTATAAATTTATATAATTTAAATGATGAGTATAAAAAATGTAAGTATTATTTAGTAAACAACAACTTTTTAATAAATAACTTCATAATATTAATTTTAATACTGGGTTAAGATTATCCTCTCACAGTTAAGGATCACAGCAGGTCAGAAATTTAGACTGTAAACAGAAACAAGAATTGGATTTGCACATTTTCAAAGAGCTTTCACATAAAAATGCTTTATCTAATCACTAATATAGCTTTATCACTAGATAATAACTATCTGAAAGGCAGAGAGGTAAGACACAAAAGCTGTGGGTTAAGGAAGGGCTGCATATAAACAGAACAGCACCCTTTTTTTGAAAATATTATCTGCTTTTTCAAATATAAATACAGTATATAGGTAATTTTAAATAACATCTCAATACAAAAAAACAAAGTAAGCCAAAAACTCATTTTGCCTTCTCTAACTTCTGAGATAAAGAATGCCCACTGAATTTATTTTAACGTCTCCACAGAAAAAGATTTTTAAAACTATATTACTGTGAGAGATCAATTTAGAAAAATATCTATTTTTTGTCATAGTTCTGGTAAATAGTCATAATAGTCATAATTCTGAAGAATAAAAATATTCTAAAATAAACATTAAATCAAAATGTTTACGTAATGGTACTATGATATAACAATTGTGATAAAATAATTCACAGATACTAAAACGATTCAACCTACCCCATATAAAAGACATACAATATAATCATTAAACCTTCCAAAATGTTGATAAGAATTGCTAGTCAACTTTCAAAAAGTAAATGCTTCTAGATGTATCTCTAACAATAGCAAAAACAACAAACTTTTAGATCTATAATTCAGCACCCATCAAGACTAATTTTGGCAGGCAGATGTCATGACACTCCCACAAGAGAGAAAAATAGATATAAAAGTAACACAGATTTCACCATAACATTTAACACATTAAAGTATCACCATAAATAACATATTACCTTTTTAACTATATACAAAAATAATCCTTGAAGCAGCCTGTGTCCCAAATATCACATAATCCTGAAACTGGTAGATGGAAAACAAGTGATATTCACTGCAGTCACTCATTTTTGTTGTTTCAGAAGAAAGCAAAATCAAATGTGTTATATTAACACAATTGCTAATATAAATGTTTGATATAAATGTGGAAAATAAAAAGTGCTTATTCTCCAACTAAAAGAAAGGAAAAAATTATTCTTTGGCTCTTGTCCCAAGCTAAGAATAAGCAGCCATAGAACTGGTTTTAAATATGCCCCAATCAATCAATCTTCAAACTCTACTCAACCTTCCCACTTAAGTACACAACTGATAAATCAGCCAATAAGTGACTGCCCCTCTTCAGCACTCTTGCTCTGCAGCCAGCCAGTCCCTAAACTCCAAGTTTAAAGTTGGCCAATCCTTAAATTCTCACTTCTGAAAAAAGCCAATCCAAAAACTCCATGCTTCCTCAAAATCCTAAGTACATCCCCTGCCTATTTGGAGGACTATATTCTGCAAGCATAGTTCTCTCTTGATTAATAAGTTTGAAAGCAATAATTCAGTTTTATAGAAAGTTGGGAATCTTCACTTTTTAAGTCTAATTATAATCCTTCTTGCCCAATCACGACTGCACCAACAAAGGCGCCCTTTTCCATCTCCTCTCAAGCCCAAACCCACAATTTCACACTATCAATGGTCCAAATCCAGCTGATGGATGTATTATATGAAACATTAAAATTTCCAACTACTGAAACCTACATCAAGAATTGAATATCATCAAGTAATCTTCAAACAAAATGCTAACTGATCAAATATATAAGTAGATATTCTTTTTGATCTAATGGAAATGACAGTGTGGCTTACTTTTGTAAGACCTAAAAAACTAAAATCTAATCCTATCTTTGAAATTGATTTACTTGAGTAAACCAATAATCTCTTCTTAAATTTTCCATTCTAGAAAATAAAGTGACTATCATCAACTCCTATCACCCCACAAAAATGATGTACTCAGAGTAAGATGAACTCTAAGTGTTTCAGAAAAGAAAATAAAAACTAACCATTATGTCATTTTGTTTGTTGTTAAAATCAAGTCAGTCTGAGGTTTACGCCAGCATAGTGAAAAAGTAAGAAAAACAGCCTCAAATCAGACATAAAAGATGACTAAAGAGAATATGGATTCTAATTAGAAAATCAGAATGAATGAGAGTCTTACCCCAAATATAAACCCCCTATCATACTGACAAAGTGAATCATGCTGGGTGGGGTGACTCATCCAAGTAAATGCAAACACAGCCAAGAGCCATCCCTTTGGACTGCTTTTGGACTTAGAGGTCTCAAAAAATAAATTCTAAATAGGAAGTAGTATTATCTTATAGTTTATCAAAACTCAGTGGAGTTGCCACTGAAGTCCAATCAGAGTAGGATTACAAACATTGAATTACCCACTCCTTTGAATGACGACAAGATGGAGGTATTTAAGGGAATCAGAATGTCTCCCCAAAATATGCCATTTTGACATACTTTGACAAAGTACTTAAGAAATAGCAGGTATAAGGACACTCTGCTCTCCTTTTTCCTTCCTGAAAGCAAGGGGCAAAACTCCCATGTGAAAGATACCATCCCAGTACCAGGGGAAAGACATTCTCATCATCAGAGATGGGGAACTGGGGAGAGAAATCTTTACAAACAAGTCTTGTTAAACTAACTCTTAGTTTCCTAGTTACTTCTTCAACCATATACTACCTTGAACCCAAACCCTTCTGTCTTGTCAATTCTTCACAAATTTGTTTCTTTGACTAAAATGGATAAAAGCTTCCTACTCTGGTCACTTCTTCAGGTCTTCATTCTTTTGCGAAGGCTCCCATGCACATGTAAAAGTGTAATAAAATGTGCATGTTTTTCTCCTCTTAATCTGTTTTATATCAGGTTTGCAGGCCCAGCCAGAGACCCAAAGAGGGCAGAGAAGCCCTCCCCTACGATGTCAAGAAACCTATGTAGGGAGGGAGAAAAAGAAAAAAAAGGAAGAAAGCACATTATAGATTGCAGAGTTTCTCAACATCAACAGTACCGACATTTTGAACGAGATAATTTTTTGCCGTTGGGGTTGTCCTGTCCATTGTAGGATATTTAGGAGCATCCTTGGCCTCCACCAGGATGCCAGGAGCAATGCCCTCCACACAGTTCTGACAACCAAAACTGTGGCCAGTCATTGTCAAAGGATGCCAGGGCGAGTTGGGAGAGGGAACAAAGTATCCGCAACTCAGATCCACTGAGCTCAATCCACAGTACTATATTGCAGTATTTATCTCACATTTATCTTTATATAGATTGATGGCTTAGAATGCAGCCTGAAACTAGCAGTTCTGCAATATAAAAACTAAGTTAAAGAACAGTAAGATTTTAAGATAGTACATCTTAAGAAGTATAGGTATAGTAGGGAGTTATGCTTAAATTATCCCTTTCGTCAACATACTATTTTCGCTTAATCCTCTCTAAGAATTTTCTTCTTGGGTATTTTTTGAAGGTAACAACTTGGTTAACACATTACTAAAGCTGAGCTTCCATCCATTAGTGTTTATGTGGGAAAAAAAAATCAAGCCTCAAGATTTTAATTTCTAAGCAACTAAATATAGAATGAATCAAAATTATGTTCTACATACTATTTAAATTATTTGATTTAAATATATTCAAACAATGTTAAGTACATAAACTAGAATTCAGCTATTACTGCAAGTATATATGTGTATGTGAGAACTGAAGGTAATATACAAAAATAAAAGAAATCACAAGCAGTGGAATTTTAAAAATTATATTTAGAGCCCACTACACACCAAATTGGGCTAGACACGTGGTTTTCTACGAGAAACAATTTCCATATATTTACATTTGTACTCTTAACATAAGGTAGCAGTTTTTATATTTACTTATGTAAATATAAATTTTAAAAGAAATTTGGATTTCATAAGTTATCTAGGATGCTATATTTCATCTGAGTCAGTGTTAGAGTGGCTTCTGTTGTCTTCAAATAGAAGGACTAACACATCACTCCTGCTCTGCTGGGAGCCATCTGATACGATTAAATAACCATTGACCTGCCTTGCTGAGCCTGAACTTAGAAAGTGACGAAGCCTGAGGAATCGACAGGCCGTTTAAGATGGAATTCTACTTTTTACTACATCTAATGTTATTAAGGAAGCTAACTGCAATCGTGGTATAAAAAAGGTACTAATTGTTTCAACTCCATTAAATTTAGGGAAACTACAATAGCAGATTTAAAATTTTGTGAACTGCAAAATGAGATGACACATCATCTCTATATTTGTGGAAGCTGCCTGTTTAGAGTTATGGTAGATGCGGTTATTCAGATGAGCTCTCCCACTGAAAGCTAAAGGAGTTCAACAAAATAGAATTTTACATATTGTAAGAAAAAAAACTCTGAAATTAATCATAAAATCTACAATGATGTAATTTTATCTAATCTTTTAAACAGTTTAAATTTGAAATACTCATGTTAGGCATAATAAGATTGTAATAAGTGTGATGAGGTTATAGTATGCCCTGAAAGAGACTTACAGAAATAAGATACTTATTTTTCTGTGTATTGTTCCAGTTTCAATGTTCTATAATGTTCTATAATGTTCCATATTAAGAGATGTAATCTATAATTCCACCTATGACACGTAGCACCAGATCTCCTTCCTATGACTAAAATATATATATATCTTTCAATCGTTAGAGATGATCAGCAGAGAAACTCAAACTCATTTCATTATGTGGAACTTTGGTGTGATACACTTAAATTGGTGGAAACCTGCCTAAATACTTCACACAGCCCCTCCATCACCCTCTATTATGCAAGCTGCAGCATTTCAAGCCAACTCCCTTATTTCACTAGTGAGCCCTGTCAACACTGAAGTAATAGAAATGGAAAAACTCATCACTCCACAATGATACTCAAATATCAGAATATATTTCATTTGGTAAAAATTATATCATTGCTAAATAAAACTAATGCGAATATAGTAAAATATGCAAGATTTTGAGGAATTCTTTTGTTGAAAAAGACTCTTGAGGAGCCTCAAATTCATCCTGCAATTGCTTAGGCCTTCTTTTGCTCCTTTGACCCCTTCATGCCCCATCTCTTAAGCATATGGGGTGGAGGGGGCTACAGAAGGCCAGAATGAGCTAATCAGCATGCATTTATGCAGTTAGTATACTCTAGTTTTATTCCCACAGGTTTTGCCTCATACTCTGCTCCTCTAGGAAGAGTGCTATGTTTTATTCATCTCTGAACTCCCAAAACCTAACCGAATGTCCTGCATATAGTCGTCTCTACCATCTACTACATGGCAAGCATTGGTTTAGGGACTAGAGATAGAGAAGTAAAAGACATAGAGACCTCACCTTCTTGGAACCTCATGGAAGGAGTATATTAAATATTGGCTGCATGAACAGAATCAAGTAATGAAAGACCAGTTAGCACAGCCCCATTGTCTACGCTCCTTTCTCCCATTGCCAACCAAGGCTTAGATGAGGAACAAAAGCAGAATTTCTCTTCAGAAATATGTGTGTCTGTCTCCAGCCCTGACCATTCTCCTGAGTTCTATATTCATATATCTAACTGCCAATTCGGCACGTCAACTCGGAGGTAGTTTCAGGGATTAACTGCATGAACTCTGAAGCCAGACTGGGTTTGAATCCCAGCTCCATCACTCACAAACTGAGTGCCTTTCGGCAAGTCGCTTTTAACCTCTGTGCCTGTCTTCTCATTTATAAAATGGAGGCTATAATGGTTCCTAGAGCATATGACTGTTGTAAGAATTAAATGAATTAATATATAAAAGTGCTTAAACCCCAGTCCACAGTTTATGCTTACACAGCGCTTACTATTATTACTAGCAGCAGTACTACTAGTGTTACTAAATCTATCAGGCATCTAAAACTTGTCCAAAATGGAATTCATAATTTTCTTCTCAAACCACTTTCTCTCTTCTCTAAAAACAGTACCACTACTCGCCCACCCAGTCGTTCCAGACTCGAACCTAAGAATTTTAGGTTATATGTGAACCTACATTAGTAAATCCACAGCAGCAGCTCTACCTTCAAAAGTATATCACGAATTCGACTGCGTACTTCAATCTCTGAAACCACCTCCCCTAGCCAAAGACACCACCAGGTAATAGTCTCCTACCATCCCATCTTCAATACTCCCCATTCCATGACTACAGTTAATTCTCCATCCAATAAAACTAAAATCAGATGCTATTCCCTTGGTGTAAACCTTCCAATGGTTTCCTACCACACTCACAATAACATCTTTACCACAGCCTACAAGGGCCCCCATAGTCTGCCCGGCCTCCGACACCATCTGCCACTACTTTCCCCCTTCCTTGTTATGTTCACAACACTCTCACCTTGCTATGCCTTAGCTACCTCAGTTTGGATTCCACCTCAGAGCAGTACAAGTACTGTTGTTTGGAGTATGAACTCTGAAGTTGGATAGCCCAAATTCAAATACTGTCTAGCACATTTTAACTGTGCAAGCTGTGCAACCTTGAGCAAATTCTTAATCTTTCCATGTCAGTTTCATCTATAAAAATGGAAATGAGTACTCATATGACTGTTGTCGAAATTTAATTTTGTGTTTAGAAAAGTGCCTCACATGTCAGCTCTACATTAAGTGTTTACTGCTATTATTATTCCTCCCTGAAATGTTCTTACCTCAGGCTCTTCCTCCACTTCAACTGATTCAACCATCACCTCCTTTGAAAGGCCTTCCCTGGCAAACCCTATCTACAACAATCTGCCTATTCTCCTAGTCTTTTATTCTTTCTTTACTTCACTGTACTTATCACTATTTGAAATAATATTATATACTTATATACTTGTTGCCTATTTCCACACTGGAACATGAGTTCCACTAGGTTGGAGATTGTCCTGTTTGCTGCTCTAGTTCTTGTTCTGATTCAGAAAGTGGCTTTTAATGCTCACATCTCTATTTCTCTTATCCAGGCTAGGGGACCAATGCAAATTCCTTAACAATACCATACTTAGCCTTTCGTTTTCACACTTATGATCTCACTAGATCTTTGGAAAAGCAACCACAGATATGCCATCATCTCCCATTTTAGAGAGAAAAAGAAAACACCAAGTTTGGGTGACTTGTCTTCGGACACAAAGCTAGTAATTGATAAAACAAAAATTAGAACCCCTGCTTTCTAAAAGAAGGGCTCCTCAAACTCAGATGGAAGGATATTACACCCTTGAACTGAACCTACAGAACTATGATCATATAATCTCTTGAATACACACTGAGATATGTACAATATTCTTCCCTTCTGAGTTCTTGAGAAATACTTGTCCCTAAATTTTATAAGTATTATAGTATAATACTAAGTCATCAATAATGTATTAACCCTTGGCAAGCTAGAAAAGTCAAGCAGTCAGATATGATCAACTAAGTTCTAAGTCGACACAGCAAAATCCCTAAAACTCACAGTGTATCTGTATCGAGTATAAATGTACTAGTTCCAGCATGCTTTAAAAGCTTTCTCTGCAAAACCCAGACAAGGACGACATCGTAATTGTCGAGATCATTGTGATCATGATACCAGTTTTTTCTTGATCCTTGGTCCAAGTTCAGTGACAATAGTTCAGACCGCCCATCAGGCTCGTGTAGTCCATGATCAGATGGTGGGTGGGGGAATATTGAGGAAGCAAGATTGTTAAAGAGGTCCCTACCTACGAGACCTTTGTGAAATGGTCATTGGACACCACATTCTCAGTATAACCGATTGTTTTTATAAGCTTTCTCCTAACAAGTTTACACTTTTGTGTTACCGTATGTGCTCTCACAATTCCCAGTCCTGTGGGAATGACAATTAGGGAGGCCAGAGGCTGCCTTACCGTCATTTTACACAAAAAGGAAAGTGAGGCAACAAGTGGTTATCTTTAAACTTGACCTCAATTATTTGGTCACTTGCAAGATCCCAAAGGAAGCCTGAAGGCAGTCAAATTCCTTTCATCAAGGAAGGAACATAAAGGGCTCTCCCATTTGTACCTTTCCCCCTTCCCTGGCCTCGCCTGAAGGCTCCTACAGCCCTCTTGGCCTCAAGGTAAAAGGTGCGGGCCCTGCCTCGCGGGGCGCGGCCTCGCCTGGTGGCATTCCTGCCCCTCCCGCCCCAGAGGGCGCGCTCCCACTCTGGGCGGGTACCTGTCCCTTCGCCACGTTCGGCAGCTCCCCGGATCGCCCCAGGACCTGACGCCCCAGGACCTGACGCCCCATAGCCACTACCAACAACGGGAAAGAGAGCAGCAGGGCGAGCCCCGCAGGCCCGGGGATCTGCAGGAATCCTCCGAAACTTACAGTTTTCCTACAGCGTGCGCGTCACGGCGAGGTGACGTCACGGGACCCGGCGTTCGGGGAGGTCAGGCCGCGGGATGCGGGACCGCTCGGCCCCCATGGCTCCGCCCCCAGCGCGCCAGCAGGCGACACGCCCCTTGCTCGGGGCTCCGCCTCCGTGGTGGGGCTCTGGGCGCAGTCGCAGAGGGGCTTGCGTGGCCGCCTCCTGGCGCGGTGTGGCGGTCAGGGCGCGTAGGGCGGGATCTGATCAAGAGAGCATCGCTCTAAGCCTGTGTGTGTGTGGGTGTGGGTGTGGGTGTGGGTGTGGGTGTGCGCGCGCGCCCGCGTGCGCGTACAGACAGGAGCAATAGAAGGGGGCGAAGACCCCAGGAACACAGTAAACCAGCTATTGGTCAGGGAGTTGGAGTAGGACGCCAGAGTTGTGAGGCAGATTTTCCACAGACATTGCTGTCTTTCCCTCACGTGTTCGTTAAAAGTTCTCCACGTGTGCAGACTGCCATTTGTTCTCCATCAGGTGCCTGCAGGTCCTCCGCCGGGAGGCGTCAACTCTCCCACAGGCCCTCGCCGCCACCCTCCCGGGGCTCCGCCTCTGTCCCGCGCTCCGCCCCTGTCCCGCGCTCCGCCCCAACCGGACTGGCCCCTGCTCGGACCCGCCCACTCCAGGCTCGGACCCGCCCCTTTGAGTCCGCCCTTCCGGCTCCTTCTAGCTGAGCAAGCTGACACCCACTTACCGCGCTCTGTCTCGTTTCTTCCTCTCCTCTTTTCCTTTGAGGTTTTAGCCTCTTCTGCTCATACTGGATTTCCCGTTTTTAGATACTTACGCACTACATTTCACCTCTATTAAATTTAACAAACAGTGGTCTTTGTAATCAGATATGTACACTTCTTCGCTAATGTCAACGGTCCACCTCCTCTCACGTGTTGTTATCTTCCTGTGCCCAATCCAGGGTTACTACACTTTTACAATCTTACAAATGACAAATTCTGGTTAAAAGGTGGCTCAGTGGAAGGTGAAAGGAAGGCTTGAAGAACATTATTTCTGGCTTATAGAATTCTTAGAAAAAAATAAACGTTATGGTAAAAAGTGGCTTGGACAACTGTCGGGGAAAAATAAATGGGAAAAACAGACTTTGGAGATAGACTCTAAGGAGGAAGTGTTTAAGGTAGCAAGGATCACTTGTAAAAACTTAACTTGGAATCACAATAGCTAGATCAGACCTGGGATTTTGCCAGGCAGATCCAGTCAAAATAAAACCTGAAACAATGGTTTGTTTACACTCTCATTGAAAATATTGTAGTATTTTCATAGGAAAGAATAATGACAGGGGAATGTTAGCCTTTAACTCTTGACATCTAAGCTAGTTAAAAATAAACACGTATTATTCAGGAAAAATCTACTTAAGTAATTAAAATTTTTAAAACTTTCTGATTTTCATGGTATTTCTACATTGTTTTAATATAATTTCATACAAGGTTTTAATGAACATTATCGACTGATGTAAGAAATTCATAAAGTTTGTACATGATAATTTTAATTATAAGATCTTTGTTCTGTGGAGCAGTTATAGAAAAAAATAACACTTTAAAAGTTCTACATGTTTTTAAAATAGCAATATTTATATTTTTCCGTGTAAAATAACAATTTTAAGAAACCTTTAAATTGTTAATTGCATTATTTACATGCTTAGAAAATGTTTTATGTATGTCAGCCCCAAAACTGGAATTCACTTTTAAAGAGAGTCTAGATATATCTGTCAACCAACGATCGCTGCCACTAATCCAATACCAACAAGAATCTTCAATCCGGGGTGCAGCATAAGAAGAAACTTTATTCAGGTAAACAGTTTGCAAACCCAGGAAACACATCTTCTGTTAGAAACCCAAAGTTTGCTCCCCTGAGACAAAGATGAGGGCTGCTTATGTAGAAATGGTGTCAGCCCTGGTCTCTGATTAGTCCATTTTTATGCAAATGAGGAACCCAAATTTGCTCAGTTTGATTGGTTTAAATAGCACATTCTGATTGGTAATTATGGAGCTGCTCTGCTTGGTCCATAAAGATGCATATGAGACTATAGCTATACAACTCCCATTGGACAGGGCAGATCTCCACCCATTGGTCAAAATATTATTCCAGGAACTCCTTTATAAAGGTCAGCTCAGAAGGCAGAAGCAGTGCTGGAGACTTGTCAGCTCCGTCTGCAGCTTTTCCTGAATATGTAGTGTGTGTGTGATAGACCTCTGCAAATAATGGCTGCTAGACTTTGATAATGAATATGGGCCCTGTTAACTACAAGTCCTTTAGGGAAGGTATATTTCTTCTTGGGGTCAACATACCTCTGGGAGTATCCCACAGGTAAATGTCATCTGTCATTTTTTGGAGTGAAAATAGTTAAGAAGTATACACTAAATGTTTTAAATATACAATGCTAGTGCCTTTATAAAATGGTATGACAGAATACATTCTTTTCTTCTTGTCTTATTATTCAGTATTTTCTCTCCCAAGATTTCTCCCAAAACAAAAACCTCCTGTGCTACTAGATGCGGTAAAGAATATGGCTAATGAAAGGTTGACAAGGTGAAAGGGTACCCAAACAGAGAGAGGAACAGAAAGAGGGATGTCAAGAAGAAATTTGTGGGGAAATACACAATCAGATTCAGTCAAATTTCTATAACAAACCGTAATCTGATCTAGATAAGTAACCAGGAGTGAAGATCAAAGAGTATTGATATTAGAAAGAGGAACTGTAAGGGGAACTTCTTTCTTTAAGAAAATAAAATCCTGGATGTTCAAGGGTTAACACTGAAAGGACTAATGATCTCCACTCTAGCTCTTAAGGTTTCAATTTCCCCTGGTGGTCCTTCCACTTTGATATTCTGCTATCCCTAGCAAGCTGGCTTCCAGAGCCCACTAATTCATAACTCTTCCCTTAGTCTACTTAGCAAACTCAGAAAACCTGAAACAATACTAGGGGAAAATAAAATAAGAAAAATTTAATGGCAAATATTTATTGAGTATTTATATGTGCCAGGTACTGCATTATCTCATATAAGCCTTGCAACTAGATAAGGTAAGTGCTGTTATCTTCATTTTACACAAGACAAACAGGGTGCAGGAGACTAAGTCAAGTGTCCCATGTCGCACAGCCTCTAAGTAGCAGAGTCAAGATTTGAACCCATAATTCAAAACCCTCAGCCATAACCACAGATCTGTATCAAGTTTCATATAACAAAGTACAAATAATGCAAGAAACAGACCTGGAAAGTCCAAGATATGGAAATTCTAGCTCCAAAAATTGATCACTATATAGGTGCATCTTCTTCATTATTTCCCAGGCCTATCTCCATATTCTGCTTCTTATCTCATTTTTTAAGGTGCTCATCATGACCCACTAAGTTGATTTTGTGACCCATTAATGGATTGCCATCCTGAAAAATGCTAATCAGAATCCAAAATATAAAAGATCAGATTGTATCCATATGTGATAAGGATAACTTTTTCCAGAACACAATTTTGAGAAAACTGTTTTAATAATGTATGTATATTCTGGTTTGCTGTGTTAATGTATTTCTTACTATGGATCTCAATCAAAATTTAAAAAAATATACTATTAAATCCTCCCTTTGCATGACTTCTATGCATATTTTGTCATTCAGGATCAAGACCAAGAGAAACCAAATTCCACCCTGCAATTCCCTCACATTCCTCTCAGTTCCAGGATCTAGCCTCGGAGATCTCTTCCCAGGTAACCAACACAATAATCAGGTCACTTTTACATCCAGAAAGGCTCTTGTTTTCAGCACAAACCCAAGAGTGTACTAATAACTTAACAATACAATAAACATCCATAAAACAAGAGTTAAACAGAATAAAAGAGAGATTTTTCTGAGAAAGGGGCAGAAGTAGGGAGCTTGTTGGAAAGAAGACCTGGAACAGAAATTGGAGAAGGAGGTATGTATTCTCAATAATCACATAGCCTTGCACACGTATGCTGTTAACACAGTTTGCAAAGTATTTCATGTCTCGTTTTATCACCTCTCTGCCCCCATCCCTTTACATAGTTAATTCTCCCCCATCCTTTTGGTCTTTACTACAGATGGCGGTCACAGTCACTTTTAAATTACACTTAAAAGTAAGCCATGAAGCTATGTAGAATATATTTAATAAGTCTAATTTTAGTGAGATTCTCTTGTCCAGTCATACAATCAATACTGCTATTGACATTAGGATAAGGTTTGGTTGCAAATGACAAAAAAACCGCCAAGATAACAGCCTTTAGCAAGATCAAAGTTTATTTCTTTTATATGTAGAAATGTCTGGATATAGGTGATCCAGGACGAGTTTGCCTATGGTGGTGTCAGTGACTCAGGTGCTTTCCATCTTGTTGCTCAGTCATGCATTACCTACATTCCCAAAGTCACCTCATAGTCCAAGATGGCTGCTTAGCTCCCGTAATCCGACAGAACGCAAGGAGAAAGACCAGAATATTCTATACCTAGTTCTCCTTAAACCCCACTTTTTTCAAGAAGCTTTCCTTAACTAATTAAGAGACTGGTCTGGTCATTTCTCTTCTATATTCACTTAAAACCTACTTGTACTAGACTTCAGTCATTTAAATACTCCATCATCATGATGGTTCTTAAAGCTAAAACAATGGTTTTCAACCTTAACTACACATTTGAGTTGCCTGAAAAAACTTTAAAATGAAAAGCAAGTCTCAGGTGATACTGGTAGCCCAGGATCCACACAGTAGTTGCTCACTTAACATTGTCAATAGATTCTACAACTTTAAGCAAAATGTCATATAATGAAACCTGTTTTATTATATAAAGAAATATGATAGTTCCTGTGCCTCAGGTATCATGAAACAAAATTGTAGGTGGATGTGACAAAAGCTGATAGATGTGCAGGAAAACACCTTGCATTTTAATAACACAGGTTATTAAGGTCCTACGGTGTCTCATCAATGTCATAGTGAACCGATGTTGAACAAAACTACTTTGAATGAAAGGAAATTATTCAAGGACGTGCTATACTTGGAAAACAACTGCAAAGGTGAGAAAAGGACTGACCGTTATGGGGCAGGGTGGGCGAGCAGCGAGCAGTGTGCTGGGGAGGGGAGTCACACCAATCGTAGTTTCTGTCAGTGGTTCGCTTGTACACAGGGCCCTAAGAAGTATGTGTGCCCAGGGAAGCTAGACATCAGGAAGTCCAGCCTAGGATTCTGGACAGATAGTCTTGAGGCCAAACGTGATCCAGAAACATGAGGCTTCATATCTGTGGATGCACCACACAGGCCCATGGGCATGGATGACCAGGGGTGGCAGTCACTAGGCACTGAAGATCTGAGGCTCTTCCCCACTTTGGAGGTGGTGGGGAGTGGGAATTGTGTACAACCCCAAGGAAGGGACTAGGACCCAGGAAAATTAAGATAGATAGGTGATTTACGATTGATAGGTAGGTAGGTAGGTAGGTAGATAGACATAAAGACAGACAGCATTTTCAGCCTCTCTAGTGTGGAAGCTGAGACAGATTGTATTTAATTTAGAAAAATAAAAGAAATACAATAGTTCCTGTGACTCAGGTATCATGAAACAAAATTGTAGGTGGATGTGACAAAAGCTGATATATGTGTAGGAAAACACCTTGCATTTTAATAACACTTTATGGTCATATATAAATTCTCATCCTCTAACTACCCTTTAGAGTGAATACAAAGCAGAGAGGTAATGTCAGCAGAAATTTAGTATGATTCCTAAAGAGCCGCAATCATAGATGATGAGACCCACACACAGAAAGATGCTTCTGTTTTTTGACTCTTACAGTTGAGAAAAATGTCAAATATTTTCCTAGCTAGCCTGGTACAGGACTATCAGTCCTTCATTCAATGAGTGAATACTGAAGGGTATACAAAAGAACTTTTCTAAGAAATGACAAGAACTGAAGAAAATAAGACCTGGTGGCCATTTATTTTTATATTTCACTTTTTTAGGGTTGCTACACATAGATAAAATTCAGAAAAAATAAATGTATAATTCAACGAGTTTTAAACATACAGCCATATGCCCATCATGTAATTATGATGTATATTGTAGAATATTCCCATCACCCAGAACATTCCCTGTACCGCTTTGTGGTCAGTCTCATCTTGCACCCTGGCCCCTAATACCAGTGATTCTTTTGCCTTTATAGAAATAGATTCATGTATATAGAATTATATAGTCTTTTGTGTCTGGCATCCTTTACTTAGTACAATGTCTGTGAGATGCATCCATATTGTATCAGTGGTCCAAACCTGTTTTATTGCTGAGCAGTATATGATATTATGGATACATCACAATTTATTTTTCCATTCACCTGTTGACAGATATTTATTTTCAGTTTCTGTTCATTATAGATTAAACAGCCATAAACTTAAGAGTACAACTCTTATAAGTTTTCATTTGTCTTGGATAAATACTTTGTAATGGGGCTGGATTTCATAGTATATTCTTAACTTTGTAAGAAACTGCCAAATTGTTTTGCAAAGTGGCTGTAAATTTTACATTTTCATCATTCCTGTTTGAGAGTTGTAGTGCCTTCACGTTTTCATCAGCATTTGAAATTGTCGATCTTTCAGCCCTTCTATTGTTTATTTTCTACTGTTCTGTCTAAAAAAGCTTGTACTAACCCACAGTCACAAAGACATCCCTTGTGATTTCTTCTAGAAGTTTTATAGTTTTAGCTTTTATATTTAAGACTATGATCCATTTTGAGTTAGATTTTTGAACAGCCTAAGAGTTGAGGTTCTTCTTTTCCCCCATATAGATAACCAGCCATATGAGTACTATTTGTGAAAAGACCATCTTCACCCAGTTATTAACGTGGTACCTTTGGCATCATCTCTGACATCATCCTTTTCACAAAATCCCATCAGATCACCTTCTACCAGTGTTAACTCACTCAAGACCATCCTCACTATGGTCAGGTTTAGGAACACACACACACACACACACACACACAATTAAAAAAAAACAATTAAAAAATATTGCTCTGACACCTCTTCAGGACAGAGACACTTGTTTTGCTGGTTGTGTTGGTTGTGGATTACTCACAGCTCTGTCCCTATCCAAGAATTGCTCTCACCTGCAGGAATCAGCCTTGCCGAAGGCTACCTCTCCTCTTTGGGGACTGCTTGCATCCAGAGACCTCTCAGTATGAGTAAGAAGGCCTGGTCACCTAGCCTCAAGTTGGGACAATTCTGAAGGGCCATTTCAGCCATAGAGGTGCTCATGGGATCTGCTGCAGCTTCTGATGCATCTCTGTACCGTTCCCCAAATTATTCCCCCTATGAATTGCTTCATGCAAGGGGTTTCAGGGACTATTTCTTAGAGAGTCTGACCTCTGAGCATCTTAAAGCTGATTATGTTACTACTCTGCTTAAAATCTTTTGCCTACAGACTGCAGTATTAACTCCTTAATTTGCTATACAAAGGCTTTCATTGTCTAGCTCCAATCCATCTTTCGCTCCTCAGCTTTCTCTGTCACCATTGACTTTGTCCTTTGGACAACTTCATATATCTATATCTCAAAATTCCTCATACCCACTTCTTTGCATGTGGTCTTCTCTCTCTCTCAAGGATAAATGTTTTACTTTCTGCTTATCCTTCTGTTCTGCCTTGGATCAGATGTCACCTGGTCTGGAAAGTCTTCTCATTTTTTTTCCCACAGCATCATGTAACCCTTTCTATAGAACTTACCATCTAATGTTGAAACTGACTTATTTACCTCTCTGACCGTCCTGCTAAATTGTGACATCCTCTGCATAGGGACTGAATACTGAACCCTGTGCCATCTTCAGTAGATTATAGATTTTTAATACATTTTTGGTATATGAATGAATAATAAATGCCAAGATAAGCTGGACACGGTAAAACATATTAAACTTTTGGAACTATCTGATTGCTATATCTGGTTCCTGGTATCTTATATCTAGATTATCAAGTATCTTCCTTAACAGAGTCTGTATTTTTTTTTTCATCTTTTTTGAATTCTTGACCACCATGTTGACTAGCAATGAATCCTGGCAAACACTTCAAGATGAAATGAAATCCAAACCTCAGGTTTTAAAAGTTTGTTCCTTGTATAAAAAAGAGGACTGGGGATGACTGGGGGTTGGAAACAACAATGATTTAAGTGGGGGGAGGGAAGAAAGTGCTTTGGAGAGAGTAGGAGAGAGAGAGAGAGAGATACAGGAGATACAGAGACAGAGAAAGAGAGAGAGAGAGAGAGAGAGAGAGCGCTCATTAAATTGTATCGACTGGTGAGAGACTGGAAATTTTCTTCCCATTCCCAAGAGGCTTATTTTTTATCTTTCTTTTTCACACTGCAAAGTGTCAAATTAAATTGCAAAGTTAATTCTCATCACTAAGGAAAGGATTCTAAATGTATTAATTAAGGATTACTAGGCATTTTAATTTCATTCATGAGAATGGAAACAATGATTAAACAATCATTTGTTCTCTTTTACATATTTATGTTATTTTAGAATATTACAATTTAACATTAATACTTTAGACTCTAGGTTCTAGAGACTTGGATGACTAAAATAAGAGCTGTGTTTATTGATAAATTTGATTTTATGAATTATGATACTGGAGTTCCCTTGAGAAATTATGTTCCTTTCTTTGAAGATAAAGTCCTTAACAGGATGAGATCCTATCTTGCAGGAAACCATGAATTCACTGTGGAGAAGAATGATTTGGATTTCACTCTGGGAGAACATGAAGTACCTTTTGAATACTTTACTGTCTCTTTCAGTGATTTATCTTATGCATGAAAATAATCTTTGCATTTCAAAACACAAATCTATATTTATAGAAATTGAACAGCTGTTCTTCAAGAAAATCTAAGAGAAAGAAAAACAAAATGATTTCTTTTAGGTAAGATCACAAAATAAAAACCAGGTAAAAATGAAAAGAGCATTGTATCTTTGAAAATTTAAGTAGTTAATGATAATGTCAGAATTCTTATTTTAAACAGTGAGGTATTCATTGAAAAAATTGAAATTGTTGTCTTTTTACAAATGAATGTTGAGGAGATTTTACATTCTAAATTATGAAAATGAATCTGAAAATAAAATTATAATCAATTAAAATGAAAGAATATGTTTCTTTTTCCAAATTTGCTTTGGCTTTAACATTTAGTTTGGACCCCTCTGTTACTTTCTCTCAGTAAATAAACCATTCTAATTTGTAGATAATATTAAAAATATATCACTGCACTGAAAGGAAACAACATTGGAAGTTAAGGTGCTTCGAGCAAAACTAAATTATTTCGCTTCAAATGGCACCACCAATTGGAGATTTTTATTTTTTAATTAAATAATGGGATTTTTTTTTAACAAAATAAAAGCTTTAGTTTTTTAGACATAGAAAATATATGTGCATAGATGCACATTGTCCCCTTGTCACCTTGACAGACAGAGATTGTTATTAACAATAGTGTCGTACAGGCATACAAGGAGTCTGGAATGCTGTCTCTGTTAAGATTTAAATCCTGCCAGTGGTTAGCAGCTGTTTTAAATTTACGAGGACAGGAGTGAGTTAGCGACATTTTGTAAGGAATAAATAAGCCCTCAGCACACACCAATTGCTGGTAAATTCAGAAAATGATAAACACTCTTCTGTGAGCAAGAAAGCAAGATAGGAAACACACCTGCAAAGACTTATTTTCAAAACAGAAAAGATGTTGCTGTGGAACTGAGACATATGCTGAAGTTTCCTATTTTAGTCTTTTTTTCTCCATCCTTTTTCATTCAGGACAGTCTCCTAACTTTAGTTGTTCTCATAAAAATCTTAGAGATCTTGATTTAAATGAAACAAAATCCAAAACTTCACAACTCAAAATGTCAACTTTAATTTTAAAACCTAAGTAATTTTCTATTAACATTTTCTTAATATAATTTTCTTCCTTTAGTCTATGTTTTTTTTCTGTGAAAATAGCATCAACATTTTTTACATAGTGAAACAACAAAAATCAACAAACAAAACCCATCAAAAATAATCAAAAACTGTACAGACAACTGAACAGTCCTTAAGCTGTACAGTAAAGGGACTGCTAACACTATATTAAAAATAGTACGTTTTATGCTTTATCCTAGGGTTGGCATTCTAGAGAGTTGGTGAAAAACTTTGAACAAACCCTCTTCTATAAGTAAATTGTGTGAAATTTTAAACTATCGACTTTTTGTATTTTTAAATATCATATAATTGATGTGAATGAAAAAAATCAGATTTCTTAATAAATCTAATTAACACACACACACACACACACA
Organism: Pteropus medius; assembly: GCF_902729225.1. Lineage (NCBI taxonomy): Eukaryota > Metazoa > Chordata > Mammalia > Chiroptera > Pteropodidae > Pteropus > Pteropus medius. The sequence goes on from NW_024350397.1 coordinate 2,620,830, forward strand.
CACATTCTTCCAAGTTACCATTTTAATTTCCTGAAATAGATCCCTGTGTCTGTCACTTAACACCCTTTAACCTGTATGTAATTCTTACTTACTTGTCTTAAATCACAATTCAGAAAACCAATGAAAAGAAGGATCTATATTCAGAGGTAAAGTAAAAATTGAAATGAAAATATAGAACAGTAATGCAGACTATATTTAATATAATCAAACTGTAGTTCTATGCTATAATTTACTTCTAAAATCAGATGACTGTCATCAAAATAGCTTCCTATATTTGTGGCTTCCAAAACTTTGTATAGGTTTTTGCCATTATCAGAAGTATGATACACACACACACAGAAAACACATAGGCTGAGGTAAATAAACTGAACTGAATTGATGAAATGCATTTTAGTTCACTTTAAAGCTACATAATAATTTAAAATACAGTATTTTCTCAAATAAATCCAGCCTAAGCTTTATAAAACTGTGTTCCAGTAGTAAAAATATATGTTAATTATTCCTTACAATGAAAATTAGAGTTATAAACTTTGGGGCAGTAGGGAAGGTAAACAAAAACAAATAGTAAAATAATGCCTATTACTATGTTTTACATTACTGCTTCCAAATATGACATGAGGATGTGAGAACAAAAAATCTTTTGTAATTATGATCATAAATGTCAATAATTACCTTCCAAACCACATAAAATTAGAAACTAGAATTAAAACAACAACAACAAAAACAAATAGGGAAAAAACTTTCCGGATGCCACTTCAGTTTATGTTCCTTTCATTTCGATAGATTTTTCCTTCTTATTATTACTGGGTTGAAAAAAGTTTGTCCTATAGTATTATTTCTATATAAAATTTGGGCCTGCCTATGATCTCTCCTTTATATTGCAAAATCCTTGGTGGTAAAGGATAAATTTTTACATATCTGTCTACCAATATTTTGCTGTGCACACAGAAGTTCCTTAAAATGCAATTTAACAAACAAAAATAATAACACGTCTTGTCCTTAAACTTAATCACAAAGACATATATATATATATATATATATATATATATGTTTATATATATGTTTTTTTATATATATATATGTTTATATATATATATAAAATAGCTGTTTGAAAGGAAGGATTCAAGCAAAGCTAAATCATAGAAAATAGTTGCTAAATCCTTTAACTAGTTCTGAAGGATTTGAAGGGGCAACATGATAACCTCTGATGTCTAGTTCAAGTCTTGAATCTGTGGGAGCGAAGCCTCAGAAGCCTGGAAGCCCTAAACCATGGAAATCTAATTTTGAATTAAATAAAAAGCATTTTGTTGAAAATAGTTTCATACATTAAGAATCCTTGATGTCTATTTCTACTAATTTGTCTTTAATCTTCTGGAAAAAGAAACAATTTTGATATAATCTACATCATAAAGCATAACACAGTAACACAAAAGTATATAAAAGTAATTGTTGCTAATAACTAAATATAAAGAGAGTTTAAGGAGACAAAATCAGAAACAATTTAAAAGATGTCAGCATTATGAAATCAACACATATACATTGAAAAATTTTGTTAAGTTAATATTAATTTTGTTTTGTTACATATTTTAATTTCTTATAAATATTAAATGTGTGAAATTAGAATTTATATTATAGAATAACTTATTTTTTCAAAAAGTTGACTACTTTAGATCTATTAAGTGTGTTTATTCATTCAACATATGTCAATCAATGCCCTTGCAAAATACCGTGATATTGACATATAGGAGAAAAGTATTACTAAGGCATTGATTTTCAAGGATATTTCAAGTTGATAGAGGTGATAAGATAAAGGGAAACAAGTAATAATAATATAAGATATAAAACTAAGTATTATTAAATTTCAGTAATGAATATAAGTGTTAAATAAACATTTAGCAATTTAAACTTAGCAATATAACTATAAGCCATGGCCAAGTAGGTTTATTAAGTGAATTAACATATACACAATTCTTAGAACATATGTAGTAAGTGCTACAAATGCATTAAATATTAGCTATTTATTCCAGAAATATAAGGATAATTCAATATTATGAAAAATAGTTTATAAATTAACAATTAACAAAGAAAAATGCATTTGTCAATATGTACAAAAACTTATTTGATAAACGTCAGCAGCAATTAACCAAAAACCAAAAATGAGCAACCATAATGCTAAAAGGTGAATGGCTAAAGCCATCATTACTAAAATAAACAGATAAATAGAAATATCTGCTTTATCAAACAGGGGTCAGTCTGATCAGGCAGAAGCCACACCAGTTACTTTAGCAGAGAAGGTTTGATATAAGAAATACTAAGTAAATGCTGAATTATTCACCAAGTAGTTTTTCAAAAGAGAGAGATCTTGGGATCACAGAGGTAGCAATTGTAGAAAGCAGCTACCACCTTACGATTGAGTGGAATCAAGAAGAAAGGTTGGATTTATTAAAACTTAGAAGCCTGGGGAATGGCCCTTGAGGAAAGGAAACACAGACCTCTGATATCTCTGAGTCGGGGTAAGCGGGTGCAATAAGGTGGAAAACTGTTCATGGGATTCTCTTGCTGCTATGGAAAGGAACTGCTGCTACCGAAATGAGGACACATTGGTACAATGATGCTTATAAGAACAGGGAGGAAATAAGAAGCCCCCAGAAAACAAACAGGATCTCCAGCCTGTGATCTCTCTGCCTGTGAACTCTTTGTCAGCAGTATTTCACAGGGAGACAACTTGCAAAGCAAAAATGTGGTTTGCAGAGTTCCAGCCCCAGCACCACAAGCATAGCATCAAAGGGTAGTTTGGGAACTAAGAGATGATAGCTTAATAAATGACATGTTTGCTATTATCATTATTTTTCAAAATTTGGAGTCTTAGGCTAATGCCAAAGGTAAGAAAACAAAATAATCAATAATAATTAATATAAATACTGGGGGTGGTGGAAGGGACAAATTCATTTACTTGCAAGAAGTTGTGTTATACCTATGAAACCTAAGAAACTATATTAAATTATTTTTAAAATTAAGAGAGTAAGGTAAAGTGGCAGGATATAATATAAATACACAAATATGAATTTTTCTCTGTGCTTGTTGCATCAGTTAACTTTGTTGTATAACAAAACAACCCTAATATTGCAGGTACATACAATAGCAAACATTTATTTTTCACTAATGTTCCATGAGGGCTTAGGGCTGATGTTGGGAGACATTCTTCCATGATTCTCTTGTGTTTCTACATGTCTTGCTGGGTATGCTAAGCCTTCAAGACCCTTATCATTTTTCAGGATTGTGAGCCACCTCAAGGGTGGAGTTAATTTCCACCTCAGGAGGAAAGAACAGTCTTGCTCACTGCTTGCTATGAAATAATAAAATTACAAGTTTAGTGTCCCCTCGTAATGCAACCTACTATGTGTTCAGGTATCCATCTGGGCCCCTTCACATTGCCAGTGTTTGAGACTCAGGTAGTCAACACAAACATCCTGACACTCTGGGCTGCTATCTTTTGTCTCTGATCCAGGGTTTGAGTGTCTTCTACAGCATCCACGAAACTGGAAAATTAATATCTTAGCTTGAGATAAGGTAAAATGTGAGCCCTTTCACAGTTCTTGACAGTTGGCTGCTACTCTGCTTCAGGCTATGGGTTGGTTGAGGGTCTGCCTCACAGGCATTCTTATTCCAGGATCTAGGTGAAGGGGCAGCCCCTACCTGGACACTTAATGCCAGAGAGCAGAAGCTCAAGAGGCCAAGTGTAATCACACAATTGAATTTAAAGCTTCTGTTTAGATGTGTTTTTGTCATGGGCCAAAGCAAGTCACAGGCCAGCCCAAATAGGGATAGGAATTATGCTTTACCTCTAAGAAGATATTGCAAATTATACCCAATAAACATCGCTGTATAATCCTTTTATCATAGAGGGAGTAAATAATGACCAATAATACAATCACCATACTAGTGGTAACCAGTCAAATATAAATGAAAATAGACCCCATTTTTCATAATAGAAAAAAAAAACCTATAAAAAGAATAAATTTAACAAAAATTACAATATCTATGTAAAAATGTTTATTGTTGAAAAGCATAAAATAAAACTCAATAAATGAAAACTATACCATGTTACCAAATGGAAGCATAGTATGATTTTAAAAATTCCTTCCCTATCTTAATATATTTAAAGCTAATTGAATCATTCTCTTAGTTCTTGGTGTTTTTTAAAATAAAAATGAATTACATGTCTATATGGACCAGGGGGTCATCCATGAGAAACTGTTAAGTAATAAAGGAAGTTGCAGGAAAATGTGCACTATAATACTACTTTTATAAATTAAAAATACTACATATTATATTATATTAACACACATACTTGTGTGTTAATATAAATACAAATGTACGTTTGTAGGATCATGAAGAGTAGGGTTGATAGATAACTTGATTTACCTCAGAGGGCTGACTTTGTAAGAGACTAGGGGAATAATTCTTTTTTTCTTTTAATCTGCCTGTATGGTTTGCCAATACAGTTTGGTCCAACAGCAAACAAATCAGAGAATCATAAAAATATTTTAAATTTTGCCTAAGTCTCCATTAAAAGGTGGCATGTTTTAGGCTACTGAAAGAGGTATATAATATAACAAAAAATATTTTGCTTGTTGAGCTCAGGTTTGAGGGGAAAGTAGGCAGTCATCTGCCATAAGCATCACTTCACTCTTCAAAATCAGCTTGGCAGTCTTGAAAATGTTTCTTATTAAATTTTTTTTTCTATAAGGCAACTGAAGATGGCAGTGAAAACACAAATCTGATGAAGCTCGCTTATTTATCAAGGTTAGATCCAGGTTTATTGTGAAACACAGGGTTCCACTTTTTTATGCCTAAAAACCAATTAAGGTACTATATAGCTCCTACCTCAACTTTAATGACATTTAAATCCGATCCACACAAATCTTATTTTTATATGGATAGACTTTATTATTAGAGTGCAATTCTCTGCAGTATGTAATATTAAATATCAGAACATATTAAGAAGTAACTATAATGGCTATAAAGATTTTGTTTAAAGTAACCTTTTTAATCGCTGGAGGACCAAACTTTACAACGCTGGAGAAATTCTCAGGAACCTACGCATTCTGAGTGATGCCAAAAGATTATTGAGAAGATATTTTGAAGCTGTTCCAAAATTTTCCTTTCTCACATTCTACATTAGAATGCATTAGAATGTCTTACCTGATACCACACTTTGAGTTTTGCAAGAGATCAAATCATAGCTTTTTCATACTATAAGCTTTATGCATCTTATGACTGACCTAAGAACTTTGTGCCGCACCATGTGTTTATATGTTACTTGTGGAAGAAAGAACCTGTTTCTCAAGCCTTTGGGCTACAACCAAACCTAATAATGTCTTTGAAGACCTGTCAAAATTCTTTGGAACAAATGAGCTTTAAAAAAATTGGTAGGAATGTACATTCATGATGCTCCAGTAACACAGGGTTCACAGTGAAGAATTCACCCGGGGAAAAAAATCGGTTATTCACTGCTAAGCATCTAAAATCCTGCCCAGCAATCTATGAGAATTAGAATTATTCATATCATTATCAAGGTAGTCAACCCCATGAAAAGTGCTTTTCGAATATTTGAATGTTCGTGACAAAGTTCTTAACGTTCTCTCCTGAAATTTATTAGTTAGCAAAAAGAAAGCTATTTGGATGAAGAATGAGGGGGGTCTTATTTTTAGAACATCAAAGAAACTCCTAATTACTTCAACCTTTCAAAACTAATAACTCTCGTTGATATTGGCCATATTTGGCAGATATATTTGGAATTCTGTATACGGAACCTGAAATTTTAAGAGGTAAATACCAATATTAATATGTGTTAAGTATACTTCAGGCAGCTATAACCGAAATCCAGCTATAGAGAGAACAAATTATTGTTTAAAAATGGTCTCTTCTCTTTCTGACTTAATTCTTAAAGCAATTTCAGGGGGAAAAGATGTAAAATATCATCTAATCTGCTTGTAAGATAAATTCAGGTAGTATTTTCCTCAATTATGGCAGAAAATTCCATTTGGAAGTTTGCAAGGAAATTTTTACTCTCTAACATTTCATATTTGCCAAACAATCCCCAAGAGAAGATTTAAGGAACAAATTTGATTTCACTGTAACTTTCGGAAAATAATTTGGAAAATTTTTGGTTAAGATAGGTTCTGATTTTACCCAAAATAAGTGAGCGGGCCTTGCATGCCCTTATCCAATTTTTATTAATTATATTTGTGAAACTTTTTAATTTAATGTTTACATTTCTGGCTCAGAAAACAAAGCAGCATAATAGGCTTGATGTTAAAAATGGCCTGTATTGTGTTCTTGCTTTCCAGCTCTCTTCCCAACTCTTGCTTCCAAAGAAAGCTCAATAACTGGCTCCATATGCACATAAAGTCACATAACTAAGCCTAAAAATGTAGGTCTCAAGTTAAAAATCAAATTTTTCTTCTAAAATACAATTGCCTTTATTTGTTTTAGTTTTTATATTTAATAACTCTACAATTTAAAATGGAATCAAAGGAAACCATGATTTCAAATAAAGGATGTCGGTTAAAATGAATCTTGCCTCACTTTTTGCTGCTTCAGAGAATACACTCTCACCTGTAGCAATATGGAGCTGATTGAAATTCCCCATATACATCGTGTATTTTGTACTTCTGTGCCTTCTAAATTTATGCTTTCCTTCCCTAAGATTCACTTTTCCTCAACTCATTAACTAAGCTAATTTCTCCTTGACCTTTACATCTCAGATCAAGTAAGTCACTTACACTTAAAAGCTTGGTTCAGACGGAGTGGCCTTTCTTCCGTCTTCCACAACACCCTACTCAGACTTTTACCCTAGCATTTTCCACAAACGGTGCACTCCATGCTCCCCAGCATGATATTTTATTTGATTTTACATGCGCAGCCCCTCTCAGAGTGTCTGTTGCTTGCTGGTCTCTCATTATATCACGGTTGCCCAATATTCATAGATAAATACATGCAGGTAATCATGTCACAGCGAATAGAGAGGAGCCGATGGGTAACTAGGTAGTAGATATGGTGAGCAGTCAGGAAAAGCTATACCGAAGAGGTGATACCAGACAGGATTCTAAAACCAAATAGGCCATGCCACATAGAAGACTAAGTTGAAGAGAGCATGAGGGGAGAGAATCTCAGACAGGGAAAGAGTATGTAAAGAAACGAAGGGAAGGAAAGAAGGAGGGAGGGAGGGAAGGACGAAATTAGAAAAGAAGAAAGGATAGAAGGTGGACAGGAGGGAAGATATTGGCAAAGAATCAAAGAAGTAAGAGGAGTTTTAAGACAATGAAGAGTGGTGGGAATTGTAGGAAACTGGAGGGTATATGCCCCATCTAAAGAGGGGAGCCATTACAAGACTCTTAGAGATACCTTTCATATAGGAATTTGGAGCCTAATGTTATCACGTCTTGTTTAAGAGAAGCTCGCAATTGGATATGAAATATCCCAGTGTTTAGATAATGGTAAGTAACTTAAAGTCTTAACATAGGCTAGAAACACACATCCTTGGTCCAAATTTGTCTAATGACTTCTGTTTTATGCCTATAACGAGAAGCACATAAACTGTGGGAAACAGCTGTCTTGACACACCAGGTCAGTGGTCAGGTGGTGGTTTGGGAATGACGTAGAAACATCCTTTTTTTTTTTTTTACCTCCGTGGCATTCCTCGTGAACAGCACTGATGAGAGTGCGCCCTCATTACTAACATTCTCTATCAGTGTAAGAGCACTGCTGAATTTGTGGGGAAAACTGAGGAATTTCATACTCCTGAATGAAATGGAAAGATCTGGAAAAAAAATCCCTCTAGATAGTTCAGTTTTACACTCTAAATAATCACTGAAGTGAAGGTAAATGGAGAACAATGAAAGGCCCACAGTCAGAAATTTGGGGGAACACCTAACTTCAGGGGAGTTGAAGAGAAGAAAAGGAGGAACGTAGAAGTAAAACAAGGAGAGTTTGCCATGGAAACTGAGGGAACAAGGCCAATGAGGTCGTTTATTACAATTATGCTTGGGTTATTTAGTACATTTGTTTTTATTAATAAAATGACATGAAAAGTAATTTTAATGACTATTAAATTACTTCTTCAGCATTCTTTTGCATGTAGGTTCAAGAGTTAATATTCCCTGACAAATAATACAGTATTAGAAGAGAGATTTGAGGCTAGTTTTACATCTGCTTTGCTTTAACCTTTCTACACAGGAAAAGCAGTCCTGATGACTCTGCCCAGTTTTTAAACTTCGGATTGTGTTACCTAGAACTGAAAAGCCCTCACACACGATGAGATGAATCTCGTGGGGTCAAAACTTCGGAAACCTGGTGTGGAATTTTCTTCTTAGGTTTGAAATTCACCTAAGAAAGATCTACAATTAGTTCACAAATATGGGAAAGTGTTCAACTTCATTAACGATCCAAGGTATGTGGGTCAAAGCGGCAACAAGAGAATGTGAATAGTTTGGGATACTGCTGGTTTCTAGTGCTGGCTGCTTTGCTGTTGCTTCTATTTTGAAACAGTGCCGGAGGTTATACGATTGGAACAAATCCTATAAAAAATAATTTGGCGATGCATTTCAAGAACCACAAAATATCCTGGCTCTGTAGTTTTTGGAACTGGATTTGAAATCTACTACATGTATAAGGGTTTTTGTGTCACCTTTATTTACCAGATATCCAGTGTACGTAGAATGGCTATTAATTAGTTCCGTAGATTATTGAGGTTGGTGATCCTAGAAGCAGAGCCTGAGATGAAGGTTGATGCGCGGTGATCTAGTGAGAGCGCTTTCAGGTCAAACCTACGAGGGAGTGAGGGACCCAGGGTGGGCTGAGGAAGAAGCGAGGTGACTATGTGAGTTTAGCAGATGTCCAGCCTCCACCTGAGCCCACAGAGAGCTCTGAAGCGTGAACGGCCCCACAGATTATCCCACCTTGAACAAGGGTCTGGCATTTTGCACAGTGTCAGTCACTGGCTGAACATCATCGCTGAAGGGAGGGCGTAATCATCTCTGCATTTCCAGAAAAGGCAGCTTCTGTCACTCTGGAGGAGGGTTCAGCTCACAGCACCTGGGGGATGGATGTACTGGCCTGGTAATGGCAGCCTGGACACTGGCAAACACCTCTCTCCTCTCTAGGATGGAGACTATGATTGATAGATTGAATCCGGCCCAATTATAAAGTCTAGTGCTCACATAAGGCAGAACTCCTAGACTCCAGTCAGATTTTATCAGCCTAATCTTATTTCTTTTTCTTCTAGCGACAGTATTCCCCTTTATCTGCAAATGGCTTCTTCCAGTGGGAACTGCTAAATTGTTTCTTCAACATTCCCCATCCCCCTCTCTCCACTCTCTACCTTCTACCACCACTCTGGCCGTAAATGACTAGCTAAAGAATTGACCAAAAAGGAGGGAGGGACATTGGTAGGTGGAAGGCAGAAGCGTGGCTTTCAGTGGTTCCAAAACTAGGCAATATATGTTTTTCTTGTCAGTGACAGTCTGGTGTATCACAGTATCAGAATGGGTGAGTCAGAGGCTTGTCCAGTCTCCTTTGGGGACATCTGCCCTGTTCTGGTTCAGGCTGTGGAGTGTGTGGCTTTTTAATCCAAAAATATGCTCCTCCATACAACCCACTGAATGATACAGGTAGTAGAGAATCTGGCTGATATTTTACATATGGTCTTCTCAGTTTTAGTTTCCATGTTAGTCTTTTTGTTTATCTTCCGGAGAACTTTAAAGAGAAATTGGAGGGAATCTTAAAACTATCAGGAATGGCTAGTCTTCTGCCAAGTTAATTCAGAAGAGTTTTTAAATTGCCGGGGGGTGGGTGGGTGTTGAGGGAATATATGCACATTCGAGAATTTCTTTGGAGACCTCTTATAAATTGATGTCTTTTTACTAAAGGCTTCCTGTCTAAAGCAGATAGTCTTATTTCTATATATACTTTAGAAATAAATGATAAATATGCAGTTTCAAAAGTAATAAATGAAAAGCACTGAGGCTTTTCCACCTGAAGCCTTAAAAATATTCAGGAGACAAGGGGCTTAATAGAGCCTGAGATGACAGAGAAGCATAAAAATTCAAGAAGGACTGCAGTGGTCAAGTGCTTATGTTTTTAATTCAAATCCGCATTCTACCGCTGAACATCTGCGACTTTGGATAAGGTACTTTCTCTTTCCAAGCCTCAGTTTCTTCAACTGTGTAATGGGAATGACACTTCTTTCCTCCCTGAGGCAGCTTGGTGGTGGTGAGGGCCAGGCATGTCTATCCTGAAGGCTCTAGAGTCAGGATGCCTGATTTTCAGTATTGGCTTCACCAAGCACTAGCTGTATGACCTTTGGCACATTAGCCCCTCTATGCCTCAGTTTTCTTTCCTAAAAATCAGCATAATAAGAGTACTTATCTTCCAGGGGTTGATTTGAGGATAGAATTAGTTAATACCACTCAGATGCTTAGAAGAATATTTGAAACATAGTAAGCAGTAAAACAACATTGGCTACTAATTTGTTAGGTATCATTACTTTTTAATTAAATAATGTATGTAAAGAAAATAGTAAGTGTTCAATAAAATCTATAACAAGGATTTGTTTATTTCATAGCAAAGGGTATATTCTAGGTAAACACCAACTAAGTTTTCACAATTTGATGTCATCATCATTTAGAGCAAATGAATCTCATATCACATGACAAGGTAATGGAGGCCTTATATATGAAATATTGACAGCTCTCTTTATTTTTGTATTGTTAGTACAGTGCATCTTCTTTCTTCATTTGTTTAAAGGAATATAAAATATTCTCTTAGCATGGCAACACTGAAAATAAAACAGTCACTAAGAAACAGGCTTTAATAAAATTAGCCCTCCTGTCCAAGAATGATAAGGAAGGGAAGAAGGAAAGAAGGAAGGAGGGAGGGGAGGGAGGGGAGGGAGAGAGGTGAAGGAGGGAAGGAAGGAAAGCATGAAGAAAAGAAGAGGGAGGAGGGGGAGGGGGAACTATCAGATTGAATAAATAAGACATAAAAATAAATAAAATGGTTTCATAAAAATATTATCAATATGTAGCCCAGAAACTGAAGCCTAGATATTATCCCCAATTGATCTTAGAAATTAGTCAACACTGATTCAATGCTACCCTAGGGTCAAAGGGTATTAGAACATCATCTCCTTTCCAGGCAAATACACAATTAAGTTTTTCTTTTTGGAAAACTCATGACTTAAAGCAGGGGTCCTCAACCCCTGGGCTGTGGACTAGTACCAGTCCAGGCTACATTCCATTAGGAATCGGGCCCCACAGCAATAGATGAGCAGTGGACCAGCAAGCAAAGCTTTATCTGTGTTTGCAGCCGCTCCCCAGCGCTAGCATCACCTCCTCAGCTCCATCTCAGATCGTCAGGCAGTAGATTCTCAGAGGAGCACTGGTCCCTGGTGCCGAAAAGGTTGGGGACCACTGAATTAAAGTAAGGCCTTGAAATCCATTTACAAAGATAATGCAGACACTTTGACATTAAGTGTTGAAATGTGTCTTCAAGATAATGATAATGATCCAGGTGTTTCTCCTGTAATGTGATATGTGTTTCCTTAGAAGACTTTGTGCTCTGCAAAACAATGTACTAAAGTAACAGTTTATGGAGGAATAAGGTTGGAGCAGTCCGCTCAAAACTATGCAACTTTGGAACCAAAGCAGTATAAAAACAAAAATCGGTTCCTGGAACAGTAACCTCAAGAGCCCCAATAGGCAGCTCAGAGAGTCTAGAAAATGCCACAGCAGAACAAAAGAGAGACAGTGCTGGCAACATTTACATTAGAGCAGAGCTACCGGGGGCTTCGGGGCTTTGGGCTTCGACAGTGCGGGTGGAGGAGGCTGTTGGCGGCTGTGAAAGTGGGCACAGGGGGCTCCACTTCCATGGGGAAAGTGCCCCAGCGGCCAGTGACATTTATTTTCTTAAAAATACAGTTTACAGGTTCCTAGTGCTAGTGCGGCAATCAAGCTGAGTTTTCTTTTTCCTTTTCTGCTGAAGGTTATAATTCAATTGCTTCTGTAACAGTGCCCCTTGCCTAGAAAAAGATCATGAACCAATGCAATTTCCTGGTTCTACAAAGCTCATTTCCTATTGATCAACTGCATGTGACTTAATTTGCATCGTACGTTATATAATGTGACCAAAGTGATGTTAAAAAATTTTATACATTTTTAAAAAAATTACAAAGTGACTTACTAAGAAAAATGTTGCTTTTGACTACCTGACAGAGAGTTATAAGTTGAATTAAAGTGTTGGGGATCTTGGCGAGAACTGGGTAATAAGCAGGAGAGAGGTAGATGGAGCTAAAATAATAATAGCATTTAATACTTAGATAATACCTAATACATTCCTGGCACGTTCTAAGTGCTTTTTATGGATTAATTCAGTTAACCCTCACAGCAATTTTTATAAGGTAGGTTTCTATCACCTCACTTTTACAGATGAGGAAACTGAGGCATAGAAAGATTAAATGACTTGCCCAGAGTCACATAAGTGGTAAATGGGGATTTGAACCCAAGCCTTCTGCTCCGGAGGCTGCACAGGTATCTGCTGTGCGGCCTAGTCTTTCCAGCTGTATGTAGTCTCTCAGTGAACCACTGCATCAGGCAGATAAAGCTCCCCCACCCCATACAGAGACATGAGCTAAGAGGGAGCAGCTGAGAGACAGTTTTTTGTGACCTGAAGTGGAGAGGAAGGGAGAGCATGTCGGACAGACACACAGCTTCCCTGGTGCAGTAGTTCTGTGCTGTCATCTCCTCCTTCTTCACAGATGCCAGCCCCTTATGCCTTTTCTTTTCTTATGCTTTTTCGTGCTTTCATACCATCCCTGGCTCTGGGGAGGAAGAGAGAGTAGTGTTGTTTTGATTAAAAAAAACAAAAACAAAACAAAAAAACAGTAGATACTGGAAGAACGGTCTGTTCTCTAATACACAAAGGGATCTCTAAGGATCTTTGGGAATCCCCAAATCTATCATTAGCATTTTCTCAGTTTCCTTCTCTTCTGGAGAGGTCGCAGAGCAGGGGGGCATGAAATGGAATAAATAAACTGAAATAGGAGAAAGGACTGTGGAAGAGAGAGAGAGAGGCCAGTAGTGCCGAGTTTGACCAGCTTGGGATTCCAGCGGGAAGGGAGGGAGCTTCCAAGGAGCGAGCAGCAGCAGGTTAGCGTCCTGGCCTTGGCTCCAGTGACTGGCTGAGGAGCCTGAGCAACTAAGTGGCCTGGGAGACTTTAGACTTAGCATCTATGGGTCTCTGTTTGCTCCTTTTGCCCTCAGCCTGTTTCCAGCTGTTTCCAACTTCAAAAGGATTAAAGGATTGTGACTCACTGAGAAGTTAGAGAGTAGGAGGGTATTTATGGCTGATCCCAAGGCTTAAGAGTCAGAGAAGGAAGGAAACCTTGATCCCAAGAAACAGGTGGGTACAGTGGAAATCAAAGCAATGGGACAAACCCCGTAAGTCTTGGGAAAAAAAAGAATTTAGTAACCCAAGGCCAAGAAGCAGCTCAGGGAACAGCCATTTGGAGGCCAAGTCCCTATAGCGACCCCACTCCATCCTGGAGAGGGGTTGGCCCCTCCTCTAGGAACTGTTCACTAGGTCCTGGGAGCAAGCAGTCCCTGTGTCCATCACATGAGAATTATGGAGAGACTGAGGACCCCTACAGTGTTTGCTGAGAGAACAGAGATTCTGGAATCCTGTGTCAGAAATGGAAGGCATTTCCCAAAAGAAACATTAGGGTGTGTAAACACAAATAATGTAACAAAGTAGAAATTTTCAGAGTACCACTGTTAGCTCAATTCAGTGAAATGATAAGGCATGTAAGAAAGAGAAAAGATGTAATAGAAAAGACTGGAACTCAGATTTATTAGAGGTGATTTTTAAAACACCAGGGATGATGTTTGGCCGCGAATCCAGGACTGGTGCTCAGGAGGTCCACGCTGTTAGGTTTGGAGATGGAGACAGAAGAACCGGCCATGGTCAAAGATGGGAGATGAGCATTTCGGTAATGGGAGTCAGCAGAGGGGTGGGATTTAGGTCTGTATCTCCCCAGTTGCATCCCCCTGATCACGAGCATGGGACTCACCTGGTGTGCTAGTTCAAAGGGCAGACCGCTGGGCTCCTCCTCAGACCTACCAACCCAGGACTTCTGGTGGCAGGACCCAAGAATCTGCATTTTAACGAACATTCTAAAATTTTAACATTCTTCTATATATTAGTATTGAAGAACCACTGGTTTCATTTTTATTATTTATTATCTAGAAATTTGGGTGCTTGGATGATAAATGAGAACAGGTCATAGTTTTATAATTAAACAAACCTCGTTAGGACAGCAAAGTCCCTCACAAACCTAATCGCTATTTTTTTGCATAGTAATTAGGCAAAAATGTGAATGTTTCCCCAAATGATTGCAATTCATGTTACTTCAAAACATTTCCATCCTAGCATTTCTGCAGTCAGCAGGTGAGAGAGAGGCATGAGCTGGAAGGGTATAATAAGGACACAGCGGAAGAACACCAGTTCTGACTAGCATGGGATCTGAGAGGGCAGGGGTGCTGTTTCCTACAGCTGAGATACTGGAAGAACAAGAAGCCATAACTAATCTCTTCCCTTCCTGGATAGAAGGTGGAGCCAGCCACCAGTCTTGGCTTTGCTGTCCCAGGTGAGGGACCTCTTAAAGCCCAGCTCTCCGATTCCTTCCCAGAAGCCCAGCACGCTCATCGCTAAACTTCCGGGGGCCCTGCTCCTCCCTTCCTATGGCCTGCCTGGAGTGGGAAGGATGCTGGGCTTAGCCATCAGCAGCACTACAGCACTTCCAGCAGTGCAGGAAGATTCACATCCTAGGACAGTCCAGACCTCCCGTTTTGCTGATGAGAAATGAGGCTCTGAGAATTGAAATGACTTCCTTGAGAGCATAGGACTCATTTATGGCAGCTCTGCACCTTGAACTTGGGTTTCCCGACTCCTAACACACTGTTCCTTCTTTTCCATCATGTGCCTGAGTTGCTTTAGCTCTGGCTGGGCAGGAGGTGAGCAGGTGACTCAGAAATTGTACACCAGGCACAACTGGGCCTGTGAGTAGCCTCCTGCTCTCCCCCTGCCCAGCCCGCATCACCAGATCTTTTGTCCTAGAGATCACCTCATTTTACTGGCATATTTAAATCGCAAGTCACTTAGAATCAGTATCGGCAGCAGGATCTTAAGCATTTGCAAAAGCAACATGGAATATCTCTTACTCTCCATTTGAGTGGTTATGGAAGATCATTTTTTTGACTCTCATTTGTTATTTTCTAGCAAATATTCTTACCCACTGTGGCCAAAGGGACCAAAATTAAATTCCAACATTGCTTGCTGAGGTAATGTAGCTTGGAAATAAAGCAAGGTTCTGGGGACAGATGTTACTGCACTCAGTCCTGCCTGGTTTGATTTCTATGTGATTAGGTCATTAGCAAGCTCTGGGAAGTTCCTGGGAGATTAGACTTGGTCTCCGCCCATGAGGACTGTTTTCAGGGAAGTTTGTGGGTTGTACTGGAGTGTCCTCAAGTCTATCAGAACCTTTACACTTAAGAATGGACATGCCCCATAAGAGTCTGAGAGGTTTGAGGAAAAATAAGCAAAACCCTTGTTACTTCTCCATTCGGTTGCCAAACAGCACAGGAAAGCAGGAGGGCATATGTTTTTAAAAGTCACATCTGTTCTTCTCTATAGGTGACCTTCATTTCAGCAAGACTAAGTGGATGCGAAGATGTCTAAACCGGTCCTTTACAAGAGTTTATCCTCAGCCTGGAAAACTCCCAGCGACATCACATGAGTATGCTTAGCTCCTGTCAAGTGATACTCAATTGCTCTATAGGGGAAAGGGAGGCCTTCGAGTGCCCACGGTCCCAGCCAAGAATGAGCAATTTGGCAAGTTTACCAGGGCGGACTGCTAGATAATTCTTCTGAAAGTTGTCCCGGAATGGTGAAAGCTTTGACTCTAAAGACCTTATCCAAGAAAACCCCCGAGGTTCCATACCGTCATGAACTCTACATTTTTCTTTTTGGAGCAGATAAATGATCCTGTCAAGAACAGACCCCATGGTAGCAAGGAGAAGAGAACGACATTTTTAGTAGGAATTCAGTCATCACTTCACTCTTCTGCAAGAATGAAGGGGAAAAAGGTGTTAGTGGCATATAACCAAATATAATAGCTTTAGCTATGTGAAACTCTTTATACATCTTGGAATTTTTGAAGCTGAAGTTGTCTATGCCAAGATACACTTGGGCAGTACAACCTGAGAAAACAGAAAGTTTTAAATAAAGCATTCTGACATCTTTTTCTAATGACACATGCAATTTTGTAATCTACCAAGCTTACATCTTTCCTTCCAGCTTGAGAGAGTGCAACACCATAGGTATCTGGCCCCAAACCAGGAAAAAAAGTTGGGCTTGGCCTCACCCCTAGATTCTCTGTGGCAGCTGATCCAAGAGGCCTAGACACAGACCAGGAATTAACACATCACCCCTTAAACTTAGAGGTTTAGGGGACCTGTTCCCATTCTCTTGGTTTCTAAATATAATTATGTGCACAGACTTGGGCTGGGAATGAGCAATGCTGATGTGAAATCATTCTGGACTCAAATGAAGGTGAGATGAGCTCGTCCTCGTACTTCAGAAGTTACCCAGGAAACCCAAGTTCATCCTTCTATAGGCTGATCACAGTAAGAACTTCATGTTACCTATGAGAGGCAAACACAAAATTAATATGATTTTCTGCAGTATAAACATTCTAATTAAATATCTGAATTTATTTTTCAGAAGAAAGAGAGCAGAACATATATTTCAGTCATAGAAATAACCATACTTTTGGCTTGTATTGAAGACCGTTGGTCTCTCAAGCTCTGTTTGAAATTCACAACATGGGAATTTACAGAATTTTCATAAAAGCAATTGAAATTACAGCGTCTCTCTGAACTCCCAGGGTGCACTTCTATTAACAAAAGATGTTTTGCTTTACTCACACCTGCTCAGTTCTCCATGGGGGCTCAAGCGATACACATTCCAATAGAGCAGCGTCAATAAAATCGAATAAAAATTAAGTTCCAAGGAATGGAATGGAGATATTAACATGCAAAGTGCATTTGAAAAGGAACTGAGCTCTTGGAACTGGCTTTTTTCGTAGAAAATTGTTGCAGGAAAATAGATTTTTTTCAACCATAAATCATACAATTTTAATTTTGTTGAATTCACTATCTGACAACTTGAACACATCTTCCCTCTGTTTCTGTGTGTGCACATGGGTGTTTGAGGGGAGGGAAAGAAACAGGGGTGGGAATGTTTAGGATAGGTAGGAGAAGGGGTTAAAAGAGCCAGCAAAATAAGAATTTCTTTTTTCTCGTTGCTCATTACTGGAAAGAATTAGGGAGCTTTCACAAAGTCTGCCTAAATTAATGTGTTTATACTCATCAGATCATGGTCTTAAGAAAAGAAAACTCTTGTTTTCTTTACTCTAAATCCATGAAATCCCAATTCTCTTAAGAAGCCTTCTGTCTATGGGGAGATAAGGTTGGAGCTGAATTCCCTCTAATGGTCAACGCATCTGTATTTATAGACAATATTGATCTTTCTAGGGTTTTGTTGTTGTTGTCCTGAGAGGCACAAAACAGCCTCTATGCAGAGTGTTACATTACTAGTTGCACACACACCCACACACCCGGCCCTGCTCCATGCACACAAACTCACGTGGATCATATTGAATTACAAGTAAAAGGCAAGGTCCTTTGCCTTTAAAGAGATTGCTTGTTTTGGGGAATGGGAAGATGACAAATACACGAGTGACAGGACAATTTTATTTGTGAGAGGGAAAAGTTCCTCGTCATTTACAATTTTCTGGCTGCTTTAGAAGGAGGAAGGATCCTTAAGAGGCCCCTTTGCAGAGTGAAGTGATGAGTGTGAGGATGGCGGGCTGGGAGCTTCTGGAGAAGACAGGTAGCTCTGCAAGGGAAAAAGGACCCACTGGATGGCAGGGAGATTCTGGATGCAGGACAGGCTGGCTCAGAGCCGTGAAGGGGAAAGAAAGAGAACAAAGCGAGGCTCCCATGGCTGAAGAGAAGCTCGGAGGGAACAGGATGTGCAATGGAGACTTTTAATGACTTTTCCTTTTTTAATGAATTCACTACTGGGACATCCCTACTAAGCACCTGCTGTGTGACCAGCTCTGTACTAGATCCTGGAGATAAGGCAGACACTGACCCTCAAGCATCTTCAGTGAAGTACCCACTTCCCCGTGGAGCAGATTTTCCTCTTGGAGAAGGTAGGAAAGAGCTCGGAGAATTCACCAACGCTGGCACTGGGTGAGAACAGGGATGCTGCCAGGGAAGACAGCCACACCTGCCTTACTCATATTTCAGACAGTGGTGGGGGGAGTCGTTAAAGGAGGAAAAAAAAAAAACCACTGTGTTGGCTCTTATTTGTCATAACTGACTTGGTGACCAAGAATTGTAAGCATCTAAAAGTAGGAAAAACATGCATAGCTGCTCAGGAATGTGGAGAGAAGGGAATCGTTTGCTTTGGATTGGCTTAGTCACTTCTCAGTGTGGCGAGGTGGTTTTATTTAGTTAGCTTGTTCTTTCACCTTGGTCTGGAACAGTCTTCAGAGTTTAAACCTCCAGAGCAGGTTTTGGATGGAGATATCCCAACAGACTGGTATGTTGGAATGCGTTGTGAGGTGTGCGGTAATTTCTTACTAACTGTAAAGTTCCGAAAGTGTGCAAGTGAAGCCACTGTGATTTCTTCAATGAATATTGTGAAAATTTAGATACCTAAAAACAGCTCCCCCCACCACCAAAGTCCCAATCTTCTCCATGGCTGTGACACATATTCATGTTTACATATACATGGGTGTTCCCAGATTGGTAGCTGTCATGCCACTCCTTTCTGTCCTATTCAAGAAGGAAATGCAAGTGAACGACAGTGATATTATTATAGGCCTTATTATTCCTTACGGCTAATTCTGGGCTCAGTGGAAAGAGTACTGTGGTTGATGGATGTCTGCTATGGATATGGAAAGGGGTGTGGCAGTACATTGTCACGTATCTGCCATTTCTAAGATAATTTCTATGAGTTCTCTGATGGTGTATCTCTTTAGTTTGCTTTATGTTGTAGTCATCTGTGTTGTAGTCATCTATAAGGTTGTAGCTTACCTAGTTTTGATTCACTCACATCACCTAGACTAGTCAAATCTTGCACTGAAGGACACTCAATAGATATTATTAAAATTCTGTTGACTCTATGTAGTCTAGTCTAGCTGAGTGCTCCTGATCTGTGTGCTCTCTTAACCATTATTGTCATGAAAGTTACGCCCATGGCAACCTGTGTCCATATAATACTCAATATAGAATAGGTACACAAAATATTTTTCTCATTAATTGTACCAATAAAATACAATAATTTTCAATCAATAGTAAAACTGCATTCAACCAGAAATTTCAGGGAGTACAATGCGACTGATTTTTTTTGAGCCAATGTTTTCAGGAACTCATCGAGCATACATGTCGACTTTCCTGACTTGGTGAACACACCCAAAAGGACAAAATGGCAACTGTGGGAGCATCTCGTAGTCCTCATTCTAAAGATCATTTGGATGGGGAAGGTTGGGTCAAAACTATATGAACTCAGGGCAGGAACGAAAAGTTGCTCTAAAAAACTAAAATAAAAAACCCCAGCTCTCACAGCATTTTGTTGATTGTGACTTCTTTATGAAAGGACCAGGTAAAGGGGGGAAAAAATCTAATAATTGAGGGTTCTGGTAAGCTAGGAATAGATAATTCCAGGTTTTTCTATATCTAATTGCCCAAACATGGATAAGAGGTTAGAACCCTGAAACTATCAAACATTTGATATACTCTTTTTTGGCTTGCAGGTACTAAGCTTGGGTTAATTTATTTAAAAAGCTCACTTCCCGGTATTTCTGGTTCCTTAATACTTAAGTCTTTTAGCATTTGAAAACAGTCAGTAATCACCTTGAATAAGACAGAACCACCTGTCCAATAAATTTACCCCTGGCTTGAAGAATCCTATAAAGCAAGCAAATAAATAAAAATCATTGCTATTGTAAGACATTTGAATAAAATTCTTCTTTTGAGAGGTAGCATAATGCAAGGGGTGGAAGCATGGAAGTTTTTTGGAGCTAGACTACCTAAGTTTAAATTCCAGCTCCAACATTAATAAGCTGTGACCTTGCGCAAGTATTTAACCTCTGTGATTCACTTTCCTCATTTGCAAAAGAGAACAATGTTCAGAAAATCTTGCACGTTCTGGTACGTGGACAGGATGCCTGGAAAGTCATACAAGGCATAGCTGAAACACCTAGTCATCTGATATGAAGTCATTAAAAGTATCTTTATGTTGCCCTTTTTTAATCAACCAACTGCAATTACTTTCTCTCTGAATATTGGATTGACTCCTGTCACATACAGCTCTACTTTGTAGCACTGCTCTTTAATTATATATGAAT
This sequence comes from Pteropus medius, assembly GCF_902729225.1. Taxonomy (NCBI): domain Eukaryota; kingdom Metazoa; phylum Chordata; class Mammalia; order Chiroptera; family Pteropodidae; genus Pteropus; species Pteropus medius. The sequence continues at coordinate 2,641,366 of NW_024350397.1, forward strand.
GAGGTCTGGTTCTTACCACGTGCACACCTGGTAAGAACCAGGTGTACACATATATACATGGCCTTTCTAGCTGTATGATCCATGTTTATGTTCTCGTTGATGACCAATTCTAAAGTCTTAATGTCAGCCAGTTCTTTAAAGTGGCTAAAAACTACTTATTGCAGGAGGAAAGGTGATGGGGGTCTGGGGTCCATTCCTGGAGGCAGAATGAACCTGGAAAGCAGGCACTGTGGCATGAGAACAGGCAGAGGTTCAGAGCAGCCATGAAGCAATGTGATAAGGAGGTAAGTGAACAGTGAAGCTAAGGAAGGAAGCCAGAGGTTAGCCTGATGGAAACAGTATCGGACCATAGGTCAGGGGGCAGGAAACAGGTCTAGGGCCATGACCTGGGACAATCAGGACCAGGTGGAGAAGGGAAGTGGCCAGCAAGATGGACTGAGGCAAATATTTCAGGATGCAGCCTGGGAGCACAAAGAGGATACCTGGCGTCCTTTGAATAGGTGACAACAACGCGATGTGGGAATAGGCCTTCTAGCTTAAAGGCTTTGCAAATGACCTTGCTTCAGGTCTTGTGAGGTGCAGTATTTATACCATTTCCTAATCTGACTTAGTGGGGAATTCCTATTTCTTCATACACTTCACACAGACCTTTTCAAGTGTGAGATTGAAATGAGCTGGCCTGGAACTTAAACACCAACTCTTTCCCTTCTCCAGGTCTTCATACCTCCACTGAGGATGCCTCTGGGGACAAAACTCCTTTAAAATAAAATTCTGTTCATAAGTTATGTCAGCAACACTGGCGAGCATCACATAGCTGAATGACTAAAGTGCATCGCGAGGGTGTGGTGACAGAAAGCCGAAGCTACACAGGCCAGACTCAAACAATCCAGGGTCTTTATTCTTGTTCTTGTCCCTTTCTGCTCTCTGTGGTCAGCATCACTCTGCTTTCTAAATCACTCATCTTCTGAGTAGTCTTAGCAACAGCTACACCCATGTAATGAGTTTTAGTATGTGCCAACTCCTTTACAGACAACAGGTGATTTAATCCTGGAGACAACCCCAAGGGTAGGCATTATTATTATCATCTCCATTTTAGGACAAGGAAACCGAGACCCCTAAAAATTCGATAACTTGCACAAGGTCACTTAACTGTCAACTGGCAGACTTGGGAATTAAATCCATCTGAGTCCATCTGACACCAGGGCCCAGGTTTTTTACCACTCTGCTGAGGTTCTAATAAGAATGAATTACAACTACTGATGGATTAATTACACCCAGTGAACATAAGTTTTAGGCAAGATGTTACTACTCTCGGGATTTATGTTTTAAGATATTTTATCTTCAATTGTGGTACAAAAGTTTGAGTCCCAAATTAAAAGGACTGGAGACAGCAGGAAGGAGAGGGCTCAGTGATGGAGTGGGTGAAATTGTACAAGGCCAGGTGTGCTTCAGTTGGCTTGATAATTCTCCTACTGTGGCTGGAGTGGGTGCCGCAAATGTTGGCAGGCTCTGTCCCACCTCTTCTGGAGAGATCTGGGAGAGGGACGAGCTCAGGGCTGCCCGGGCTCCCCGCCAAACCTATTTTCAGAACCTACATACATGTGGCCAACTTTCTTATCAACTTGCCCTGTGGCTTAGAACCCCCTGAGACCTAAGACAGACACGTGCTTGGATGCTTTTCCTCTTGTTGTCCATCCTCTGTCCTCCCCCTGAACCTTTCCCCTTCCTCTGACCTTTTCCTCATCTGGCCCACGTGATTCTGCTGATAATAACAGCAAACACACATTTTATTGACTCTCCAAAACTCTACGTATCTCGACTCATTCGATTCTATTTTCCTGAGCATTTTAGAATATTTGTCTAAATAATCCTCTCTTTGCTCTCATTCTAAAGTACATTCTTAGGTTCCTTATATTACTTCTTACTTCTGATAACAATGTTTTGACAACAAAATGTGTCACTAGAATGCACCCTTTTGTCAGCAGAGGTACAGTGTTTCACTCCCTTCTAAATTTTTCTGTCACCCCTGCTTTGCCCCTCCACCTTCCCACTCACCTCCCAAGCACCCTGCTCAGTTGCATTTGAAGTATTTTCCAAGCCTTTCCGGGTGCTTGCCTGTGAATTCACTTCTATTTTCTCTCACTACCCTTTTCCCCTCTCTACCACATATTTGCAAAATTGTAACTGTCCCTCAAATTGGTTCCAAATGTTGCTTCTTCTATTTATTTGTCTTTAAGGAGTAGGGTCATCAGCCCTGCAACCCAGCACTGGCCACAGACATGGTCTCTACTCCTCTGCTGTTAACTAACTTGTAAATTGGGAATGAACATAAAACAGTGATCGTTGCACCCCACACCCCATCACTCCCCTCACACTGAGGAAGGTCTGTGGGCCACATTGAGGCCACTTGTCATCTTTTCCCCTTCCTTTCCATCCCCTTTTAGAAAAGAAAAGCATTCAACAGAAATCCATGTACATTGCAGGGCCAAAGGACAAAACAAATATCTTTACAACACACCATAAGTCACCATGAAATGTGTGCCATCATTTCCATGGTTTTGATAAATATGAGGTGTGCTTAAATTAGAGATCATAAATTTGGGAGCTGAGAGGAGATGGCTTGGATTTAATAGAACAAACTGCTATATGAAATCTGTCTTCTTAAAGTTAATTAAAGGAAGTGGAAATGGTCATCTATTAACAGAATCTAGGCCTCCAAGGACTAGTTTGTGAATATAAATATACGTACACTTTTGTACATGCATGTGGGCATTGTGTATGTAGATAATAATGTGTGTCTGTATTTAAAACTTCCGATTTAAATCGTGAGAACCAAAAGGATTTTTTTCTGATTTGTGAATATATTCATACAAAGAACATTATAAAGATATAAAATCAAATAATATTTCATTGTATGGTTAATGCATACCATTATTGTAAAGAATAAAATTTTACACAATTTTTTCTGTGTCAAAAACTGTTAGACTCACACACACCGAATACGCATATTTCCACATGTTATGTATTCCACCCTGCTCTGGACAATCAACACAGGACATTATTTTAAAAGGTCACTCTCTAAAGACATTAAGGAATCCTGTACAGACTTCTGTTTTCCATATCATTGGTATCTTAAAAATTTAAACATAATGAGATTGTATTCTTAATATCAAAAATTAAAAGAAAGGATATAAACTCAAAGGCAGTGATAGTTACTTATGTTGTCGCAAACACTTTGGAAAAAGTTAAGTCCGCTTTTGCAGACAGTCTGTCATGAGTTTTGTATTTACATTAAACTTTTTATTCTTTATCTTCAAGTTCACCAACCGAATGGGTCCCACAGGCACTACTTACTTCTATGGCTTTAGGAGAGCTGGGGCCCTTAATCCAAGACTTGGGTAGGCTTCCTCTGTAGAGGGTCTTAGAGAGCTGAGCCTTTGGGGTGCGTGAGCTCAGAGAACAATGAAAGGTGAAGAGAGAAGGGAAAAAGAAGAAGATTCTTTAACTGAGTTGCCTAAACCAAAAAGATGGCTTTTAAACCATACCCGAAAGTTAGCAAATCAAATCACCATACACTAGTCTAGAGTGTTAGCAGTAGTGTTAACATGGGTCTTACTTGATATAAGCTGGGTAGAGCAGGTGTTTGTCTGTTTATCTGTTTATAAAATCAGGACGGGAAAGCTTTGAGGAGCAAAGGCATTGTGTTGAATTGTCTGTGGATGTGGTAGGCTTTAACCTCCTATGGGCTAGCAGCATTTTCACATGCCGGTGGTGGCAGCACAAACTGAAACTGGTTTAAAAAGCACTTTGGCAATACATAGTAAGAATCATAACACTTTTCATCTGTCCTTTGACACAGAGATTGGTCTTCTGAAAATTTATCCTAAGGGAATGAAAGAGCAAATGCGCAATTTTCATTGCATCATTATTTTCAAAAGCAAAATCTTGGCCATAAACTGGAAAGTTCCACAATAAGGAGATGGTAAAGTAAATCAGGTTCAGTGACTGTATGAGATATGACACAGCCATTGAAAATGTAGCTGTGTAGTAACACACAAAACAAAGCTGAAGGCATGGGTTGGTTATTAAGCTATCAGCCCCCATCTTGGAACCTACAATGCCCTGTGGTACTAAAGCTGGAATTCTGCAAACTCACTTTTGTCTTTGCCTGCTGACTCCCTATCAGACTCCACAACAGCGGGCATTAAAGGGAGACTGAAGGCAGAAGTGGGGAGAAGAGACAGGCCCCTTCCTGTGCATCTCCTGTCTTGTCAGTTCCTCTCACTACAGAGCTTCACTTTGGATGGGGGCAACTGATTTTACCAGTAGTTGGTTCCAGTCTCCAGCTTTGCACCCACACCCAGAAGCCACTTCATCACCCCTCACTCAGCACTAGCCCTCATGGTGTCCCCTCCCTGAGGGCTGAAGCCTTCTCCCCCAAGCTTCTAGTTCTCATGCCTGGACCTTTTCCCTCTGTCCCCCAGCCCTAGTGGTAGCAGCTGCTTCTCACACTTATTATGCCTGTTTTATTTCAGGGTCTTTTTTTCATGCGTTTTCAGTCCTCCAGTACCTCTTTAACCAATTTCTTATATTAAATTCTCTCTGTTAAACAGTGTTGTTTTTACTTTCCTGACGGGCTAAAAAAAAAAAAAAAAAATCAAGAAATAAAATTGTATGTATATGAGTATAACCATATGGCACTATGTTAAAACACATGTATAAGGAAAACTATTGGAAGGAAATTTACCAAAATCTTGATAGAGGTTGTATTAGAGAGTTAGTCTTATGAGAGATCTTTTTTCCTCATTCATCCCTACTTTCTGTATTTTTTTGTAATGTGCTTACATTACTTTCATAGTAAAAATATACGTTTATATGTTTAAAAAGGGATAATTAGATTTCCAATAAAAGAGCATGGGCCTGTAAAACCGGATGAATTATAACTGTGATTGCAAATGTAGTCACAATTCCACTGGGGGTATCTTGAAAAAGAGGGTCAGCACAGGAAGACTAGAGGGAAGCAAGTGATGTCACAGCTCCTCGAGTGGGAAAATGGTTTGATTCAGAAATAAACTGAGAAGGTCGATGTGACTTTCTAGAAAATTCTACAACAGCTTATTACACAGATGACTCAAGAACACTAGGAGAAAGCCTGGGTTTACCGAGACGAAATTATGCCAAATTTACTTCATTTCCTTTTTTGTTGGGTTATTAGATGGATCAATCATGTATTCATTTATTTGTCCGATTGATTCATACGACAAACATTTATCACATAACTACTGTGTTCTAGGAACTATCTTGATAATGAAAATAGAAAGACAAGCTTCAAGTAAGAGAGACAGATACACAATATTTAGACGCTATCAATATGTGTCCTAGGAAACAAATCATTGTAACTTAAGCTTTTAATTTTATTCAATAATATGCAAAACAGACATCTGTACTTCATACCCGAGACTCACACATAACTACCCCACCCACCCCACTCTGGTGGGGGATGAATTACAGGGACTGGGGATGACAAGGGCGAGGGTTTGGGATAAGGCAGGTATTGGCGTGGGTGGGAGTAAGGACAGGTTCAGGGGTGGGGTGGGTTGGAGTTAGGCACCATCTGGCAGCGAACACACATAAAAACCAGGCAGCATATGTTTTTCACACTTGCTCATCATGGCAGGGACCATCAATCATTCTAAATAAGGTGTCTGCTCATTCTCTTGATTTTACATGTATCTTGAGTGGTTCACATATCAAATTCTCTCAATTCTCCCTTAAAGTTGCGGTGGTCAAATGCATTTACTTTCTAGTAATAAACAGATTTAGCTGTTTAGTAATGGAACTCACTTCATTTTCCATAGGGACATGTCTGCTTTTTTTGGTATTCTTTCTAATTTGGTTGTTCTTGTTGATACATAGGACATCAGAGTGAGAGGGGATAAACAAATTTTATGTAAAATAAATTTCTGGTTTATGGGGTTGTTTTTGTTTTTGTTTTTTGTCTTTTGGGTTTTTTGTTTTTTTTTTTGGTTTTTTTTGGTACTCTCTAATGTATGCATACATCTTGGTCAATATTCTAAAACTCCATTATAATGATGGTTGGGAGGATAACACTCTTAGAGGTTAACCCAGATATAGATGTTAATAAATAAAGCTTTATACTTTTTCTCCCTCTGATGATAAAGAGATTATCCTCATAAAAATTACAAGCCACTTGGAAATGAATAAAGTAAAAAGTGAAAGTTTCCCACAATTAGCAGTGGAGATGGAATAAGGAAGAACTGAACAGCTGAACATGATGTTGGTAATTAATATTGATATTACTTTTTGACGTGGTTAAGTTGATAGGGATAGATCAAAACGCTTTGCTCCAGGGCAAGCAAGATCCCCAAACAAATCTTTGTAAACACAATGTGGTAAAAACTAGTGGAGGATCAAGAAGAAAGCAGTGAGCATCAGGGCAGAGTTGGAGAGGAACGTTGGGAGGACTTGAGACCGAAGGCTGGTGCTAAGTCATGGCTCCATGTCATCATCCTTAGCACTAAACAACAAAACAACAACCAATATTTCAAAACATATAAAGCGGGCTATTAAAGTGTATGTAATATAAGAAGGGAAAGAGAAAGTAAGTTATGAACAGGAGCAAGAGACGTAGGGTAGGAAAAATAAGATTAACTCATGAAAAGTTTGGTCCAAAATCAATATTTGTTGAAATAATATATGAAAATATTTGTAGAAGTACCTATGCATTTGCTGAAAATGGACCGCAGTTTGGTTCCAAGTTTTCAGGCACACACTCCCAAAAAGCTAATTCTGATCACATTGTCAATTAGTTTCTTAATTTACTTAATTAATTACTTAATTGCTTAAATATACAAACCATTTGCCCAAGTAAAGCACAACTCTTTCTGGTGTGGAAACTAGAGAGAACTTTTTTCCCATGAGTCTTCATAAAAAAGGTACTAAAATAGTGACGTGTCCCAGTGCTATTTTATAGCAAAAAAGGCAAAACGTCTTATGAAGATGTTTCTTTTATCAGCCGTCAAGGGGGCTGGAGTCGAAATACTATCACCCAATTCAATAAAAGAAACTCTATGAGAATAAAAGTCATGTGCCTGGGGAAATTTTCCATTCATTCATTTCTTAAAACAAATTTGTATAAAGATATTGCTCTGTTCGAGGCTATGGCAGCTATGGGAATATACTGCTTGGATGTCCTGCTGAGGAGAGGCCTAACTGCCTCCTTTCTGGGTTCACCACCATTTTCACACCAAGGCCACCATCCCCGCCAGCTGTTCCCGATCCCCACCAATGACAGAGCATAGTAGAGATGAGGATCCCAACTTTTTCCTGTAGGGTGAGAGAATTTTGGCTCCAGGATCTCCTGTGGGCTTGGCCAGAACTCTTAGAACTGTGCTGGGGTCTGAGATTCTTTCAACCTAATCTTCCTTCCTTCCTTTTCTCCTTTCCTAGGGGTCAGACCTGCATTGTGGTCTAATGGTTCTGCTTAACTCCTGCCTTTCCCCCTTTGTCCTCCACTGGTATTTTTTCCAATAAATCTTGACGTCTGCTTTTCCAAGAAGCTATAACCCATCCACTGAGGATCCAAGTTACCAGGACAGCCAGGGATCCTGTTCCTATGGCATTGACATTCTAGAGGAAAAAGGCAGACCATAAACGAGGCGACAAATGCGTGACCGAGATAGTTCCCAGACAGTAATGACTCCTCTGGAGAAGACAAAACAAGGTATGTGCTGGAGAACAAGGAGGAACTTTAGACTGGATGGTCAGGCACGGCCTCATTTATTAAGCTCATACGTATCTACATGTCAGAGGCATGTGTGAGGGAGGCACAGGGGGAAAAAAACGGGTTTGGGTGTTTAAGGACTGAAGGTGTGTGGGGGAGTGGAGAGAGGGAGCTGAATAGTATAAGGGGATGTGACCTCGGCACTGTGGACAGGGGCTGGGTGAGTGGGTCCTGGAGAGGAGTTCATATTTTATGCTAAGTGTGATGGGAAATAAAAAGCATAGGTCTAATTTTAGGAGTCTTACAGACCTCCTAAAACTTATCCAACTTATTTATTTGATATACAATCAAATTATAAGTGGAAATGTGTACATTTTAGGCAATTTTCCATAATTATTACTTTTGAAAATGTGCTACATCTTTACCGTAAAGAGAAGTGCCAAGTATACAGAAAAATACAAAAAAGAAGGTAAAATTATACAAAAGCTCACTACTTAGAAATGACTGTTGACAACATTTGGATGAATATTCCTCATGTTTATGCATTTCATACTGATACAAATAGATACAAGTACATACTGTTATATATACTACACATATGTATTTTTACTTTTACTATACATGTGTCTTTTTTTTTTTTTTTTTTTTGAACCTCTGGAATTGGGCTGCATCTTACAATCCATGGTGTCTGGCCAGACAGTGGCCATTGCTGGCAAATTTACAAAAACATCAAAACACACAGAATGGGTGTTAATGGCTTAGGAGAAACAGTTTTAGAGGAAGTAATATGGGAGGTGCTTTGTTGGAAATGAATCTGAAATGCTTTATCGGTATTCCTGAAGCAGGAGTCCAGAGTTGGCCAATAACTGCAAAGCCGGTTTAGGAGCCCAATGGCTTTATTCCCTTTTACGTAGTCTTAAGAAATTCAACATCCAAACACTCTCATGATATCGTAAAAATACAGGAACATTGATGACTCTGAGTTCAGAAGACTTGGACTCTAAATATGAAGGAGTTTCAGAAACATAAATTTATTATACTTCTATTTTTCTTTCATGCATGCACAAGAGCTATATAGTATAAAAATATACCTAAGTCTGAAAGAACTTACAAGTAAAAATTAAAAATTCTAGGTAACAAGAAATCACTGTGTTATTTAATTGAAAGCATTTATTCTTTCTTAGAATCACAAAATAATGATGGATCTTAAAAATGATAGTATCTCAGATTTGATAAAATGTAATAGACTTTCCCTCTTCCATTTGAAGGTTGCTTCATATTCCAGTGTGTGTTATAGTCCATAATTTATGTGACCGGCCCTCTATCAATGGACATTTGGGTCCTTTTAATTTTTCACTATTAGAAACAGTGCTGTAGCTAATATTCTTGTGCATACATCTTTTCACACTTGTGTGAATTTCTCTTTAGGATAATAAACTGAAATTTTGATTAGTGTAAAGTTGCAGGGATTTTGAAATAATACATCTTGACTGCTTATACCCGGAATGCCACCATTCCAGGACTCCAGGAAAGGGCCAAGAATTTTAACAGTCAGCGAGCTGGGGCAGGGCTGGCAATCTCTTGTGAAAACCGAGGAGGCTCATGGAGGCCTGCCCTGCCTGGAAGCCAGTCCACCTCTTTTTGGAGTATACTAAAGAGAGAAACTGTGGGCAGTGAAAGATCGACTGACTGCTCTTTCGTTCATTCGTTCATTCATTCATTCATTCATTCCATAAAGCTCATCTGTGCCGACTACTGTGCTAAGTGCTAAGGGACAAGATAGTAATTGTCCCTGCACTGTGAGAGATGACGAAGCCATTTAAGAACTTTGAACTTTATCCCCCAATATATTTTATTTTGTTTTTTAACACCCAAAAGCCTTAACATAAGAGACTTTAAGCAGAGCAATGTCACAGTCAGATTGATTGTGTTTGTCTGAGTGAAAATGCTTGACATTTGATGAAGCTGAACAGGTGGCAGGAAGGGAAGCCACCCCTGGGACCCATCTGTGTGAAGGCAGGGAAGCTTCTCCAAGTGTTACATTTAGTCTCAGCTTTTGACTCAACTATGCTGTACAGGAAAAGGTTGCCGAGACCTAGTTAGAAAACAGACGTGGGAGGTGAGGAGTTCCTCCTTTTCTTGGAATCCATCAAGTTTGGGTGCAGCTGATATGGGTTTGTACAGCTTCTAGAAATAGGAGCCTCATGGCCAGTGGGATTGAACTGCCACGATGTCCCTTGCATTCTTTCTCTGGCAACTCGGCCTCCCGACCCCTTGTCCTTGTTCTTTTGTGTATGCTGTTCCCTTTGCCTGGACAACTCTTCTTCCTTTTGGTCTGGCTAACACAGACTGACCTTAAGTCTCAGCTGCAATGTCACTAACTCTGAGAATCCATCTCTTAGCCTAGGTCAGGTGCTGTTGCTATGTGCTTCCATGGCAAAGGACGTCCCCTATCATCATTTATTTAGCACACTTTGAAAACTTGCTTGAAGGGCCACCATCCATATTGTTGGACAGGTCACGACTTAGAGTGGGCACCATTTATGTCAGTCTATGTGAATAATGTCTCTGCTTAACGTTTTCTTATTAAAGAGACAAATCTATCCTTATTAATGCACATAATGGTGAGATGTAACCTTCCCACTTGGAATTTTCATACCTAAATTTTCTAAGCAATGCGTTTATAGTTAGATTTAAATTAGTAAGATCCTTAGCGGCATCTTCCCATTTTTGTTTTACGTGCTGCTGCATTAACATGGCCAGATAGATTTCTCCCATTTCCTAAAAACCTTTATCAAACCACTCACTGGAAGGACAAGTCTTGCCATTGCAGGGACTGAGCTAAGACCAATTTTAAAGGTGCAGCAGTCTGCTGACAGAGGATGAGAAGAGAAAGTCCTCCCTTGAGGTAGTCAAAGGATAGTCAGAGAGCAAAAGCCCCACCCAACATTACAGACTCCGGTCTCAGTGCCCGAGGGCAAATGACCACTTTCCAAGCATCTGGCTCAGTATAAAATAAAGGCTATCTTTTTTTTGGTCTGTTGTCCTGGTCACTGGAGTTGAACAGAGACAAATCATCTCCCACGTTTCTTCTCTCGGAGCTTCTGTATATACATAAGTTTAGATCAATTTTCCATTTTGATGAACACAACCATCTAATATAATAAAACCCCAAAATAATCTCATCTCGTACACGGCTCCAGGCAGGATTCGGTGCCAGCCTCCACATTCAGTCCCCAGAGATCCCCAAAGACAAATGAGATATAGAAACAGAAAAGATATTGTTCCCCTTAAAAGGGCAATATAAGGATTCAGAAAAATTATATTTTTGCTTCCTCCTGTGACTCAAGCGAGCTACTTTCATAATTTAAAGAAAACAAAATAAAACAAAACCCTATGTGTGGAATGCCTGTGGAGAAATGGAGAAAAGCATGAGTTAAAACAAACTTCAAGTTGGGCTCACATTAGTTCGAAGAAAGTGGCAAAATTATCCATGGTCATGTTTAGATGACAGTTGGAAATGTGGGACTATGATTTGCTGGCTGTGAGTCCCAGAAAATGGATTTGTTAGCTTAAGGAAGAGTAGGAGAAACAGTATAGAAACAAATAAATTCTTGGAGGTTTTCATTCATTGCTATTCACCTCCCTGGCTGTATAATAACCAGAACTAAACCCTTCCTAGTCAATTCATGTCTTCAAGGACCCAATCAATAGATAATAAAAAGTGTCCATCCATTTGAAAACTAAAAGGAATAAACTGCAACTAAGAAACACAATGATAAATCTCTGGTAGAAAACATGCTAAAGATGTGTGTATAAATATGTTATTATTTACTATAGAATTGAGGAATGTTTTCTTCCATCTGAAACTAAATTTTGCGATTTAATACAACTTACTGTGATGAAAAGGCTATTGATTCAATAAGAAAGTTACATCTTTGCAACATTAATCATCTTAAACTCATGGTTCCTCCAGAGGGATAATCCCCACTTTGCTTTCCATTTGTATTATCTTTAACAGGAAACAAATGACTTTGCTAAAGTTGTATCCTCACTAATATTGTTAAGATGAAACTTAGAAATATGATGGGCTTAATGACTTCCCCATGGGCGCCATAATCACCAGTGTAAATGATGGCATTTGCTTTGAGTGCGGTGAAAACTACATTAATGAAAATAACTAGGCTGAAGTGTACCTGAGGATGATGAAATTCAAGAAAAAAGCCTTATTTGTGTGCAGCTTGTATAATTGAAAGGTTCTGACATTCACCACCGTAACAATGACAGACTTAATTCAAGAATTTCACATAACAGTGTAGCATGTTGAGAAAAATGAATAATCCTTACTCTTTTAGACACCCAGATATGCATTAAACACCTTTATTAAGGCTCTTAAATCTAAAACTATTTGAAATGATTAATCGAGTCTTTGCTCTGGCAAAAGCTATGCCGTAAGAGGAATTCTTCATGTATTTTCAACATTCTTTGTTTGTAGTGAAATATGCATTCACTACATAGTTCAGTATTTTCCTTTTCTTCCTACAGCAGAGATGACAAACAAGTGGCACCAAGTCCTGGTCCTTCTTCCATGACAGGCATCACTAGTCAATCTCGGCCTACTTTCTTGATGAACCCAGGCCAGCTTTCTTGAATAACACATCAGTGAGCTGCCAGCGCATCAGTGATGAGGTGAAAACAATTTGCGATTCCTGTCCCCAAAAGTACCTCTCCACACTTGGTTTAAAAGGTTAGCTACTTTCCATACATTCGACTCTATAAAATTCCTTTCTGTTACTGTCAAAAATATGTTTCTCAGTAGGCCATTGTGAAACCAGGTTTGATTGAAACATAACACCACCAATCTTTAAATGCACACATGAGGAAGATAAACTTTGATAAAATGGTCAGCCTACTAATTTATAAAAACCTGAGGGATATTTTTTGTACGATGGGGTAAACCAATCAGTGCCATAAGTTGTATTGCTCTGTGAAATATTAGTATCTGAGAGAACATTGGTTCATCACATTTTAACACTACACTTTTGCCACTGTGGCAGCTGTCATAACATCACAGACCTTCAAAACCAGTCTTATCCAGCAACCTGTTTGTCTATTTTAACCTAAAATGTGAAGTAACCTCAATAAACAGGTAAATTGTATCAGCAAAAAGCATAGCTTTCAGTGCCATGCTTTGTTATAACTTTATCCTCAAGCCCATTCCCAACAGTCTTCCCTGGATGAGGGTGACTTCCAGCCCGAAGCCATTCATCGGCCTCAAATGCTGTGGTCATTCTTTCTGCCCATCAGAACGGTTGAATCACAAGACCAAAGTAACCGAAAGCTTACTCAGGAGTCAGAGAAATAAACCCAAACATGGCTGGAAGATTTCTTAGCCTTTCCTTTCATTCTCAACTTGGGGACCATTTGCTTCTTTTGATGTGGGAGAAGTTGACAGGCAAGGAGTCTACTAGCACTGTTTGCCCCAAGAGGCCTGCCAGGGGGACCTGCTGCTCACTGTCTCTGCTGCACCATTTTCTCCTCGCTATCTCTTCTCCTTTGAATCCCAGGAAGCAAACAAAACAGACATGGGAGATAGGATATGTTAACTTAAGAAAAGGACTTGTTGTAAGACGGAAAGCCAAAAACTACCATATATGCTCAATGTAAGCCAATTCTTTAATGTGAAAACAAAACACAAACCTTCTCTCCATTTGCAGTCAGCTTGGGAGCTAAGTGTTTGGCTGTTGAATTCTCTTTTCTCTGCTTCACCTGAGGGTAGAGTCCCCGCCTCCAGCCCCAGTTATGCTGTACAAACAGCCATCAGGCCTAAGGAATTGCACCTGGGTGAAGGAACACAAAATGGGGTTCGATCCATCCATTCATGACATTGGGGGACCTGGCAGGATATGGCATGTTTTCTTATCAGTAAGACGATAAGGTCTGGGTACAGTGCGTAATGACACTCAGATTCCACTGGCAGAGACTTGCCTTCTGCCTCAGCCTCTCCTTCCTCTCCTTCTCTTCCAGGAGAAGCTGGTGACCCGACTAAATAAGCATCTCTCCTGCTCCCACCCCGCCTCTCCTGTCCCTAATTCATGGTGATGATGAGCTGGAACAGGAGCCACCAGAAGTGAAACATTGGCTCGATCTCTCAGCATCTAATATCCAATATAATCACAATATATAGTACAATGGCTAATAAAGCACTGAACATAATTTATTATACTAAAATATACATGCGTGCATTTAAAATAAGTGCCTGGGATTACATTTTGCTGAATTCCAATTTTAAACTCAGCATTGAATTTATGTTTTTTTTTGTTCTGGGTAATGACTGCATTAGCAAGACACGAATACTTTGATTCGTACTAATCTGTTTCTCTCAGGTGAAAATATTACTTTAAATTATTTCTCTCAAACTCACCCAGTCATCGGCACACATAATTTTAACAGGGTTAATTCTAATTAGCTCGATTTTAGGGAAAGATTTTTTGTGGCTTTGTAAGTCCTTTATTTTTTCTAAGAGCTCATTTTAAATTAAATTCATCTTTGTATACCTTTGCTATTAAAGTCTCCTCAGGTTGGTACAGGTAAGACCATCAAACTGATTGCTGACATCTAGAATATGGTCGTTCTTTTCATTTCCCCTAAGTTTTTCAGCACGTTCGTTCAGTAATATTTCCCAGCTGGTAAGGGACCCAGCTTCTGGAAGAGGAAAAAGCAAGAAACACAGCCTAGCTCCCCAGCTGCACGTTATTACGTTATTCCCAATTCACAGGAAATGAACAATCATTTAGTCTTGACAGGTACATCCAGAAACTCACTGTCTTCGTTTTCAACCTGAAAAACAAGCAGGGCCAGCAGAAGTTAAGCATTAGTCTTAAAGTATGCTTCATATTTTTTTGCCAACATTATGAGGATATCTTGTGAAAGCTTTTGAAAACACTCTGGGAAAATGCTGCCAACAGACTTAGAAACCTGGGAGGAAAAAATAATCATCTGAAATACTTTCTGTTCACGAAGATATGTAACTTAGTGGTCCCTTGTGAGCTGGTGAAGTTTAGACATATGTGACAGTAATTGGGGTGTAACCCAAATGGCTTTTTTAGTAGATGATTAGACTTAACACAAAACAAAGTTGTCATCAGTAAATGCTCCTGCAACTCAGTTCTAGAATGAACGAAAAGCAATTACAAATATGCTAGGAGTGGTTTTTTTCCCTTTCATCTTGATGGCTTTGTCCCTCGATGGAAAACACTTCCATTTTCTGAACATAGTTTTCCAAAGTAGAAATACTATCAACAGAGAATAATACTCCCATTTGGCTTGCAGGTTAAAATTCACAAAGCACTTCCAGAGATGTTCTTTTCCCCTCTCCACCTCTCCTCTGGTCATGGAGGCTGGCCTCCATCTTACAGACGACAAAATAGAGACACGAGGGCGGCTTCGCGGGCTGGCTAGAGTCACATTTCCTAAGTGGGAACGCCTGAACAGACAGCTGGTCCCCTGGCTCCTAGGCCAATGCTGTTTAGTCTAACTAGCTGAGGATTTTCAAACATTTACTTCAGCTTAAATCACTTGGCCCCCTATTATGGTCCATTTGTGTGTGTCAGTCTTTATCTCTGGACCTGAGTCAAACTTCACCCCTTCTCCCACCTCCTCTTGTTTCAGAAGGAAAAAATAAAAAAAGAAAAGCCTAAATATGGAACACATGTGCTTCTCATCCGGGCCATTTAGAGGGATGGAGAAGACAGAATTGTCGCCGGCTCTTTGTCCTGTTGTTTCGGCATGCCCTTATACCTGGGTCCCACTGGCACTGCTACTGGCCCCAGTAGGACAGAGCCTACTGCATTCAAAATCAACCTTCCAGAGCGTGCCTCCACTCCTACTGTCATCTTTTTGGCTGCTCTGTGTTTTAGAGGTTTCCGTTACTGGTCTGTGAAAGATCTCCTTTTGTCTCTATTGAGGGTAGATTTGGAAGTGTGCAGTGAGAGGATAGTAGACCTCTTTTGGTAAAGACCCGGAATCTTCCAGCCACCTCTCCGACCGGACTGCAGTGGGCAGCCATGACTCATGCTGAGGTCATGCATTCCCAGGCAAAGTTTATGGTAACCTGGAGGCTGAGCTATTTGCAGGTGCCCTACATACTGAACATTCTGATGCTAACTCACCTCCACGTTGCACTGGCATCTTTTGAAGTGAAACTTCATGGGGTGAACAGGAAGACTACAACATTTTTATTATAGTTGGCTTCCTTTGCTGAATTAGCGTTTATATTTTCCCAGTAGAAATCCCCAAATTGAAAATATAGAGGTGTCAGCTAGCACCACTTTAGTTAAGGTTGTGTCAACATTTCCTATAAACCTTGTTTTTCTAGGGTTTATAACTAGACCATAAAAATTTGCTCAGCTCTGAAACTTGGCATAGAAAGTAAACTTGGGAGTGAATTTTGCAGAATTCGAAGAGGGAAAAATAAGTTCAGCTGTTTTTAACATGTGCCTGTTCTAAAATGGAAATGATTTTAAGATTCATTTTCTTATTTGTATGACTCAAATGGAGCTTCAGTTTAAAAACTCCTCAAGAGATTATTTCGTTAACATGGGCTAATTGCTCTTGTTAATTTTTAGAGACAACGTTAATGATTCAGGTATTTAACTCGAACCCACTGACTGTGCATCTGCAGGTACCGGTTTTCTCGGAGCAGTTAGCTGTGCATAATAACGTGCTTTGGCAAATCATTTGCACTCATTTTCATGCAGGAAACCACCAACATTTCAAAGGAATCCTTCTATAAAAGGTTAATGAGTCGTTTCAAAATACATATTTGTTCAGGATAGCATCTTTCTATTTATCTTTATTAAATCTGTAGTTCACATTTATCTAATGATTCCCAAAAGCAGTTCATATGTTTGTATGAGGGAGAAACATCCAATCTTTCTGAAAATCTGTATTTTCTTGAGGGCGGGGCTGGTACCCTGCCTCCCAGCAGCTCACATATCCCTTTGGCCGTGCTGGCAGGGGACGTGTCTGTTGGAAGCAATTAGTCAACGTGTTGCCGTATGCTTGCGATACCCTGGCTTGCATGCGTCTGTCTGCCACTCTGGGAAGATGGCAGCCACCAGTGACAGGAGCATATAGAGGAAAGGAGAAAAATGCTGGACCCAAAACCAGAAGAACAGAATACTAGTACCCTCTCTGGTCCTTCATGTCTATCGACCTAGGAGAGGAGGTCCATAGTTCTGGGGAAATCAACACTCTGCTAACCTAGTAGAGTTAATGAGAGAAGCCACTGAATTCATTAAATATATGGAAGCACTTTTTAAACTGTAAAGTGCTATCCACATGAAAGGGGGTAGTACCTCAGCATCTGGTATCCATGGATACCTACTACAGTGTTGTGAGGGATGGAACAACATGCCCCCCTTTCAGCTGCTTCATGTGGAAAGGCCCTGGGCTTCCCAACGTAACAAACCGCAGCCACATGACCCGAACTGGGGTGTATTCTTCTAATTACAGATTTCTGCTTCCACTGCTCTAACTTAGCTGTTGCTGATCACTGACCACCTTTTTGAGTGGAGAATGTTCCAGAGTCTCTGCAGCTCATTTCCCATGGACATCAACCCCATCTGGCCCCAGATGCCACCTTTGATGTCACCTCTTCTTGCCCCTCCGCCACCTCATCCCCATCCCCAACCTGCAGTATGACATCTGGTCCTTTTGCTAGTCGCAAAGGTACGGTTCTGGGTAGCTTTAGGTTTTCTCTGAGACTCTCCCACTGCACCCTAGGGCTTCTTTCCTCAAGAAGAAACATGTTACACATCTTGGGCATAAGTGACCTGCATCTGTCCTGGGGAATATTCTGGCAGAGGGAGCTGTGAAATGCCATTTGTGTAGTCAGTCCCCAGATGGGCCCCACACTTGGTTTTATGGTCTATTGTCACCGTCCTGAAATTTTTAATACATTTTAACAAGGGGCCCCACATTTTCATTTTAGACTGCTCCCTGAAAAGTATGTAACAGAGTCTGGTCCTGATCTTCTGCTAGCTAGCCCAGAAAACTTCAACCTGGGATAATCCTGCTGTGTTGGAGCTGATCCTGACTGGGGCTGCTGAGACTGGAGGTCACCTACCTCAGACAGTGGAAGGATTTAGTGTAAGTTGCTGCCCCATTCTGGGCTGTTGTTTGTCTCCTGTCCTGGAACCTACCCTACACTTGCAGCCTGGGGAGTGGGTTTCTGCCTCAAGTCCTTGCGGAAACAAGCACACTCTTAGCTGGCTTCCCAGGAGCCAAACTCCCTTCACAGCATTCGCAGCCATTCTTCCAGAAGCCTGGATGCTCACGTGGGCGTTTGCAGTCTCCAGCGGAGTCCTATTCCGACATGAAGGAGACACTGTTCACCTTGGAGCAGCCAGTCTGGAACTGAGGACCTTCACATCTGCATGCAGCCCCCTGGGTGCCACCTGTATAACCAACCAGGACTAACTGAACACTAACCACGTGCCAGGCACTACGTGCGCACCAGGGACAGGTCAGTGAGCAAGACAGAGACGTCCCTGCCCCTGGGGAGTTCACATCCTAGTGAGAGAAGACAGACAATGAATGTAATAAATGAGTAAATTCATGGTTTTAAAAACGAATGGTACTATAAAAAAAAAATAGAAGGGTAAGGAGAAAGGGCAGGCTGGGGGCGGTTTGCCTTAGGAAGGGAAAAGCTGATCCAAGATTTCAAGGAGTTGAGGATGTTAGAGCTATGAATTTCGGGGTGGGGGGAGCATTGTCAACGGAAGGTACAGCTACTGCAGAGGCCTAACAGGCAGCAAGCAGGGCTGACTGGGAGCAGGCAGGAGGAATGTGGCTGGAGCAGAAGAGAGAGGGAGGAGGTGAGGCCAGACCAGGGGCAGGGGCAGGGGCAGGCGAGTCCTGCAGGGGCTTTCAGGCCAGCCTGGAGCAGCAGTGACAGGATCTGTTTCAAAAGGATCACTTGGGCTGCGGTGCAAGGACAGACTGTAGGAGGGCAAGCGTGGAAGCAGAAAGACCAGCCAGAAAGCTAATCAATAATCCAGAGGAAAAATGCTCATGACTGCGGAGGGTAGATTCAGGTCTCCGAGCTCCTTTAAATGCTGGAATTCAGGCTGTTGACTCCTGTTCTCACACTCAGGCGGCCTCAGAGGCGGTTCTGCCCCGGCCCCCACAGCAGCTGCAGCCTCATCTCTTCCTACTTCTTCCTCACACCCTTACGGTGTGGAGGCCTCAGCAGCCTTTGCAGCTAAATCCACTCAAGAAAAAGGCCTGGCAGAGCATCGCCTTGGCTACACAGTCTTAAAAAAAAAAAAAAAAAAATGCTGGCTTTGAGCTGGGGATTTTTTTTGAAATTCACAGTTGGGGGAGGGCTTCACACTTCATTCTTCCTTAAGGCCCCTCCAGGCCTGTATATGCCTCCCCCAGCCCCTCACTTCCAGCAGCTGCATCTGGACTGTTTGGCTCACCCATAAGCTTGCTTTCAAATGAGCCCCGGTGGACATTAACTCAAGTCAGTAAAACACCTTTGCAGGCAGTAAAACATGTATCCCTCTGTGGCTAGAAAGCTCAATGGGCAAGAAAGGCCAGTGGATAGTGCCTACAGGGCAGGAGGAACCAGGCTCAGTGGGCACACCTGGCCTGTAGGTCACAGGTGAGTGAGGAAGAAGGCAGTGTCGAGAAGGCCTATATGTCTTCCTTCTGTTCATCTTTTTTTCCTTCCAGTATGTTATTGTATCCGTTAAGGAAAATGAAATCTTTCACACCAATCCCACCTTGGGTCCAGAATCGAATAAGAAAATCGTGAAAGTGCTTTGTAAACATGAAAGCACTCTCTTAAATTAAGGTAGCATCATTATCTGGGAAAACAGTCTCCAGCGTTCTCCTCTAGTGTTTGGAAATGCCATGTTGAATACCTTCCAAACAATTAAATCCCATCAAGCTGTTCAAATTGTCGTGTCCTAATAATCCGCCCAGACTCTCAGCGGCCTCCCTCCCGGGGCTGCTTGGATGCAGGTTGCCTCCGTTTTCAGCTCTCTGCAGGGAGTCTGGGTGGTGGAACAGGCTGGACACTGGGCCAAAAGTCAGAACAGAACGCCTGCTAAGCTCCTGAACCTGGGCGAGTCACTTAACCTCTCAGAGGTTCAGTTTTTGTTTGTTTGTTTGAAGTGTCCTACCTACTTCACAGGGTATGGTATAAGCATATGAAAGAACCCATATGAAAATCCTCTATAAATCGAACAACACAACGCAATGCGAGTCAGCCACCACGAAGGTTGATCCGGCTGCAGATGGAACCACAATGTTACGTGCATCAGCATTTCTTTCTCAGCAATTCCAAGACCCGAGCAAATTAAATATAGACGATTTAGGGACCTCCCTGCCTTCTACTTCTTAAGATATTTTTTTTCAATGTGCTTGTTTAGAAACACAAGAAAGCCAGGTTGCTGAATCATACTGCTCATCAAAGTCTGAGTAATCTTAAATGAGAAACACCGTGTCACAGGTCACTGAGTCATTGGCGGTAATGAATAGGAGCTAATGAATTCCACAGATTAGCAGCAAGTGAAAGAAAGGAGAAAAAACCTCAATGGTTAAAACCTGAATAAACAGTGTTACAAAATGACGACTATGTGAGGGGTTATGGGTTCTGTTGTACAGTAATGGCTGGCCTGCTAATTAGTGTGTTTAAAAACATCGTACACAGGAGTTCTATTTTTCCCCAATCATGAGGGGCTTTCAGGGGTGGGGGTTGGTTTGGAGAACCAACACACTGTAGGATCTTGGAACCGCTCTTCCTTGTCACAGTGACCCATTTATTAACGGGTTCCACCCCACCCCCTACTCCCAGCATGGCATCTCCGAATCTCAGGAGGTAGTTGTCACTCAGGTAGATACTGGCCACCTTGCTGGCTAAAAGGTGCACACTGTAAAACTCCTGCACTGCAAGATGGTTGGGTCTTGTGAACATGTCAGGAGGCCCTCACTCTCTCAAAATAGCAAGATGAGGAACAGCAGGGCGTATCATAGAAAGCACTGGCCATGGAGCACCGTAGCCCTGGCTCCGGCCCTGGCTCCTGCTCCTACTATATAACTGTCATGGAATCGCCAGGGGCCCCTGATTCCTCACCTGTGAAAACAGCTTTGTAATGGATCAGGGTGAGCTTTAGACAGGACGCTGTGTGCGAGCGCTTCGGGCATATGCACAGCCAATGTATACTGAGTGCTTGCCATGTGCTAATCACTTTTACATGGGTTATTCTATTTAATTTTCCAATAGCTCTACAAGCTAGGTGCTAATCCCACCTTGATTTGTCAGAAGAATCTGCATTGGAGACAACCTACATTGTCCCCACTCGGTACTCTACATCCCTAGTTCACCAAAGTCCTGTTCTTCTTTAATGAAAATATATCCTTTCAGTTAAGAATACCCAAATATTCTTGGAAATGTCTATATCTTCCTCAGTGGCCACATAGCCACGAAAGGATTTCCTCTGCCTGTGGAATTTCAGAGGATTTCTCTCTTAGGCGCATAATAGTATGTACTTGCTCTGGCAACATAGGAAGGTTCTCTTAGTTAATAATTAGCTTGTTACGAAGTAAGTGCTCTACGGGTACTGATCCTCAAAACTCTCCGTGAGGTAGACTGTTATTATCTTCACTTTATAGATGAGACCAGGGCACAGGAAGTTTAGGTGATACGCCCAAAGTCACACAGCCCATTCCTGGCAGAACTGGGACTTGGGCCCAGGCAGCTCTTCCTTGCTGCCATTAGTCCGCTTCCCGAGAAGACACCGGGCAGAGGGAATGTACTCCCTCCACCCCACCCACCTCTGAATGGCCCGGGCCCCTGACTGCACGGCTACAAAAAGGTCTCAGAAAAACGTGCCATGTGCACCCGTCAAACTACCACCCAGAGCCACAATGTATCAGGTCTGCTTCACGGAGTCGGAGTCGTGAGAAGAAATAGGTCATCTTCCTTCTTGTGCCTTTTAACGCAGGAGCAGAAACTGAATTGAAAACATTTTATTCTCATACGACTTTGCTAGAAGTAGCCTATCTAGGGGAGTTTCTTTGGGATTTTATTTGGGGTTATACTAAAGGATATCTTGACTACAAATTTGGCCTTGGGACATCATTTAGTATGCAGGTCTGTTCAGATATCCAGAGTCGAGATTTTAGTTTCTGGTAGAAAACTGGACACTCTTTTAAGGGAAAACTGGATTGAGCTTCCCCCTACTAAATTGGCATCCTTCACACCAACCTTTTAACACTCTCTGAGGAAACCTTCTAGTGGCCTAATAAAATCATTACTGTGATGATGGACTATACACTTATGGAAATCAAGGTGATTTTATTAAGAGACATTTTGCTGTATATAGGGAGTTAGATGGTACAAGTAATTTAAAATAACAAAGGTTCTCATTTTGTCCCAGAATTGGCTCCCACTGCTGATTCAGCTTTGGAACGGGTACGTGTTGAACAAAGGAAGGAAGCAGAGGGCATTTTAACATCACCTGGAGGTTGGGGCCCTCCGAAGTCAATGGGAGCCCTGTCTGCAGAGACGCTACTACACCATTACGGTCCTAATGGTATTATTTTCTTTGGCCATTAGTGTGTGCTGCCCAAATCACTGCAAAATACTAACAGCAGCTCTCTGCGGTTCTCCTGAGTAATGCGCCTATGAAAATTCACCTCCAGCTTCCAAATCAAGCTGTTCTAGGACCCCTGTGGCAAGTGTGCATCCTCTAATGCTCTCCTGTGTGTCAGGAGCTTCTCAGAAAAAGAAGTGATTCCGAGGAACAGAAGTGAAAGGAGGGTTCACCTTCTGGGAAGATCCTGCTTAGCTGTGAAAAAGTCGTCCTCGGGGTATGGCCAAGCCAGGGTTGGGAGCTGTGTCAAAGCAGAGGCCACTGGGTGGGTACCAGGCCTGGGAGAGGCAGGCAGGAGAATGTGGTTCACAGTATCTGAGGTACAAACCAGGAGTCAGGCAGATCTGGGTGGAACAGCAGCCAGTTCTCAGAGACCAGGCCAGGAGGAGGTCACGGGGAAGGGACTGCCTGTTGGCCAGGAGGTTTCACAGAGGGAGGTGTGACTAGAGATTTATCATCCTACTGTTCATGTTTTTGTTAAGTTGCTCCTGGAAGTTGAAGTTTTATTTTCCATGAACCCAGTCATTGACAGGACCTCACTCTGAGCCAGCTGATAACCAGGAACTACAAGGTTGCTATCTGCTAACTTTGAGCATCACTACACATGACCTCTGATGCTGAACTCATCCTACAGGTTCTAATTATGTATCCTCTGTGTCAACCAAATCGTGACTATTTATCTCTTCCCCTTCGGACACTTTTGGTGGCCAACTAACTAACCTCTGGAGAGCTGGCCACCGAGGGCGCATGGGAGGATAGGTTGGTTGGAGCTTCTTCATTCCCTCTTCAGACAGCCTGTTTAGGCAGCCTGGCTGGACAAGAATCTTTCACCATCTAGAATCCTATAACTTTTGGGGGTCACAAATCTTTTGGGGGATCTAAAGGAACTATTCATCCTGTCCTGAGAAAAAAGTATGCAGTACATGCACAGACACTTCAGCATGAATTTTGGGGTTCACTAGCCCCCTGAATGCCACGTTAAGAACTGCAGAGGCTGGTTGTTTTTTGGTGAATTGGAAACCCTAGTTTGCTGGCTTTATTCAAATCAACTCTAATGAAAATTTGTTAAAATTAGACCCCATAACATAATAACAATCTTTCAATTTTTCACTCTTTTGATGCCATCTTGAAACATAACAATGGCGCTGAGAGTAATGTCAATAACTAGTGACAATCTCCTATAAAATCTCTCCTTCAAAGTGCTTTTTATTGAATAATTGACTGTAACTAGAGCATAATTTCCTCAAATACTGCTTTCTGACTCACCTCTATGTCATCTACAGGGCAGAAAAAGCTTCATAAAATGAGACACAGCTGATGTGGCACGGTAGAAATAAAGCTGGATTCTAGATCCAGTTTCCAGGTTTGGGATCTGGCTTTGCTATGAACCATCTAGTGCCTTTGGGAAATTCCCTATCTTCCCAGCTTTCTTTTTCCTTATCTGTAAAGTAAGGAAGTTGGACTAGCTCAGAGGCTGACAAACTAAAACCCACTGCCCGTTGCCTGTTTTTGTAAATAAAATTTTGTTGGAACACAGCCACACTCATTTGTGTCCGTATTATCTATGATGGACTTCGCGCTGCAATGGCAGAGCTGAGTAGTTGTGACAGAGACCACATGGCCTACAAAGCATGAAATATTTACTCTCTGGTCCTTTACGGAAAAGTGCGCCGGTCGGTGGCCCAGATGATCTCTCCGTCCCTTTCCACCTCTTGATGATCTGCGATTCTCAGAGGCAAAGGGAATGTAACCAAGCCCAATTTAAGGGCACATGTGGAACAGAAACAAATGATACCTGAACCAAGATAAAAATTACTTATTTTGTTGAAGCAGCTCCCTCAATAAATGTTGCTGAGGGAAGTCAAATAAATAGTCAAGTGGAACAACTTAAAACAATCCAACTTGATGTATGCTCCAAATTGTTTCATCATCCAGACATTCAATGATCCAGATCAATGATTCAATGTATCCAAATCAGTGGGTTTTTAAAAAATTTTTTAGTCTGATCATGCACATTAGTAAGCACAATTAAGTTTAGGAACTAACTGACAGGAGAGCATATACAATCCCTTTTACAGAACTTAAATTCCGCTTTGAAGTAAGCTAGAGCATAAAACAACTGAGAAATGTAGCCCTTTGAATATGAATGACAGGTGCGGTGTGCACCAGGTGTTCACCTGGGCTGAATATTCAGGAGATTGATATATTCTTATGATCCACATTGTCCAAACCACACTTTCCAAACCTCGCGGAGTGAAGTCACTGTGGCACAAGAACACTGCTGCTGTGGCCCACGTCCCAAAGGGGAGGGTTTCCCGCCAAGTTCCTCCAGGAAAGGATTACTTGAACTATGTATCAAGAAGCTTTTTCCTCTGAAATTAACATATTTGAAAGCACTAAGTCTCTATATCAAATGCTGAAAAATGAGACAGGGACCAGTCCTACAGATGCTCAAAATTCCAGGCCCCCAGTGAGAAAAATCTCCTACCATTGATGTAATTTCATCTTAACGCTTGCAATCTGCCCCAATCATCAGACTGCTAGTTCCCTTTCTGTCCAAATAACATCTTTACATATGGCCACTTTTGCGTTTTGGTGAGGTAATAAAAATAACATATTATACTGTGGGCATTTCCTTAACTGACCCTGAGAAACTCTTTCCAAACAGCTCTGCCATTTTTTTTTTTCTAATGGTGGCAATCAGAACAAATTGCCCCAAATAATAAAATAAATGAAATGACAGAGAATATAGTATCTGAATCCCTCTCCACGTCTTCAAAATCACAGGGAGGTTGGACCTCAACCCAGCTGTCAAGGTTCCTGGGGGTCAAGGCTAGAGCTGAGAATGTAAACTCAAACCCCCAAAGGTGCCCAAACTGGAGGATGAGCAAAACAGAAGTTAAGTTCCTCCTGAGGAGTTTGAAGAATATTGGAGACCTCCCTACTCCAACTGGGCACAAACTCCCAACTTTGGCAATCTGTGGAGTCCTGGGTCAGCCCCACATCTGCTGTTCCAGCTTAGGAATTCACCTTCTGCTCTCTCCTAGATACCACAAGAAATTTGACCTCATCACATAGTTTTTGTTTCTGGTGTTCTTTTTCTGGAAGATTCCAGGCATTGTTTCACGCACCTTGCACAGTATTCCTCCTGGCCCTCTGCTATAATTCCTTTCCCCAGGAATCATAATCATGGTTTATGTGCTCTGCCCTCCCACCCCTCAAAAAAGTACCCTTCCCATGACAATCTCTTAAACTGAGAATTGTTCTTTCTCATGGGTCATGGCTCCATTTTTTGCTCCTTTCCCCACATCTCACCTCTCCCCTCCTTCTGGCTGAAAAAATTTCTATCTCTCTTGCCATTTTAGGGCAAAAACAATCAGAGAATTGTCCAGGAGAGCTTTTTTGGGAGTGGGATAAGTAGCTATGATGTAAATTATGGATGAAAAATGGGACAGACACATGATTTCATGACAGCTTAAACGGTTCAGAACTTATTAACTTTTTGAGTCAACATAGACAAGGATTAAAGATGAAAATTCCTGTGATCGGCATCATGATCCGATTGCTTTGCTGCCTTTGAATTTCTTTACTTTTTCTAGTAAAGAAATTTTTACACTGCCTTGTTTGGCACTGGAATGTTGGTATTTGCTCACAGCCCTGCTATTAAATTCTCAGTTCCTGCATCTATCTCCGTTCAGATCTTGGTTCTATATTTTGCTTTACTGTTTATGTTTTCTTATTCAACTTCCTGGTCTAAACTCTGAGTTCACCTTCAGCCTAATATAGTTGTAATACTTTCTAAATTAAGTTCTGGCAGTTCCCAAACTACGAACACCAAACTTATGAATGTCCCTTACACAAAAAAGGCTATCCCTTCTTGCTTCTGGGTGGCATCATCAGAGCAGTGGGAGAGAATTCTCTCTTCTCTGTGAAGCTCTGGCAGCAAGCGAGTTCCTCACATCCAGCTTCTTAGTGGGTCTAATTTCTCATAGAAACCATTGTATGCGATGGTCTAGCCCACAAAGGCCTACAAAACCCATAACATAGCTGAAAAAGAGTGAAAAAATATAGCCAATAAGTTTTTGCTAATGTGTAGTATTTAATTTTCATTAAGGGTTATATTATTACATTGTGTCTGTGGGAAAATATTAGCTCCAGATTCCAAAAACTGATTTACAAACAAACTCTTGGAAGAAAACTCCTATCTAAATTTAGAACTACCTATATTAGCTCCAGTTTTCAGCATGTATTTTTCCTTTTGTTTGCACGAGTCATATGGGGACGGGTTTATTGAAGTTGTCTCTGCAGGCAAACAGAAGCCATGAGGTGGGCACCTGTCTGGTGTAGGCGTCCCAGGTGTACAGGAGCCTCTGTAGTCAAAGAAAGGAGTTTTGGCTTCCACTTGAACTGGATCACCATTGAAATGCTATCATCGCGCTGCCTGTGTAGAATAAACATCAGATTTTGAAAGCAGTTTCTCCCTTTATACCTTCTCAATCATACAATTTGTAGTGAATATGAATCTTCCTTGAAAAAAAAAAGGATTAAATAGTATGAAATCCAAACTTCCATATATATATATAATTGAAAAGGTAAATTTCATGTTATATATATTTTACCACAATAAAAAGAGTCAAACAAGAGAAGGCAGATGGGGTGACAGATTAGAAAAAGAACAGTGCACTCTGCAGACAAGTGACCCGGAACACGATAAGACGGAATCAACACACATTGGATTTACCCAGAACTCTCTCTGCTCCTGCAGCCTTCCTGCAGCAGCCCAGTTGGCCGTATGAGACTCTGGGTTTGGGGCCCTTCTTCTGATGTGTCCACCTGAAGGACACTTGAGTCTGATTAACCATAAATGAAAAGGTATCCTTGTGAATGTTGCTCTCAGGGCGTAAGCCCGGCTTCTGGGCCAGGTGCTCTTGGGGTCCTTGCTCTCTATGCCAAATGACTACAATGGGTAAGGTGTGCCTTTCACTGACACTATAGCTCTTTTGTTCACGAGGCTTGTAAGTGGCATTTTATTTAAGCAATAATGGCTGGTAGAGAGGGCATTTCCTGATACTTAATGACCAACTGGAGGAATTGTGAGCCTGAGGCAATGCATATAACATGCTATTAAACTCTGAAATTTAAAAATGTAAAGAAAAAATAATTACCTTCTTATGCATGTTACCATGGATACTGAATGTTGTTTATAGTTTTAGTCTTTTCCTAGAGGTTAAAGTCCAGTTGAGCACCCAATAGTAAAGAAGAACTTCGGTCTTAATTTCCAGTCACTTTATAACGTTTGACATTACCTAGTTAGTGTACGCCTCTTTAAGAAGGTGCACGTCATTCCCGAAATAGGATATGTAACATGTGATATGGATTGCCATAATAAGTATTCATATTTTATTGAACAGTTTGGCAATCAGTATTTAAAATCAGCTAACCTTGTAGGTAACCACGTTCTGTTTCCCCGGAGAGGCAGTAACTTTCATACTGTTCTTTTCCTCCCAAAGAATGAACCAGTTTTCAGTTTTCAAATTGCATGCACATATTTTATGCATTAGTTCCAGAAACACTTTTTCAGTTGGATCTATTATTACAGTGCATAACTCAGAGATTAACATTTAAGCATGAA
Organism: Pteropus medius; assembly: GCF_902729225.1. Taxonomy (NCBI): domain Eukaryota; kingdom Metazoa; phylum Chordata; class Mammalia; order Chiroptera; family Pteropodidae; genus Pteropus; species Pteropus medius. The sequence goes on from NW_024350397.1 coordinate 2,669,411, forward strand.
GGAGAAAATACTCAGAAAAGCACCTAATACTTCATCATTTACATGGTAGCCTTTTGCTCTATACTTTTTAAAATCTTGGAACACTTTTTATCTAATTCTTAGGGAAAGATAGGGCACAATTAAATGAATTTCATAACAGTGCGGAAGTGCTAGCCCAAATTAATATTAGTAATTCCTCACTATTTATTCCTGTGATAAAAGAACACTTAGGAAAACTTAGAGACTTAATTTTATCTACAGCTCCAAACCTTCTCCTACAAATATTTTTTCCCATAGTTATCAGCAAGATTTGTCTGCTTTTATTTTTCTTTAGTCTAACAAGCCTTTATCAAATAATACAGAAATACCATTCATTTATTCATTTATCCATTCATTCATTTATTTATCTATTAAGTATTTTTAAAGTGTATCGAGCCAGACCATGAACACATATGAATGAAAAGGCCAAGCTCCCCACTCTTGAAAAATTCTATCTCCTAAGGAGTCAGGCATGGAACAGAAATTACGATGCTTCGCAGTAGTTGCTAAGCTGGAGTTATGACGAGATACACTGGGCACGCAAAGAAAGATGACAGCAACTGTCCTGGGGATTCAGAATGGTTTATCAGAGGCGGTGACATTTACTTAAGATGTATACTGTAAAGCTCTATACACAATTATAAAGTTATTATTTTGTTTCAGTAACTATTCTTCTATAGTAATACAAAGATGGACAAATTCCTATAGAGACTACAACCCAGTAGTCAAATAAAAAAAATTGATAGTGGTTATAAAGCCCATTTTAATACACCTGCCCCCCTCAGATTGCCTCCCAAATATTGCTATCTATAAGTAGTGCTACATTTACATAGAGAACTATATCTTGACATGGGGACACTAGGAGATGCTGGGAAAAGGAGGTGGATTTTGTTGATTTCCACACTGACCTGAAATGCTGTAAGCCCTATATTTCTTGTTTCTATAAAAGTACATAAGGAGAATCTCGACACTTTTCTTTGAGTGATTTTTATCTGGAGATATCCACATCATAATCATGCCAGTGTGATTTATCTGGGTCCTTAGAATTACGCTGTATAAGCTGAAAACATAAGTTCTGAGTAGGAGGGAAATAAAGGGATTAGAAGAGAATTCATTAGGGAAAGCTGTCTAGATCCCTTGAGTTTGAGCAAGACCTTTCGGAATACAATGAAGATATATTCACAGAGAAAGGGTAGCATGGACGAAAGCGGCCAGACAATATCCAGCCAGTCCTTGGGGGTTACAGAAAGCAGATTAGCTTCCCCAGAACAGAAGGGCTGACTGGCTGGGGAGTAAGGAGAACTCAGATTAAAGAGATAAGAGCAGGGATGGGAGCAGATGGCAAATGGCCCCATCGTTAGCTGGAAGAGTGTAAATGGATTAGTAAATTCTTACTGTCCTCGGGACTCTGAACAGACATCATCTCTGGATTGCTTTCCCTGATCCCAGCGCCCACCCCAAGTGCCTTTGGCTTCATAGCACTTAAAAATGTTGTAGGAGAAGCCCGAGACATAGATGGTCCACCTAATGGCTAATCAGAGCTCAAAAAGACAAAGTTGTCAATATTGGAAAAGTTTACTCTTAAGTTAAACAGCAGCCTTTTCAATGGAAAAGTCCAGGGGAAAGTGCAAATGTTTTTGAAAGGAAGAGGAAAAGTACTATTGCAAGTATTTTGACATCAAAATGCCTACTGATGAGGCAAACAGGAGGGCTGAGCTCAATATTCTCATGGACGAACCCCCCTGGCGCTGGCTAAATCAATTGTGAAGGCCATCTGAGGGAGATGGCCTAACGTAATTGAGAAAACACACGAGCCCAGATAAAGTAAGCTCTGACTCAGGCTCTCACAGAACCAGGGCTAAATCACTCCCCCTGGCTGCTTTGTTCTCCGTTCCCCACCATGCCACCTCCCCCACTGCTCCCCGCGCCTGAGGCACTCCTCACAGAAGGCGTGCAGTGTGCTCACGTGCCCTGCCTTCAAAGCTGGGGAGAGCGAAGGGGTTTCTTCTCACAGTCCTTTAAATCAGAGACTTTTAGAGCTAACCAGCTATCCAAACCATGAAGGGCAGAGCTGGGGATAGTAGGAAGGTGGGGGATAAAAGGGGAGGCGTGGCCTACCTGGGACCAGGTGTGACGACAAAATTACACTGTGAATTAGCTCATATGCCCCTTTTAGTAAAAGGCGTGAGAAGTTCGAAATGAAGTGGAAAAGCTAGGTCACTTGCCTCGGAAAGATCATGAAAAGAGAAGAAACGTCTCAATTCTTTATTCAAATCAAAAGCAGAGGCATGCGTGCCCACCTTCCACTGTATCCTTTGTCGGAAGAAGTGGCCTGTGAACATGGCCACTCAGGCTCATTACACGAGGAGTGTCAGCAAATGATCAAATGTGTACATTTTCTCTGCGCTTGTCCCTTAATGATACTCCGTATCTGCTGTCCAGAAGAATCTGCCACAGTGTGAAAACTTATCCTGTTTAGTGTAATTAGAGTGCTAACTTGTGTAAACTTGTTGAAAAGCTTTTCCGAACTCCTTCCTCAGACCAATAACTTTTGGTCATGAAAGAATATAGAAGAACCACCTCGTTCTTTTCCCAAAGTCTTCCAAGATGGGACTTTCTTGCTGATGAGACAAGACCCGAACTTGAAATGGCAGGAAGAAAAACTTGCTGTGATGATTTGTCTAAGCACATGAGCAAACAGATGGCAGCTGGGGACATATGGATTCCACTTTCCTGATCTGCTCTGAGCTCCCCCAAACCTTTACAGAGCGTATAGAGCCGCTATTGGGTGAATATAAAGTCATAATTCAAGAAAAGATTCATAGAGTTTGATAAAAATGAATCATGTTTTTAAGTTCCTGCAGTTGCCCATGGAATGCAAACCTCAGCATGTATCTGAATTATTAAGCATTTGCTTTATCAGTGTGGTTCAGTTTCAAGAACTGATTGGGCTGAAAAAAAAACAAAACAAAACATGTACACAAAGAAGGCACAAAAACTTAGGATTCTAGAAATAAATATCTGAATCCACAAATTCTCCTGAACTTTATGACCATGTATCAAAACTCTGGGAAATGTTTGCATCTACTGAGCTCTGTGAAAATGCTTTCTCCTTTATGAAATGGCAAAAATCCTACCATTCAAACTGAGAATCAAAATTACAGTTGGAACTGTGGCATCTGAAGAGAAATGTGTCCAAACTAAATATATTTAGCAATTCTCAAAAAGTGTTCACTTTGCTACATATATGCACATTTGATCAAAAACAATTGGCAACTAGCCAGAGGCTCATAATGATAGTTTAGTATTAATAAAATTGCCTACTTTTTATAACCAAAGTATTTTCATCTGTGGGCCTCACTGGCCTATGAATACAAATTTTGTCATCTGTTGATAACCTAAGTTTTACTGGCTGTTGTAGGTCATGTTCCCAGGGTGAAATTTTTTAAGGAATGCTCTTGGGACCATTACTTGTGAAGGGAAATGAGGAAAGCAGGGTGAGACACAGGGACGGGCTGAGATGTGATGCAGTCTCAGTGAAAACATCAGACAGCCCATCAGGCTCTGAACCTGAGGCAGCCTTTTAGAGTTATCTCAGATTAGGACAAGAGGGTCATTCAACACAGATCATCCATGGATAGAGGCGTGAGGTTCTTTATCAGCCATCAGAGATCACCAGGCAGTTTTTTTTTAGGTGGGGCAAACCCCACAAGCTAAGGGCCATCTTCTGACAGCACCCCCAGGGGCTGGTGAATAAGGCCTTTATTCCTGAATGGGAATCTGGGCAATGCAGCAAAACATCCACTACCCTGCACCCTTTGTGACACTTGGATACTCTTTTTATATGTCTAGGAAAAGCTCCTCTAACTTATCAACGAGCATCTGTCCCTAGTGGGAACTTAGAAGAGGAAGATTAGTGGGACAAATCATAGGTCCTGACATCACAGTTGGTTTCGGGGTGACGGCTGATATTCATCTTCTCTCTCCTCTGTTATCCATTGAAAATTTTTCCTCACTCTCAACAAGCACCTCTTCTGATTTCAGTGGCTTTCCTGGTGGTGAGGCCAGTCCCTCATCCCTAATGGTTCTGAGCCCTTGGCCTCTCAGGCTACAGTCTATATCCTTTTAAAGCTGGAGAAGAGCGTACCAAGAGGAGCCCAAGTACATCATCTAGGTTCTATGCTATTCCTCTTCTCCCTGTGTATAACAGTAGCCCTCTCTCTTCCTGATGACCAGGCTTAATTATCCCTTCAAGACAGTGACTCCTCTTCTTCCCTGTTGGCCCCTTGGTGCAAGGAGCTATAAGGGCCCACTGATCAGTCCAATGGATGGTTGCTGTGTCCCCTGTCAGAAGCATTCTGCCTTTAGGAACCAGGACCTCAAAAACCACAGAACCCAGTATCATGAGGATGAGAAGCCCAAATTCTTCAGGTAGGTCACTGGGAGTGATGGTTGGCAGGACTACTCCTGCCTCTACTTCTTCATTCCTAATTCGTGTTTTCTACCCATTGTGAACACAGCGCCATATAAAGGTCTTTGATTTAAGGCTCACCCTGCCTCCTGGAGAACAGTGCTCCATTCTCACAAAGTTTCACCTCTGAGTAGTTCATCAGCTAAGCTTTCGACAGATCTGTCCACGCTGTGCTCTCTCTGGCTGGCAGCTTCTGGATGGTACAGTGTGAGATAGAACCAGTGGAGTCCACGGTCGTGTACCCATTCCAACAACTCCTTTGCTGAAAAGTGTGTTTCTTAGTGTGATGTGATGTTACATGAGATCTCATGGCAGTGGGTTTAACACCGTGTAAGCCTTGGATTGTGGTGCTAGCTGAGGCCCTACGGGCAGGAAATGTGAACCCATATCCAGAATATGTGTCCATTCATGGTAAAATGAATTGCTGTTTCCTCCAGGATAGAAGATGTCCAAAGAGTCTGCCAGAGGGTCTGGCTGGTCTCCTTGAGAGATGGTGCTGTACTGGGGACTCAGCATCACTCTCTGCTGCTGGGGTGTTAGGCATCTGGCAGTAGCAGTAACTAGAAAAGTTTGGTAAATGGGTTTCCACATTAGTCGGCCCTGTACCGCCTCCATGGCTCTTCTATTCATGTGCCTGTTGTGCCAACAATGCAATGGCTGATGACAGATGCTGGCTGCTGTCGGTTGGTTAGTTGCTTTGTCTACCTGCATGCTTAGTGCCTCTCTCTTGCAGGAGCTAACATGTGTACAAAGATCTTTGTGCCCTCGCAAAGGTCCATGCATATCTCTACTCCAGAGCTCCTTGTTGCCCATCTGCCTATTTCTTCCCTTCTAAGCCTCTGACTATTCATTCGGTCAAGCCATTTGCTACTGCCCATAAGGGACATCACCTGAGACTTTCCCTTGCCATTGTCTTTCAAGACCACCTTGAATAAAGCTGTGGTGCAGACACTGTCCATTTGCAACTGGTACCCACATGCAGCGTTGGTCCAGCCATGAAGCAAGCTTGAGCTCCTTCCTCTTCAATCAGCTGATCCTAAAGGATCCACCACATGGCCATAGGCATGGGCTGATGGGGAGGTGCTGGTGCAGGAACAGTGGGTGACGTGGAGCTCCTGTGCAGCTTGACTGTGTCCTCTGGTCCTGCTCTGACCCGAGAGGTACCAGTCCATCTTACAATGGATGGCTCCTTGGCCTATCCCATGGTATGACATGGCACTTCAGACAGAACCCAGTCACGAGGGGCTGTTTTGGCTAAGTGGTCGTCAGCTGGTGTCCCACAGTTAGGTGCTCGCTTTGTCTCTACCAGGTCCCCAGGACATGCTAGAGCTATTGTGAAAAAGTTGTAGAGTTCTCTGCTGCAGATGGCAGAGCTCTGCTCCAGAACCGTGGGTGTCTACACTGTGATTTTCCCACTTTGGCTTATCACGAATTCCACATGACATCTTTTCCCACCACTGATACCTCTGATACCAGAAAACTTGTGGGCTCGTATGGCCTGCAACCTAGACCTGATGCTGAGACCTTTCTTTTTCTGGTCCTTCCTCAGAGCTGTAACCTTTGAATGGTGTCCTGGAGAAGCAGTATTCCCAGGTGTGGAATATGCTGCTGCCAGAACTCAAATGCACTCGTCAGGCTTTGCTCTTTTGTCTTTGTGGTGGGAGGGGTAAGATGCAAAACTCTGTCTCTTACATTGGATGCGATGTCCTGGCATGCCCCTGACCACAGCACCCATAAAAACTGTACCAATGTGGGAGGCCCCTAAGAGGAGGCAGATACGAATCCAGTGGCTTACAGGTGATTAAAAAAATTCAATAAATGAAGACAAAGTTCTTCTACTGCTATTTCTAAAATCCATGATTTTGTTATCATTCTACAAAGCTTTGTCACATGGTGAGAGTATTATATGTGATTTTGGGACACTGGGCCATGTGATTTTTTTTAAAGGCCTACTCACACCAATCTTTGCTTATTTATGCTCTGCAAATCCATAAATAGAGCAAGATAAAATGAATAGATAAAAATATGAGGAGGAAGTTAAAAATACAGATCGGAAAAATTAAACAGAGCCAGGTTAAAGTTAGTGGACAAAAGCTCAGGGCCAAAGTGGCTGACCAGCTGCCAGACGAGGACTGCAAACGACATCTGGGTCCCGCTGTGGCTGAAGCGAAGGCTGTCATGATTCACCACCCTCACTGACCCTCGCTCCATCCACAGCAAGGAAAGAAGTAACCCTTTAACCATTTTATGGTCATCATAACTGGATAGAAACTCACACAGTGAAAAGAGGGATGGGATGAGGGAGCGTGAAGACAGCCTAGACGCTAAAACTCCATTTGCTAAAAAATAACATGGTCTTAGCCTGGGTCTCCCAGATGGCAGATCCTGAGACGAAGGCTTGAGTGCAAATACTTCATTGGGGAATGTGATCCAGCAAGTAGGAGTAAGGGATGAGAAGAATGAAGCAGAGAAGGATGAAAAACCAATACATGAATGAGTTATGAGGCTGGCCACAGCTCCTGGCGAATGGTTGCTGGCTTCTTCTGGGCTGCCTGGGGAGTTGTATGAAAAATGTCTCAGGACTGTCCATCTGGAGGAAGAAAAGAAAGCATTTATCCATTAGCGCTTATGCTTCATTGGTTAAAGGTCTGCCCCAAAATGCACTCCCCTGTATTTCAAAGTTAGTCAATGCACAGGACCCATATGGCTCAGAGAATCTCCAAGGCAGACTCTGGAAGCTCCAGCGAAGGTGTGCGGCATGGCCGTGAGGCAAGGCCCTGTCAGGTTGTACCTACAAGAAGGCACCTGCTCAGAGTCTGCATCAATGGCTGGAACAAGGGACAGGAGACGCCTAAAGGTGAGGGTGGTACCGAAGAGGTGCCCAGTGCACATTCCACATTTAATACTGGATTCTGCTTTGAAAGCACCTTCTTATAGATAATTTTTTGGTGTTTAGCAAATTGTCTATCCTTAAGTAGTAACCCTCTGTAAGAGTAAAGTGATGTCAGGATACATGGGCCGAGTACCATTCTAGTCATCAAGATGCTATCCATCAAAAGAGCCAATATTTTAAAAGTATGTCCTTTGCTTCCTGTTTCAAAGTATGATGCTTTCAAGAAAGCACAGTTGATTATATCTGCAAATAGATATACTGCAAACATCTAGTGTAGCAAACTCTGTCCAAGTTAATGCCCTATGCAGAAAATAAAGAGTTGAAGGAGTAAAACTGTTGATATTATACATATGGGTAAGAAACCATGTCTCCACTCGTTTTCAGACTACCTTTGAATTTCCAGAAGCAATTTTCTTTTAGGCTGGACAGTTTAAGTGCAATTATAAACAATGTGAATTTTCACACGGTAGTCTAACAGTGTAGCCCCTTAAAATTTTTCTTTTCTGAAAATTCCATATTGATTTTTTTCCCATGGTCAAATTAAGCTGCAACAAACAGGGCAAGATTCTATTTACTTTTTCATTGTAAGGAGATCTCTATTGTTTAAAGTCATGTGGTCTTTTGGATCACAAACCTGTTGCTGAGGAATTTCGCACTTGGCTACTAACTCAGTCCTAGAAAACAGATTGCAGGCTAAAATTTTTAATCTTGATAGACAGCTGCTCCACTGCTCCATTAGAGAAAAAAGAGTAATGAAATCACAAATTTACTTGGAGGGAGAGCTCAGCAAATGCTGTTACAAAACTTGGAATCTTAGCAAGAACAGGACGGCAGACGCAGAATGTTTCACTTGTGCTCAGAAGTCAGCAAGCAGAGAAAAACTCATCCCTCAGACCATGGTCCTCTGTGACCCCTGTGACCCCTCTCCACTAATACCAGTCTTAGTTAAATTGATCTATTAGAAAGTGAATATTCAATTTTTAATTAATCAGTTGTTAGCATTTAAGTAAAATTTATACCTGAGAATTCTAAATACATACAAGTGCTTTTAAAAATCTTAACACCACTCTAAGATAGATATTATTACTTCTATTAACAACTAAAGTGTCTGAGGCACATAGAGGCTAAAGACTGCCTCCGAAATCACACAGCTAAAAAGTGGTAGAGCTGAATTCCAACTCTGGCAGCACTTTGCTACCAACAGTTTAATCTACATCCTTTATTCTCTCCTTACTGTCAAAAAACAAGGAACAAATTAACAAATTTGTTACACGATGTAACAAAGGAACCAAGTAGAAAAAAACCAGTCTTCATGCTGACACATTAGTCTTATTTAGCTCTGTCTTTCCACCTCCCAGGGCCTAGGAGGAGTTGGGAGAAATGGTGTGGCAAGTTACCATTTAGCTTCATCCCTATCCCCCACCTGCGAAATGTTACTAGATGCTCCTTGAAAACAGTCTCGGGTAGGACACTGTGCCTAAGCACATTAAAAGCTCTTTGAAATCCTACAGTTCAGAAATCTGTTTGTCAGGGCTCAACCTTTCTCCCCCAAACTTGTTTCATGATATCTCTTTCTGAGAATCCCCTACCTCGTGCTGATTCTGCAAAAGACGGTTGTGAAATCACTGAGCAGCAGAATATTACAAAATAATAAATTCTAAACCAAGGCCATTCTCTTCCCATGTGGTACTCAAAACGTGGAGTAGTCACGGTCTGGCCTCACATCCCAAACAGAAAATGTATGAATGGTTTTCTCATTAACTTAAGAAAAGTCTGATTGTCGATCAGTGTACCAAGTATTTGGGGAACACAATGGAGCAGACACTGTGCTAGGTATGGTAACTATCCATGAATAGCAAAGCCAGTTTCTGCCTCAAGAAGCTTACAGTTGAACAATGATGTTGAACTTTGCCCGCTTATACATGGCGGGTCATAAGTAGCACAAAAGAGAAGTGTCAGATGTTACAGAGTCACTTAATGGGACAACCTTATCTTGTCAAGACATCAGAGATATGACATTTCATTCGAAGCCTGAAGAATGAGCAGAAGGTAAAGTGGGTTGGGGGAATCCAGTCCTATCAATAGCATTTATCACCCAGAGCCCTAGTCAGCTATTTACCCCTACACAGCACCTCTCACAAAGTGGCCACATCTGGAGGGCTGGGAGTCTCCCTTCTTTATATCCCTAGTCCATTGCCTGGTATGTGACACATAGGGGCACTCAATAGTTTGTGAAAGGAAGAAGGGGAAGAAGAAAGAAGGAAAAGACGCAGCACAGTAATTCATGCCGGGCCGTATGTGCAGGTTCATTCTCCACAACATCTTGTTTCCCGTTATATTAAAAAAGAGAACAGTTACACTCATTGCTCACAACAACCCCTCAACACACACACACACACACACACTGACACATACACGCTGCATGCCTTACACATGCACACACACACAGTCTCCAAACATTTGTGTTCTGCGGTAGAGACATAATGAATAAGATGCGATGTCTGTGTTCAAGGAGCTAATGATCTACTAAGTGGAATCTCAACAGAAGTGCAATTCTTTCCTCTTTTTGCCCAAATACGAAGCAGAAAAGGCAGGATAAGCGCTGATATCAACTGTCCAGGCAGGATATTGGCCTTGCCCGCTGACGGACAGCTTTAAAACTGCCAGCGCAGGGACCTGCACGAGGGAGGGGAGAGCTGGATTCCTCACACTGGTTGCAATAAACTTTCCTGCTCAAGTGGGAGAGCCAAATATCTACTGCGACACCTGAGATCGAGGAGAGGGGCGCGGGGCTGCCCAACCCTCCGTGCAGAGCGGGGTCCCACACCCGGCCAGCGTAGCCCTCTCCAACGCAGACGTGGGTCGCATCCCTGCGTCGCCGGCGCTCGGGGACCTGCGTGCCCACTGCATCGACCCGCCCCTCCCCTACTACGTCACCCAGGTCACGTGAGTGGCCCGGCCCCCCCACCCTCCCTACCCCTCCCATCCCGCCAGACTCAGCTGTTCTCGCCTGAACTGGGGAGCCGGGGGCGGCAGTGCGTCTGCCCGGCCCCAACCCGGCCCCTCCCCCGGGAGCCGGAGGACGACGTCTAGCAAGGGGCTACGGTGAAATTGGAACCAGCGTTCTAAATTAAGGGGAGCAGATGTCCCTGTGTTGCTCGGGAGGCCTGGGTGGCCTGCTGTTCAGACAGAAATCGTTGAGGCACTGACCTTCCGGGGCTGCTGTCAATCTCCGCGTGCAGATGGCCGGCCGAGCCCTGCCCGCGCCTCTGCGTGGGAAATGTGGCAGCGGGGGGTCCGGGCGGCTAGAGAGAAAAGTCTGTGTAGGGGGTGGGGAAGGGGCCCGGGGGAGACAGAGGGTAGGAGAGAAAGGCCTGCCTGGCGCACAATGGAGTCCCCGTGGCGGCCCCTCGGAGGACAAAGCGTCCCTCGGGACCCGCGGTCGTCTGCGCCAGGCCGACGGCCGTGCTCCAGCTGCCTCTTCAGAACAAGGCCGTGCAAATGCGCCCACTTGATTCTAAATCCTCTTAGGCACTCTGCAAGTGAAGGAGGAAAGAGGTGGCCAGACAAGCATGTACAGATCAGTGGCCTGGGAACCCTGGTGACCGCAAAATGTCTGCACCACGCATGCAAATGGAGCCGATCACTTGCAGAAATAGGCAGCTTTTCTGCCAGGTCGCCAGTGAACAGAACCAAACAACCGTTGTGCAGTAAACGTCCCTATCTGGCCCTTTAATTCCACGCGGGGTCCTGAAAATTTTTCAGGGTGTTTCCCCTGGAAAAGACTTCCTATTAAATGTTCAGAAAAGCTAGCTGAGCTGGGCAAAATTATTAGTCACCCAGGTATTTACACTGTTTTTCCTATTTCCTTTCTCTCTTGGCCTCTGTGGTCAGCAGTATAAAATTCCTAGGAACTCCCACCTAAACACCAGCTTCCTGTTTATGCTCTCAGTGGCTTTAATGTTTAGCTGTTAAAAGCAGTTGACCAAGGCTGTATGAAACAATCAACAGAGGTTTGCAGGTGAAAAGGGAAAAAGAAAAAAAAGGAAAAGAAAAAACAAAACCAGCCTCCAAACGGGTAGGTCAAAGGTCCAGGTTCATTTTTAATCACTTATGTCAAAATCACAGGGGGAAAAGGTAAAATTAAAGTGTAACTTAATGCCTAAGATCTTGGTTCAGTTTCATTTGGCCCCTGGGTCTATAGGAACCTATAAAATATGATAGGCTATTCTACAGTATGAACATTTTCATTTCTAGCAGTTAAAGGCCTTTATTTTCAATGCGGCATGACATTCCTTTATTATAGAAGGTTAAAGTTCATGCGTAAGCACAGCCCGTGTGCTCCAGTGAGTGCTTTACACCTTGCCATGGCTGTTCTCCTTAAGTTCCTGTAGCAAAACGTTGCATTGATGTAGCTCCCTTAGTTGCAGCCTTCCTGACCTGGGAAGAGAGCCCCTGGAACCTCCTCCATCCCTTTTCTGATACAGAGTTCCCTGCACAACTCCTAAAGAGCAAACAGCTATTCTCTGATAGAAATCCTCTAGAACCCCCTGCCTCAGAAGACAGCAGCTTTCCTTGACAATCTTATTTTATAAATAAAAGTTTTCTATATATATAAAACTGGAATCCATCTTTAGGTATGGAGTCATGCAGGATAAATTTAATTTCTCTTCCACGTGGTGTTTTACCCTCCAAATATTTGGAGCTAAACATCTGCAGTTCTGTCAGCAGTTTCTTCCTTGAGTCTGAGCGTTCCACACCATCCCAGGTTATCTAGCGATGCTCCGGTTAGTCCATGTTCCTTTGAAACTGAAGACGGTGCTTCAATTCCTGTTGAACTCTGTTTAGGAGGCAGCACTGGAGAAGTATGGCTTAAGCCAACATGGGGAATCAGTTGGACCATGTCCAAGAAATTCAGACAAAAATAAATTTCAGTTGTGTATTTTAGTCTTTTCTACTCTGTCAGTAATGCCAGACTCAGTTATGAAGCCCAGGAAAGAAGGAAAAAGCAAAAGCCCTACTGTGGGCTAGCACTGTGCTTTTCATGTCCTTGGTTTGTTCTCACGAAAATCTTCTGAGTGGGTTCTATTGTCATTCCTCCTTTAGAGGGTGAGAAGTCAAATAATCCACCCAAGGTCACATAGCTAATAAGTCATAGTGAGGTCTCAAACCTGTGACTTGCTCTTTACATTATACAAAGTTGCTGCCATGAAAGTCCCAGAGTTAAAGCTGAGGTCCTGAATTTGTTTTTCAGCGTAATCTATGCCATACAGCCTTAATCCCAGGCCAGTTTGTATACATTGTATTTATACAGCTCCAAAAACTTGAAATACAAGTTAACTTTAGGGGGGTGAAAAAGTTCTTTCTGGAAGCAAATGAAACAGAAATTCCAAGTGAAAGCCAAAAGTCATCCCAAACATGCTTTTATTCCAATGGCATTACTTAACAGCAAAGTGTTATATTACCCTTGAATTTCCTGCCTGGGCTAAGGTTAGGCCAGGCCCTTGATGCTATTTAAATTGTTCCATGTATTTCAGCTCGATCACAAGCAATGCCATTGCCCCTGACTCACGCCTGCTCTCCAATATGTCAGTTAGTCAAGAAAGAGGGAAGAATATATTTCCCATGTACACACTGTAAGTTTTTTCCATTTTCACTCAGCCTGCCAGAACAAAAGTAAAACCACAGAAAGAAGATTTAGATCAGCCTCTTGATCGCCCTGCTGCTATTTCACAGTTTAGGAGGGGTTGGATATCAAACACTTAAAACTGTCATCTACACATTCCTTCTCAGAAAAAGCAGCGTTGGCATGTACCCCTGCTAAATTATTTTCTACCCCAAGATGTTAGAATTGCTTTCTCTCCAGGAATGTACGCTACAGAAGGCACGCTGAATTAATGTAATTCTGAGAAAGGCTCTCGGAGTCTACAATGAACTGTCATGTGCTGACATCCGGCCAGGTGGACTCTGCACCTTAGCAGGATGTTGCTGAGATGTTTAGATTTTTCTAATTTGTTTGCTAGTATAAGTAATGCCTGAGAGACCTTTCCTTACTGCCTTATCTTAGGTACCCCGCTAAATCACTATCACATGAATCTATTTATTTTCTTTACAGAACTTATTGAAACCTAATGCTTTATTGGTTACATGACTGTTTATGGTCTACCTTCTTTAGATCATAATTTGTACATGAGACAAGTAACCTGGTCTATTTTGTTTATTACCTAGCACATAGCAGGACCTCTGGAAATATTTTTTGAATGAAAACTTCTTTTGTGCATCTATGTTGTTTCACTTGTACTATTCTCTCCTTAAAATAAATCGTTCGAGTGTTCAAATTCCTAGAGTCAGAAACTAGAACATAGTTGTCAGGGAATGAGGGGAGGGGGCTGGATGGCTAGTTTTTATTGGGTACAGAGCTTCAATTGGGAAAGAGAAAAAAGTGCTGGAGATGGATGGTGATGGCGGTTACACAAGAATGTGAACCGTATATTTGAAAATGGTTAAAATGATAAATTTCACAGTATATCAATTTTACCACAATAAAAATAAATTCTTTGAATTAGAATTCTTGGGCTCACAGTATGTGTGAATATATTAAATTTGGGTATATGTTATCAAACTTCCCTCCAGCACTCATGTTAATTGCATGCCAACTACCAGTGCAAGAGAATACTCATTTCTCAACACACTGCCCACACTATTTTCTCAATCTCTTTATTCTTCGTGTTTGATAGGCAAACACACACACATGCACATACACCCACATTTTAATTATTGTTTTATTTGTATAACCGTACTTATTATTAAGAGTGGAGTATATGTTCATATGTTCGGTATTTCTTCTTTTGTGAACAGCCTGTATGTATTCTTTTTCATTTTCATTGGACTTTTGTTTACTTTTATTGATTTGTAGGGGCTCTGTCTATAGTACAGATAATAATTCCTGGTCGATTATATAGTTCGCAAATAATTTTTTCCCAGTTCATTATTTCTCTTTAAATGTTATTTGTGATTTATTTTGCTATATGAAATTTAAACTTATACGCTGTATGAATATAATCCTAGGATGAAAAAAACCCTTCCTCATTCCAAGATTATAAAAATATTTATCTATCCAGTACATTTGTGGCTTTGTTTTTTTATGTTTAAATATTTAATACATCGATATGTTGATGGTAAGAAGTAAGGTAAAGATCCAACTGAATCTTCTTTTAACTAACCATTTATTTTTTCATCATTTATTAAATAATCCATTTTGTCTCTCAATAATTTGAAATGACATCTTTTTTTGTTGTAATAAATAATCATATTCTTAGTATTCTTAGTTCTATTTCATCGGTTTATTCCAGCACCTAGACCATGCTAACAGTGAGTTGCCAATATGTTTAGATGGTGCCTTTTGCCATAGATCCTAGACTAGTGACTAACCTCTGTGTTTGGGAATTAATTGATTATTGGAAAAATTTTAAATTATGTAAATTACAAATTAGAAAGATATAGCCAGATAGAGAATCCCCTCCACTGAGAGTCAACAAGGAAGAAAAAGGGTACTGGCAGTAGACTCTTAGAAGGACCAGTGATACGAAGGTGAAGGCTCGCTTGGTGGGGATGCTTGGTATAGTATCAGGATCTGCCCTTATATCCAACTCGCAGTCCCCAGCTAGATTAACTCGGCTACTGATGTAGTAGACAGAAAGCTGGTGGGCTTTACCCTTTCGATATTGAGTTCTGTCTTTGCTACTTACTAGGCTTATGGTCTTGGGTAAGTCACTTAAGCTATCTGCTTATTCCAAGGCTAATAACAACTACTTAACATGATTGTTATGAAGATTAAACAGTACGTTTAAATGCACTCTGAAAATTATAATATCCAAATGTTATTTTTTATTATTATTATTATTTTTACTACTACTACTACTACTACTACTACTACTACTACTACCTACTATTACTACTACTACTATTGCTGTAGAGAAGGGATGATTTCCCTCCCGTGTCTTCATGCTTCTGCCTGTTCATCAGCGTCCTGGTCTTGCACCTTGTTTGTAATACACCTTCTCCTCCAGGGAAGAGCTGCTGGTAGAATGGAAAGACTCAGAGACCACCCTTATTTGATGGTGTGTACCGGCCATCTCCCTTCTGATCAACCTCATTCAGGACACTGCTGGCTCGGTCAATTAAGCCAGGGTGCTCTCTACAGGGAAACTTCTCCTCATGCACTAGTTCTCACCCTGCAGACATTTTAAATTTGCTAATCCTGTGATTTGATTTAATTTTTTTAGGGGGGGAGGTCTTTGTGGTGAATTAGGAGGTCTGCTTGGCCTTAAGTCTAAACCAGACTCCATTCCAGCTTAACCAGGAGTACTCTCTTGGGGGCAATTGGGAGATAATGATAAAGTGGTATTTTGATTGCCGTTCTGCAATTATTTATTCCTTGTGCATTATTATACACATTGCCCTGTGTGTTACACACAATCGAATCTCATCAAAGAAGGATGCACTGACAGAGAATTGGGCTGTTCCTAATTCTCTAATGATGATACCATCCTGGCCATCAAACCCTCACCTCTCTGACCTCTAACCTCTGACAATTACCAGTATTACCAGTCTTTAGCATAGGTCAGTTCCTTCCACAAGGAAGATTCTCTGCGCTGTAAACTTATAAGAGTTTAATACGTATTAGTTATTATTATTGCTACTGCCCCTACAGAGGCATATAAACGGGATCCTCTGTGAAACTGGGGACCTCAGTGCCCAGGTCTCCACTTCCATAACCTTGGTTTTTTGCTGATTCCTTGCCCTCCACATTGCTTTACCAGCAACTGCCCCTCCCCCCACAGTGCAGTGGGACTGCAGACCTGGTTGTCCCTTGACCTTTTTTCTCTGGGTCCAGCCCGTCCTTGGGCCTGGCCCCTATCTTTCCTTCTCATGTTTGCCTATGCTGCTCCACATTCTGTCTCCATCTCTCAGAGTGGTGTTTCACTGGACAGCTTGCCAGAGTGGATAAGAGAAATGCTAATGAGTGTTCAAGGCATTCTGGGCCAGACCAGGAGAGCACGTGAGAGCCAACGAGCTCTGACAACCTTCTGACCTGTTCTTACTACCGGAAGCCTGAGTCTGGATCATCATGCAGTATCTATTAACCAGTTAATGAGTACTTATCAAATGCCTGTGCTACCTGGGGAATCAGAGGTGGGCAAGATGGGCATGATTCTTAGCCCCAAGGAACTTCCAGTCCAATGGAAAAGAAAACAGCATAAAACAAGGGAATGAAACAACCCCGCATGGCAGATGCTGTCCAGGCACAACAGGGTGCCGAGGTCAAGACCAAGGGCTGGCCTGGAGGCCACTGCCGATCCAATGGCAGGGAAGCCCTCTCTGAATCCCTTATGTCAACCTCCAACTTGAACATTTTTCTCATCCCATAAATATCTGGAAAGATTTTCCCCAGCTTTTTCTACCTTGGCTAGTTTTCTAGTGATAAAAGAACAAAACTCACAAGGTGGTGAGCTAGAGAAACCTGAAAAATAGAGCCTCACTGTTCCCAGTCATATTTTTCTCTTCATTTGCCCTTAGACACCTTTTACGTGATTGCTTTTAGGCCTGGATTAATTTTTCTTGGCCCGAGGCCCATGCTAATTTGCATGGCTATTCTATATACAGGTCAGATCCACGAAGTCGGCATGCCAGCCTGAATTCACAAACAGAGTCACATCCATCAAGTGGCCCAGAGCTCAATATACTCACAGTGAAAGAATGGAGGATAATGAGAAATCCTGCCACGACCTGAAATCGTGACTCACCAGGGTTGCCCTGTGGTCAATCTTATGGGTAAACCACTCCATCATCCTTATGTTCTACTTGTCAAACACTTGTGGCATTCCATTTTGGGCTTTAGACATGTAATTATGGTTCCTATTGTTTCCAAAGCTAGAATTAAGCCTCCGATTATATAATTAATTGTGAGTTAGGTGGAGTGCCTTCTTTCATTTACACTCTCATCTATGAAGTTAATGCGCATCCTCATTTTGTTCGATACCATATACTGCTGAGCCACATGAGTCGAAAAAATATGCCTTGATGTTGTCATATTTAGCTGTTGTTATGAATGGTAACTGGAAGGCTTGCTTACAATCATAGTTAAAATTCATTAGGAGAAACGCTGTTCTATTCCTGTATTTGTTGACACAGTCAACACTTCTTTCAGTTACCAAAAGTGTTTGTTCATTTATTCACCTATGCATTCATTCAATCAATCAACAAAACTTATTTTAGGTCTATTATGTGAAAGGAACTGTGTTAAGTGTGAGGTAAAAGATATGGTCTGTGGCCTGACTATTGCACAATGGAAATGGCGCCCACCTTGAGACAGGGAGTGGTGGGTTGTTGTATTCGAGACTCCTGGGCTACATTCTAAAGTCAAATATGCCTGCCCACTCCACCCCAAACTCATCTGAGATTCCGATTTGCCAGATCCCGAGTAAGGCTCTGGCATGTGGATTTTGAAAAAACTCTTAGGGTAGTTTTGGGGTTCGAGCCAGTGGTTAATGGTCTTCCCAGAACTCAGTAGCTAAGTCAGCTCCTTTTTGTGGGGCAGTGTAGCCACGAGCCCTTCTTCGCCCAAGCCAGAGAGTCACCTGAAGGCTCATGACTTGGGCTCATGACTACTGGGCTCCTGGCCACTAGAACCTGTCCCAAGAGGCTGTTCCAAATCATAGGGTCAAGCTTGCTCTGGCCACCTGTTCCTTTGCCAACTCTGGACAGGTGTCTCGCAGTGGCACTTTGTCCCAGGCTGTTTTGGGCCACTCTGTGCTGAACTTACCTGGTCACCTGACTACTAAACTTGACTCTGAACCCCTGCCTCCTGGTGTTGGTTCTGCAATTTCACCTCATGCCCGTCTGATTCTCTTTCCTAGTCAAATGGAGACCAGGGCACCCAGGTCATAGGTGACAGACTACTGGATCCTGGCTTGAAAACATTACTGTCCCGTGGGCTGAGGTGTGTGGAGTTGACAAAGTGCTCAGAAAAGTAGCACTCAGGAAAGCATTCAATCCAAAAAGAGGATATGGGCAGGAAGACTCCGCCACCCAAAGCGATGCGGCAGAGAAACAGATCCCAAAGCAATGCCCAGAGAAAGAGCGGCTCTGACAGTACAGAAGGTTCAGATTGGAGGTAGGGATGGAGTGGAGCAAGTTCTTTCTATTAAGTGCTCACGGGTGTGGGAGCGTGTGACAGGGCAGTTAAAGGCCTGACCGGAACGCTGGCCTCAGAAAGGACACAGCCCTTCCTGCCACTGCCTCTCCAGCATCTCTCCACTGGAGCCGCTGCCCGGCTGCCTTTCTCCTTGGGCTCCCAGTCCAGGCCCCTCCTGCTTGGCCCCATCCAGGACTAAGCGTGACTAAGCTCTGGTGATCTGCATAAACATCCGTAGGGACAGCGCCCAAATATTTTTGAGTGACTGGCAATGGTTTGTCTCATGCAAAGGCCTTTGCCAGCTTGTGAATTCTGTTGTTTTTTAAATTTCTATTTTCAAGTCTGGTTATTTTGGATATGATATTCTGCCTGAATATGGCGAATATTGGTGACAAGTCAGAGGAGATATATTCAGCATTGTACAATTATGTTTTAATTTTGCACATATGGCCCAACCAACCCAGGATGAGGTACTACAAGTCTCTTGAACTGGAAAATGAAGACGATTCATAAATACTTACTTAAATCATAAGCTTTATAAGTACAAATAAAACTGGGAACATGAATTAGCTAGTTTTATTTTTTCTAGTGGCTCTACACTGGTTTTTGACTTTAAATTATAGCATTTTTGCTGCGAATCATTGGTTCATTCACTTATTTAGCTTTTACTGAACACCTGTTACGTGGGATTACCTGTGGTGCATCACGAGCTGACCCCAAACCATGCCGCTTGCCTCATCTCCCACAATCCCTGACATGTCTCCCACCTCCTCTCACACACATACTACTCAGCACACCTGCAGTATAAAATGAATAGACATGGCTCCTGTCCTTCAACTTTGCCAGTCAGGTGAGGGTGAGAGACATGCGTCAGTTGTTTTGAAGAGATGAAGGCTATGGTGGCATTTGACCTGGGTCTTGAAGGATGCAGAGCAGATAAGCGAGGCCAGTTCCGCAGGGGCAGCGTGTGCCAAGGCCTGGAGACCAGTGAGCGGTGCGGGTGGCAGAGGCTGTGCCCGCGTGAGGAGATATTAGCGGGAAGCGGGCTGGAGAGGCAGCTGTGCCTCAGCATGGCCTGCGTGCTCTGTTAGTGGCTGCTCCTGAGTGTGACATTCCTCACTCTGCCTCTTCAGTATCACAGATTCCCAGGTCATTTGTCCTCGGCCACCCTCCATTGCTTGTTGCTAAGGTGGAAGAGAAAACTCAGACCTTTGTTCTTAAGAGACAGGCAGGGAGTTGGTTAAGAGTGTTGATTTCTCTTCCTTTTGCCGTTAAAGCAAACCACATTTAACTGCTGCCTGGATCCCTGTTCAGGTGTGCAACAGACCCGCAGCACATGGGTCTCCTCTCCAGTGTGGCCCAGCCCCAAAGGGGACTTAGGTCTGAGCTCTCAGAAAGGTGTGCAGCACTAGTCTAAAAATAGGGTGAGTAAAGAAGCACAGACTCGGGGATAAATACTCTTACCAGGCCTCTGGACGGCCAGCTGTATCCAGTTCAGGCTTCCTCCCGGCCAAGCCACAGGGTCGTGAGAGATTTCCCAGCTTGGCTTCTGGAGCTGGGAAAGGGAGGAGGAAGCAGAGAGGCAGGATGTGGTGGAGGGGCTGTGTGCTGTCTGGAGGGCCAGAGCTCAGAGCAGAAATCCTCCCAAGGACTCTTTGAACGGTGCTAACCCGGTTTAAAAAAACAAAAGAGCACACAGACACACAGCCCTCAAACAATTCTTTGCTTTCATCTCCTTCTGTGGAAACCGGGATTTGGGATTGTTCTCATAGGGGTTGGCCAGCTTACGGTTTCAGGGTCTTCTGAGTATGTACAACCATCAGCAAGTCCGCGAAAAACATAATATTTACTCTGATACAGCCAAACGTGCCCCAGGTTTTTGATCATGAACGATGGACGAAACCCAGGGCAACACCTTATCAGTGGTGATTTGCGAAGAACCTGGTTGAGCTGGGGTGTGTGACTTTGTCACGAGTCCCTTTTCTGATCCCTCCGGGGACAACATCTCTTCCCTCTGCCCTTCGCAGCAACCGAGCTCATTTGCTGAAGGTCGGACCACTTTTGTTTCAGGGAACTTGGGTCTAAGGGTTTGGAATGGTAATAGATTTTGATACTGATTCAATGTGTTCTAGGATGGAAAAGACACTTCTCCTTTGCTTCTGACCTCCTTCCAGAAGGAAAAAGAAGAAAGCTACTCCCGGGAAGATACCACAATATAGTCACCCTGGGTCCCCAGGGAACCACTCAGCAGACTTCTATTAGCAGGTGGATGCACTATTTTCCAAGTGTATTAAACATGAGCAGCTTTGAACACATTTCTGGTGAGTCACGCTGAGGGGGATGACTACTTTTTTAGACTCTGACAAAAATCGTTACTGAAATACCTAATTCAGCTATCAGCAACACTTTGGGACTCATACATTTAGAAATATTGAAAGCCTCTACCCTTTTACTTTTATTTTTCAATTTACCTTAAGCAATGCACTCCCCCTTCCAACCCCAGCTTTATTAAGATATAAATGATATGGCTTTCCCTCTTTAAAATCCTCATGCAACTTAGAGGAAAAGATCTTCTCAAATAGGTGTTCTCTTCCTCTTTCCTGCCCCTGAGAAAAGTCTTTCTTCACAACAGGGCCTTTTCTATGGCTGTAAGATGGAAAAGGACGGGAGAGGGACTGACTACTGGATTCCAGGTCAATGAATGGCCGGTGAGTCAGAATTCTAACCAGAGCAGGGCTCCTCCATCAGACTGGCATAGGAAGCCTGGAGGCAGGGTAGCATATGGTTAAAACTATAACCTGAAGTCACATCGCTCAGGTTCGTATTTGAGTTCCGTCACCTCAGAGCAATGTGACTTTGGGCAAGTTGCTTAATCTCATTGCTACACAATTTCTTCTCTAAGGTGGTGGAACTGAGTCACCTCCCCACGGATCTGTGTGGATTTAAGGAGCTAACTCACTAACATGTGCTTGGTACCATGTCTGGGGTAGAGTAAATGCTCAATAAATACTAGCTCCTTCTCCTCCAGTCATTGTCATTTACAACCAATAGATCTGAAGCAGGTTATATAAAATAAACAGTGATTTATTTGGAAAGATTGGCCTGGCATTAATCGTTAACTGCTGAACAAGAACATGACTTGTGTTGATGCATATTTTCAAGGGACAAGGCACAAAGTGGCCAATATAACAAACTAATAGTTTGTGTTCTGGTAGCGTAGAAATATGTTACTAGTCTATGCTCTCCTGGCGCTTCTTACTCACACAGTTAAAACTTCCCAGGTAGAAAAACCTCCACTCCCGGTGAGCTGTTTGGATCAGGCTGTATTACTTGATCCTTCTCTCCCTTTATTTTAGAGACTTTTGTTTGCAGTTATTCAATTTCATTCTAAAGACCTGAAGTGTCGTGGAATAAATTTGCTTGTGGTGATGGATGGGCATTTTGAGAACCCAGGACTTCACTTCTAAAGCATTTTTATTACCACTCAATATCACCAAACAGTGAAATAGGACAGGACACCAATCAACGAGGTGCATATTCCTCTCAGGTTGCAGAGAGATCAGGTGACCTGTTTAAAACTGCCCCGTAAACCAGTGACAGGCGAACCAGGATGCCGTTAGGCCGCACTCTTTTACACAGAGGTAAAATGAAGGTGCTGGCCACCCTCTGCCCATATGTCTTTAATTAGAAACAAAGGAAGTCAGGACTTTTTATCCGCTTGAGAAAAACAGTGAAACTTTACTAGCTGGACTGAAAATCCCTATCACCAACAGTCTGTGTGACTGAGCTTCTGGAGGGCCAGCCCAGTGGTGAACATGAGTGACGTGGCTGGCCAGCTGTGGTGACTGCAGGCAGAGCCTCCGCAGAATCAGGAAGCCGCTGGAAGAGGAGCGGGGGGCAGAGCCCCGGCGCCCCCGTTCCCGGCCTTCCGCGAAGCTCTCGGGACGGGCACTGCCCCCGTGCTCTGCTCTCCTAAGCACAAAGCTGCACCACATATTTTTTCCAAACCCACATGCAGAACCAAATGTTCTCCGTTGAGTGAAACCATTCCAAGACCTCAGAAACGTTCATTCACCAAAGGCCCTTTCCCGGACTCATAATTTGGTCAGTTATCACTGGTTTTTAGGTTCCGGGTGGTCCCGTTTCCTCTGGGCACTCTGTAGGTTTCATGGTTTCAATTTCCGGTGATTTCTGCTTGCCTCGGCGTTCCAGGGCCAATGACTTGCTGAGGAAGTGAGCACCCGCAATCCAGCTGCGGAGGGTAGTTCCACGCGCAGGAAAGGAAAACCTAGTTAGGAAGCCTCCATCTTTCTCGATGCCAGGAGCTGGCCTGAGCACAGCCTGTGTGGAGATGGAGTCTTTGAATTTTTGATCACTAGTACACCTGCAGAAGGAAGATGCTCAACTCAAAATTTCAATACATGTTATAATGATCTATCCATTTTTTGTAAGAGTCATTATATCTCCTTCCAACCCTTTGGAGTGTCAGAACTGCTGAGCCTCAAGCCTGTCCCTCCCTAAGGGCCCCAGTCAGTTGTGACTGGTGTGGAATGAGCCTCTGACTCTTGCATGGTTTAACGCAGTCTCTAATTTAAAGTATGCAATCGAGGTTTAGGTTTCTCCCTTCTGAACCATCCTGTGCAATTTGGTTGAGGAGCTGTGCGCGTTTCCCACCAAGAGTGAACATTTGCATTAACTCCTTCAACTTTCTCAGTCCTCGTTTTGTACAGCAAAGCACTGAAGGCGGGGCGGGCTTTTTGGTGGTGGTGTTGTGTTGTTTTGATGCACACACAGAGAGTCTAACATACAACAAATGGTCCAAGGCTCCCATGTGGAGCCTGAGAATGTGCAAGTGAAAAGCAGACCATTCCACTTGTAGAACAAGTCAGAGGAAGTCTCTCTGACAACAGACCTGGTTGAGGAGAGTCAGCAAGCATAGCTGGGCAGCCCAGGGCTGTCCTCCAACCCAGAGCTGGTCATCACCCTGACCTCAGCAATAATAAACATCAGGAAGCACAATCCAGTTTTCTAAATGAGCAGAAATCTTTTCACACTTTTCCAACCCCATCAAAATATTTCTCCAAAGGCTGGAAGATCATGTGTTTCTTGAAGTGAAGCAGAGGACAGTTTGAGATGGCAAGTGGAGGGCCACCTCTCTGGGGTCGCAGGGTTCAGTCTTCACTGTCTGTTCTGGGAGAGCCCACATGGGCATCAGATGGGACATCCTCTCAGCTGCAGAGCCGCTGTGGGGAGACCAGGCAAGGCCAGACGCAGAGCTCTGCATCCATGTAGGGCAGGTATTTTATTAAATTTCAAACTAAGTTGGTTTCCTTCTTTCCCTTCAGAGTTGCTTTCTCTAATTTCATTTTGCCCCTAATCTTGACATTAAGACCAATTGGAAAGGAATAAGCATAATGTCTGGGAGTGTGTGGGGTCAAACAGATAAAAGCTGTCACTTGTAGATCACGGTGGATGTGATCTCTGGCAGGACCAACCCTCTCGCATCGAAACCACTTGGAACTGATTTATAGGGTCCTTTGGCCTTCCGGGGCGGCTGAGGTAGCTGCTTCTGTCTGATTTGCAAAAGTACCCCAAATTTTTCAGCTATGACCTTGACTTGTCTCATCTTTTGTCTCTTCTTGTCTCTTCAACCAGGCTACTCCCTGAGTATAGTTTGGTTCCGTGGGCCAAAGATGTTAGAAACAAGGGCTGGGCTCAGATCTGTCACTCAGTCCTGCCTCCTGCCCCTCGGGATGGAGGGATTCTGTGCAAAGATTGTATCTTTGCTGATCTTGGCACATTCTGATATCCTGCATGTGTGGGCCCGAGACGAACTCCAACTGTGGCCAGCTGGATGGATGTCACCAGGGAAAACCTCTCATCTCAGCAGGTCACTTCCTTTCTCAGGCTATAGCCACAAGGGCTCTCTCAACTGGAGCCCGGAAAAGTAGGTCAAACCAGAACTGGCTGGAGAGGAGAGTCACGCAGACTTTACTTGGAGGCGTCTGTGATCCACGGTGTGATAGATACCTCACCTCTGTCGGGATGACTTTCGAATTATCTCCATTGCCTTCTATTTCTGAAGGTCATGTACTGTGTTCCAAACCATGTAATTTACCCAGATTAGCACAGATGAACTGGCTTTTCACATCCAAACTTCTTTTCTAAGTATCAGCCTATTTCTGTCTTGTGTCTCCAAATATTGCCAACTATGTGTGCCCAGGGTATGGATATAGCGGGGCCAATCTTGGGTTGCCATCTGCATGAAGAGATAGATGTTCCTTGTATGCCCTCCTCTGCCAGTTTGCTGCCTGAAATCCTTAAATAGGAAACTAAATCTTTAATTCTACCATCTGAGCTAAGGACTCTATGCCAATATGACAGGAGAAGATGCTCATTGAAATTCCTCACTAAGATTTCAATGACTCATACAGATTCTTGCATGAAGTTAAGCCTTTTAGGCAGTTTGGGGTGGGGATGGGGAAGGGTGGTCAAGAGCAGGAGATCCTTGGGTCCGTGAAAAAGGAAGCAGGTATCCAGAAGAGCACAGAAATTGATGTACAGAGAAAATGAAGATGTCTTTACCTTGCGCACGAGTTGCCTGGTCCCTCAACTGGCGATCCTCCCGTCATCAGCAAAGTGAGCCTGTGTGCGAGGTCTTTCAGTGCGAGGAAAGCTGCTTTCTTCTTGAACGCCAAGGCCATTGGCACACACAGCCGAGTTTGTGTTCAGGTCACCCTGGACGTGCCGATCCCCTAGCAGAGTCAGGCGACCTGACTTGGTCTGAGGTCCACTTCTTACTCACCGGGTTGTAGGCACCGGGACTCGGCACTGTGGTTTCTAAGCCTCTGCTCATGATGCACCTTCAAGTGCATCATAGGCCCACGGCCAACCCGGATCTCTAAACCAAAGGAACTGATATCAAAGCGGAATCTGCTCTTGACTTACTTAGCCACCGGACCTTTCCATCAAGTCCTCCGAAGGCCACACTAACCTTCTACACAGTCCAGGAAGAGAAACTTCTTATCAGAAAGAGCATTGGAAAACTAAACTAACTTCCTTCCTGGTGACTCTCTCTGCCTGCCTCAGCCCGGCAAGCCCTTCCACCAAACTATTCTTCATCCTGATGAAACTGTTGGGAAGGAAACATAAAGGACCCACGTCTAACTTTTCTCATGATTGTTTCTTAACCATTTTGCCAAAAGTACAGCCCAAGCATATGGTGTGTAAGTACCATAAGAACCTAACCTCTGAAAAGACTTGGTCTGGAACACCGGGGACCAAATCGAAGAGACTGGATAACAGCTAGCTGACCCTTGAAAAAAAGACAAGAGCTGTCTGTCAAAAAGTCCCAATCACCAGTTGTAATTAAAATATCGTGCGTATTAATATAACAAGCAGTATCTGGTTTCACTATCAGCATTTGTTTCAGCATAATTAAAGCCATTTCGTGTCCTTAAAAAATTGACAGTCTTATATTCATATTTACGATCTGAGCTTGAGAGTGCCTTTTAATTCTTACTAATTCGTCTTTTTCAAAACATCTTATAACATATGAAAGAACATGGAAAGATTACTCACTAGACTGGAATCATGTTTGAAACCACTCTGAATACATCTCCTAACATTTCCTGATAGATCGCCTGGGAAATAAATAACCCCAAGTGGTGGTATTGTATTTATATTTCTAAGTCAGAAATATTTCTCTTATTGCTCTGCTTCTAAAATAGATTCCCAAGACAATGCATTAAATATCAAAATAGCGTTTTCAATACCTGCCAAACCTTAATGTTTGTATCTCTGCAAGACAGTGTGTTACTGGTGAGTAAACGGCCTCTTTGTTAAACACAAATGTGGCGAATGCTAAGGTGGCTCCTTTTCGACTAAATTGTCTCCGCAGGCAGAGCAGCAGGGAGAACACTTGCTAAATGACACAGGCAAAAAAACAATCTTTATATGATTTTTCCAGGAGGGTGTTATCTTAAGTTCCAAAGGGAATGATGAGATGTTCGTGGTGAAATGGCACATTTCTTTTCAGAATCACCTACTCCATGTAAATGCATTCAATTCTTCACAAGGTGTCTGTAATATTCCACTGCGTCGCATGCAGCTTCCCTCTGCCACCTCTCCCTGCTCTTCCTTCCCAGGATGGCAATGAACTCTGCAACACGATGCCTAGCTCCAGATTTCCACCAGGCCTGCCCTCCTCTAGACTTATCCTGACTCCATGTACATGCTTTTCAAGAGACACGATTTTGTCTTGTCTGGAGTTCAATGTAATTAGAAAGCAATGTGGCCCACACGCAGCTTCCATGGTCACTTGGCACGGCCTCGCCCTGCCTCTGGCGGGGCTGGTTTTGCTCTGTGTTGGCTATGCTCGGAGATGTCTAGCAGTTCAGGGACCCAGGTCCTTGCTTGCTCGGAACCAGGCTCGGCCGGACTCAGGGAGCGTCAGATGCTGTCTGCATGAAGCCTTCGGGGTCACACTGGAGCCCCAGGTCAGCTGTGTCCCACATGGCCTTGGGCACAAACGAAGGAGGCTCAGTCCCCTGACGCCAGCTGCCTGACCACTCTGCCCAGAGTTCAGAGACCATCCAGTGGTACATTCAACGCCCCCAAACCCTCTTGTTACATTGCTGACAAGCTTTTCCTGCAGTCTCTAAATCCTAGCCCCAGTCTCCAGACTGGAAGCCACTTTTAACTCAGCTCTCACCACTTCTGTCAGAGTCCACTACATTGCCGTGCCCTATAAAATTGGCCTTCCCATTTCTGCTTTCAATACCCTCATTCTGGACTCTTACTCAAAACACTATAACAGCTTCCCAACTTCCTGTAATTCTAATATTACCCTATGGCCAAATTACTTTTCCAAATACGTAGCTTTGGTAATATCATATGGTCATTCTCCTGCTTACAGACCTCCAGTGGCTTCTGGTGGCTTATAGTTTCCTTAGCTGAGTGTCCTGGCCCACTGACTATTTATGTAAATAAAGTTTTATTGGAACACAGCCATACCAACTTATTCACATATTGTTTATAGCTGCATTTATGCTATGATGGCAGAGTTGAGTCATTGTGTTGGAAACCACACAGCTTACAAAGGCTGAAATACTATTTGGCCCTTTACAGAAAGGTTTGCTATAAAAGTTTGCTGACCCCTGCTCTAAAATATGGTCCCAAATTTTCTTTCTAGTTTTATTTCTTGTAGCCTGGGTGTTCCTGCCTTAGTGCCTTGGCTTACACCCCTCTACTCTGTTCAGGGAAATTCACCCTCCAGGCCCATCTCAAGTGTGTTCTACTCATCGAGGCTTTTCTGACTCGTGTTTCGATGCATATCTCCCCGCATTACCCTTTGTTATGGCATTTTGAAATTCCGACTTTTATTGTAAACATTAATGTGTATATCTTGTTGCTTCCGCTCTCACCCCACTCGAGTCTCTAAGCTCCCAGAGGGCAGGAGCCATGTCTTAACCATCTTCAGCTCTTAGCTTAGCTCCCTGCAGTCATTCAATAGATATCTGGAGACTTACTTGACTCAAATACTTGGAGTCTTTTCTTCCAGCAGCTTCCCCTTGGGGAAGGTGGGAAATGAGGCAGGCGCAGGTATAACCTATTCTTCCTTAGGAAGGTAAGACTCTTAGAGGAGGCAGGTTTGAAGAGGTTCTTTGTTTTGCTTCTTGGTAAGTGATTGGGGAAGTTCACAGGCCGCATAGAGGAGACCCCTTAGGAAAGGGCCTACCCTTTACTAGGGTAGGACAAGAGGAATGTACAATGGGAGAGAGGCTTTGCCTCTTCACCCATCAGGGCTCCACCGGAGGAATCCATTTCAAGGATGTCATGGTCATAGGCTAACCGAAGAGCACGAGTGGAACAGTTCATGAAATTTCACAGAGAGGCTTCAAATCCCCTCTGGATGAAAAGAACATGGGGTACGGGTCAAGAGGAAGTAGGTGGAGGGTCTCATGAAAAGGGATCTTGTGACCAGAATATTGGAGCCAAAAGTTATCTGAATAGGAGGAGTTTGATCTTTCAGAATAGACTGTCGGTTGGAAGGTATATTCATTTCCTGTGTCTACTATAACAAATTACCATAACCACGTGGCTTAAAAGAATACCCATTTCTTCTCTCATAGCTCTGGAGGCCAGAAGTCCAAAATCAGTTTCACTGGGCCAAAACCAAGGTGTCTCCAGGACCTGGCTCCCTCCAGAGCTCGAGGAGAGAATCCATTTCCTTGCATTTTCCATCTTCTGGTGGCTGCTGGCATTCCTCGGTGTGTGGCAGTATGTGACTGCATTCTCTGCCTCTGCGGTCCTACCGCCTTCTGCTCTTCTTCCTGTGTCACATCTCTCTCCTCTTCTTCTTAGAGCCCACTGGGATAAGCCAGGATCATTTCTCACCTCAAGATCTTTAACTTAATCCTACTTGTAAATGCTTTTTCTACCATAAAGGTAACATTCACGCTTCCAGGGATTAGGATCCAGGTATCTTTGGGGGACCTATATGTAGCCCACCATGGGGCCTCTAAAGAAAAGCAAGCCAAAGTAACTCAAAGGGGAGGTGGAGGGTTGCACCTCCACAGAAGTAGTGGCTTAGTGTGGAATGAGGGGAGTAGGGAGGAATATGGGTATTGAAAGGTTATGGGGTACAGGGCATTGTTCTTAGGACGGCGACCCTGACACCTCAGAGGAGCACAGAACAGAGTACGGGTTTTCATGAAGATGAGTCAGTGGTGGCAAAATCCAGTGTGTGGAGGCAGAGGCAGATCCAAGTTTCGTGAGGACTGTCACTTAGCCAATCTCAAAAAGATTATTTTTAAGAAAAATAATCCAAAATTGCACATATGAAATTTGTTACGAAAGTGAATTTTTAGTTAGAATGAGAAAAAGGAATCACAATAAATCACAGAGTGTGAAAAGCCTGACAAATGCCACAAAGATCACATATCTAGAAAATAACAGACTTTTTTTAAATGTCTGATGCCATTCTCTGACACTGCCCCCCTACGTTTGTTTCCTACTTTTCAAGCACCTCTTTGTAAAAACAATGATTTTAGAATACTTTCTATAGAGAAAAAAGAAAGAGAATCAAGTTATTTTGTCTAGCATGATTGATCAAAATGTGGTTTTATAATTGATAGTCTAGAAAATCTTTGTTCATCTTCTCAATCGGTATTGGTAACACCATGTAAATTTTTAAGATTGTTCTCAAACTGGGAAAAACCTCTTTCAAGTCTCTTTCATATACAAACTGGTAAAAATGTTCTCTCTCCCTATTTATAGCACCATGAGAGTTGCCTTACAACTACAAGAATTTTGATCATTTCTATTTTGTGAAAGTTTCATTTAAAAAGAACAAAATGTATGGTGTGCTTATAATTGTACATGCTGTGTTAAGTGTAAATCCTGACAGGAAAAAACTTGTTTCGGTTTAGCATTCACGAATAGCAAATTTTCTACTTGTGATTTTATATACTGGATCTTTGGAAAAATTTACCACAAACTAGTTTTCGGCTTTCCATATTTCATAACTTATTTCTCCTGCTAGGTAGTGCAGGACACCATTGTGTCCCCTTTGGGTCATCATGTTGATGATTTTCCACAGTGACCAGTATTCCCAGAAGTATTCCTATACTGGGATGACTCGTAGTCATGCTCTAAGAGAAACCACAATCTCCACAAATATAACTCTCTAAACCAACATTAAGTGTATCTCCAACTAAACTTCCCCTTAACCAGATCTCCAAATGCCCATGTGGATTCTGATGCCACCCAACACAAGGGGAGGTATGTAGAATGGAAGTTGGAGTGGAAAGATACAGTGATCTTAACTGATTTGGGTTCAATTATCTTACTTTTTAAAATTAAAAAAAAAAAGAAATGACCACATTGTAAGGGCCTTTCCCAGGACCTTGAAAGGCGTCAGTGCAAAGGAGGAGTTCTGAGGCTCAGCTTTGCTAGTTTCTTGGTCAATGACCTCTGTATATAAGAGCCACTCAACTGTGATCCTTTAATGAGATGGCCCAGGAGAGAGAGTTAGGGGCCACAGACATGTACTCTGTACTAACGAGGTCTCCAAATCTACCTGGCTCTCTATTTACTCAGGTATTCCCATGGCATAACAAGAGCCTTCTATATTTTTTCCGTAATTTGGGTTTCAAAAATCTGCAGGTTCACTACGGAAAACTTTTTGGCAGTTTCTCAAACAGCTAAATGTAGATTTACTGTATGATCCAGCAATTCTACTTCTAAGTATATACTCGAAGGAATCAAAAACAAGGACTCAGGCAGATACTTGTACCCTCATGTTCATAGCAGCGATAGTCACAATAGCCAAAATGTGCAAACAGGTCAATGTTTATCAGCAGATGAATGGATAAACAAAATGTGGTGTGTGCTCACAGTGGAATATTATGCAGCCACAAAAAGGAATAAAGTTCTAATACATGATGGACCTTGAAAACAATATGCTAAATAAAGTAAGCCAAGATACCAGAGGACAAATATTTTATGATTCTACTTACATGAAATATCTAGAATAGGCAAATTCATAGGAACAGAAATAGATTATTGGAAGTTACCAGGAACTGGGGGAATGGAGAATTATTGCTTAATGGTTAGAGAATTTCCATTTGGGATGATGAAAATTTTTAGAGAATTTTTAGGTAGTGATGATGGTTGCACAACCTCATGAATATAATTCATGCCACTAAACTGTACACTTAAATGTGTTAAAATAGTAAATTTACATAATGTATATGTTACCACCCACAAAAAAGCCAAAAATGGTGAGGCGATATTGGAGCAGCAGAAATGAATTTGTTCACAGCAGGCTATTCATGAATAAAAAATATCTGGCAGAATATTTACATAAAAATATTTATCTAAAATGACTGCAATATTTGGAATAAGACTTTTGTAGAGCTGACTTTATATTAAACACATTTATATTAAAAAATCTGGCAGGTTAATTACTAAGCCAATTAAAGTTGATATTAACCTGGTATATATTCACCAATACTCCCTACGCTTGCCAGCAATTAACTATAGATGAATTCAACAGCAGCAAACACACAGCTTTCAAGAGATGGTGTGAGTTGTGTTTACCACTGTTGTTTTCTAAAAAAGAAAGACTTACTTGGTAGTGATTAGCCTGAGCTAATTTCTTTCAGACCCGGAGATCCCTAAGGTCTGTTTAGTATGACTCCTTGGCTATCTGTATGGACATCCTGGAGGTTTCATCCAGATCATAACAGCAGGGGGGATGGAGGATCATTAAGTGAACAGGAGATGCATATGCTCCCTGAACACTGTTGAGTCATCTCTCTAAATGGATTCGCCATCTCTGCCTCCCCTCCCCCACCCCAGGTTCCAGTTACCCTCTCAGTTACTTTCTCTAAGAGATAGTCAGAGTCTGTATTAGGTAGAGGAAGTAATCCTCGATACTGCAACCAGCTCCAGAGTGGTTAGCACAACAAGAGTTATATTCTTTATTCAAGCAAAATCTGATGTGGCTGTTCCTGCTAGGCAGGTGACATCAGTTATTCAGGAATCTGAGCTTCTTTCATCTTGTGGCTCCATGATGTCCTATGCCTTTGGAGTTTTCTGCTGGATCCTATTCATATGACCAGTAGATGAGGGAGAGAGCTTGCTCAGAATGGCCGAGGTGTGTTTTTAAGGGCCAGGCCTGGATGCGATACATGTCACTTGTGCTTACCTTCCATTGGCTAGAACTCAGTCATGTGGCTCCGCCTAGCTGCAAAGGAGTCTGGGAGATAGGTTCTGGTGACTACATAACAGTGTCTCTGAACAGGGATCTAAGAAGCCACACGATCAAGTGCCTCTTCCCAGAAGTATTATTTTATCTTCACTCCATCATGAGACAGGAATAGTCTCACCTACCAAGAGGAGGAAATGGAAACACAGAAAACTTGAACTCGTGGCTCCAGCCTGGGTAAAGAAGCCTGGCCTCTTGACTGTGCCCAGGAGCTGGCTTTTTATCCTCCTGGCTGGGTGCCTAAGGTACCTTCTCTTGAGACCTGCTCTGAGCTCCACAGCAAACTAGGACAGCCTCTTCTCAGAGGGAGTCCTGCTCGGACATCTGGGATCCAGATGCTGCTAGCTTCCTTAATGACTCTGAGTGCACTGAAAGGTATTGGTCTTAAGCCCCAAATCCTGCAAAGTCTGCTTTTCGTCTCTGAGAGATCTTCTCTCCCCTCGTACACTCTTTGAGGGCTGAATTCTATGCAGCCAAGCTTCTTTGACAGCTGACAGGGAATTCTCAGTGGAAGACAGTTGATTTTGGAACAATGCCTGCTGTCAGTCCTATAAAGTCCAGTTTAGAGACCTATAGGGCATGATGACAACCCCATCTGCTTTTGCAGTTAGTCGTTTGGGGGCTTAATCATAAAAAGTTTGTCTAAAGTTAGGCTGAGATGGTGAACAGAAAAGGATTTGTTAATTTGATTGATCATCTCACTCTCTGTCCTTTTTCTCTGTGACTTTGTTCACACTCTCAAGTAATGCATGTAGCCAGGATATCAAGACATAGTCAGCAAGAAGTACCTTTTGCCCGCTTTCTGCGCAGATCTCCAACCATTCCTCTGTCTTGGCATTTTATTTCTCTTGAAAGTGATCCTAGAGCTGAGATTTGCCTCTACTATGTGATCTCTTAATCCATAATATGAATAGCAACATTAATAGTTGACCATTAAGAGATTTATAAATGGTCAACTCATGATGGGTTTTTAGGAGAAGCAAAAATGCACCATTGCAATTTTAACTTTCTAAGTCTGAGATCAAGAACTACCACATCTTTGAGCTTTCTTCCCAGTGTATCCTTTAGTTGCACAGAGCCCTAAACTGGACAGATTGTGTGCTGACTTCAGGAGGGACTTCTTATGTTCATGCATAGCTTTATTATTAAAGATGCTTCAAAAAAATCTGTGAGAAAAGTAAATATGTATTATATTAACACATATAAAAGAGCAATAATGCTCAAAAATACACTTGCTTGAAGATCAGGGAATATAGCTCTCATGTGTTCAGGTGAGAGGGATAAGAAGATATCTGTGTTTTAGTTTTTTGTTTCACTATTTCTGAACATTTGCCTGTTCAGGTTTGCTTCCTCTGTACCACAATGGAGAAGGCAGGGTGTGCTTTAGGGAATGCTTCCAGATGCAAGGAATAACATACCTAACCCAAAGTGGGATTTACTTCTTCATATAGCCAGACAGCCTAAAGGTAGAATGGTGCCAAGTCTGCTTAAATCAGTGGCACAGAGACATGATCTTTTGGCTCTGCAGTCCTCAGGTGAACCTATTCATAGCCACAAGATGGCTGCTGCTCCTCCAGATACACATCCTCATTTAACTATGGCCAGATGCTGCCATGTCTTCCTTCTTTTTATCAGAGAAAAAGACCTTTCTTAGAATCACCCAGCAGACTTCACTTGCATCTCATTGGCCTAAATGGAATCAGTTCTTATCCTTAATATAATCATTGGCAAAGGGGAATGGGATTATCGTAACTGGTTTAGGCCAATGGTTCTCAAACTTCAGCGTGAATTAGAATCTCCTGGGGGTCTTGTTAAAATGCGAATTGCAGTGTTCCACCATCAGAGTTGCTGGTTTAGTATATTGGGGATGGAACCTAATAACTGACATTTGTAATATGTCACCAGGTCATTCTACTGCTAATGGTCTGGGAGTCACATTTTAAGGACTATTTAGATTTTGATTCATTTTCTGGGGATAGAGAAAAGTCACCCTTCTTGGACGAAGAGTAGGGGTGAGATTAACTGGATGAAACTTTAGGACAAAGTCAGCAGAGGAAAACTTGTTAAGTAGGCACCCAGTCCTGTCTACCTCATGTTTTTCTGTATTTCCTCCTCTGTTTTCTGAATACATACCTAGAGTCTTTTGACCTTTATTGGGGGGTGGGGCGGCATTGCAGATTAGATAATTTGACTGAAATATTTTTATTAATTTGATTCCTATAGCAGATCTTTTTCTTTTGAGAACATAAATTCTAAGTCCATGAATATATATTGAATAAATTATGTAGAGCTTAAATTATTTCTTTCACTCTATTACCTTTTCACTTCTCTGTAAAATGTAGTTGGTCTTTGTGTTTGTTCAGTCATCCAGGTTTATTAGATTCATCTTAGGTTCCTCACAACCTTCCTTAGCTCTTACCAAATTAAACAGTTTTGTGTTATCAGCAAATTTTTCCACACCGCCATTAACTTCATCCACTAGGTCACTAACAAGTATATTGAGCTAAATCGCTAACTTAACTTGAACTTCAGGCATTAACAGCATGTGAAACAATCCATCAAGGGTGACAGCAGCCTTAGATCAGTGTATCAGTTTCTTCTGTTAAAAAAATCCATATTTCATTCCACTATTTCCTGTGCAGAGTTTGCAGTAGAGATTATATATATCCTTTGAAAAGTTATTCTCTGAAAAGTGTTACCATGGAAAGATTTGTAGACAACAAATTTAAAGACTTGTTTTTGAGAGATAACCCTTCTATCCCACGCCCAAGGAACTAGCTACTGATATTAGGTATCAAATTCCACCATTTAAGAGTCATTCTTTGGAGTAAATTAAGCATCTTTTTAAAAATAGAATTGTCTCTTGAAATGTTAAGAGAGCTAGTCCTAGTCATGTATACCAACCTGAATTGGAAGCCATTGAGTCATCCTCATTCCTCCCAACTGTGACGATACACGGAAGGGATGGAAGGAAGCAAGCAAGGTATGGGTTAACTTGGGAATTTAGGGAAGCAAACTTCACTGGGAGAGAATTCACTGGGCAGCTGAGGGGGTGGTAGTGGAAACTGGATGTGGGAGCTGTAAAGAAAAAGGCCTCAGAAGGTGGCAGTGGGGACAGAAGTGGAAACACAGGTGAGATGAAGCATGTCTCTCACAGTTTGATCCAAAACAGCCCTATTTAGTAACATCATGTGCATCTTAATAAAAATTCTTGGGACGTTCTTATTATTAGCTTTCCTCAAGGGAAGGAATGGAATACCTGAACTCTAGAACCAGGCTTTTTAAAAATTTCACCTCCTGGTCAAAACATGTTGATGAGACCCGTGTCTGTTTTCAAGGTCGCATCATAGTTCTAATCTCCACCACAAGGCAGCCCCCACAGGGCAGGAATCCAAGATGAGGAAACTAAACTGTGAAGACTTTTAGGAGACTGACCGAAAACCGTATGGTTTATGGCAGAGCAAAGATTCTTGTCTTCAATGCTGTTTCTATTGTACCATGTGGTCTGTAGGATCAGGGCCACTGTGGACAGTTGTACAGACTGTGCACTGCACAAAGGCACCCAGCTAATGGGTGACAGGGCAGTATAAACCAGGGATGCTTTTTTGTAAGTAGCACAAAACTTTGAGTGTGCTAGAAGAGGCCTTGTTTATTATTCATTATTATTTATTATTTTTCTACAAATGAGGTAACCCTTAACTGAGCTGAATTCTTAAGTTTATATTGGAGGTAACATTATATAACATTGGTGCCTGTAGGGCTGGTTCTAGGAATAAAAATGTTTGCATTTCTTGGCAGCATTCTGAGCAGTGTTGCTACCTTTAGTCATGCGTCTTCGAATCCCAGGGTCTGCCGCCACATTGCTTCAGCAAGACCTGCCCTATTTTTTAACAGCTTTATTGAGGGATAATGAACAAACTATATACTGTTTATATTTAGAGTGTATGAATCGATACACGTTGAAACATGTCTACACCCATGAAAACATTACCGCAATCAGTGATCAACGTGCCCATCATCCCCAAACCTTCTTCCCGTCTTCTTTGTAATCATTTCCTTCCTTTCATCTCTAGGGAACCACTGCATGCTTTCCGTCACCATAGATCGGTTTACACTTTCTAGAGTTTTATACAAATGGATTCATATAGTGTGTGCTGTGTTTTGTTTGGCTTCTTTTACCAGCATAATTATTTTGAGCTTTTTCTATGTCGTTGCATGTATTAACGCTTCATTCCTTTTCACTGCTAAGTAGTATTCCATTGTATAGATATGTCACGATTTGTTTATTCATTCATCCGATAATGAACATTTGGGTTGTTTACAGTATTGTTTTATTTTTTTCCTATTACAAACAAGGCTGCTATAAATATTTGTATAGAAGTCCTTGTATGGATATAGTCATTTATTTTACCTGAGTAAATATCTAGAAATAAAATGACTAGGAAATATGGTAAGTGTATGTTTAGCTATCTGCTGAAGTATCAAACTGTTATCCAGGTAATTGTACCGTTTTATGTTTCCCCCAGCAGTATACCTGAGTTCCAGTTCTTTCATATCCTGGCCAGCACTTAACATGGTCAGCCTTCTTAATTTTAGACATTCTAAGAGATGTACAATAGTGTCTCGTTATGGTTTTAATGTGTGTTTCTCTAATGAATAATGATGTTGAGTATCTTTCCATGTGTTTATTTGCTATCTGTATATCTTCTTTAGTGAATAGTGTGTTCAAATATTTTGCTCATTTAAAAATAGAATGTTTTTGTTTTTTTATTACTGAGTTTTAGGAGTTATTAATATATTGTAGATACAAGTTCTTTATCAGATATGTCATTTATAAACATTTTCTCCTACTCTGTGGCTTGCCTTTTCATTTTAATGGTGCCTATTGAAGAGCAGTTCTTAATTTTGATGCAGTCCAATTTATTTATTATGTGTGTGTATTGTTCTTTTGGTGTTGAATGTAAGAAATCTTTGCCTACCACAAGGACACAAAGATTTTCTCAAATATTTTCTTCTAGAATTTTTTTTTATAATTGTAGATTTCTAATCCATTTTGACTTACTTTTTGTATATAGTGCAAGGATTGGACCGGAGGTTTTGTTTGTCTGTTTTTTACATAAGGATAACCAATTGTTCCATCTCCATTAGTTGAAAACAATATTTTATTCCCTGAATTATCTTTACACCTGTGTAAATAAATCAATTCACTATACATGTGTGAGTCTATGTCTGGACTTTCTATTAGTTCTATTGATCATGTCGTCTATCTTGACACCGATATCATATTATCTTAATTATTCTGTTCCATTGATCAGTTCAGCTATCTTGATGCCATTACCACAGTCTCTTAATTACTGAAGTTTTATAATCAAGATTGAAGTAAGGTAACATGAAATCTTTGTTCTTATTTATCATATTTGTTTTGGTTTTCCTACCTACTTTATATTTTCACATGAATTTTAAATCAACTTGTCAATTTCTACAAAAAACTACAAAATAAATTTTCATTGGGATTGCACTTTTTCTATAGATTAATTTTGAGGAATCTGACAGATTAACTGTTTAGAGTCTTCTTACCCAGTGTGGTAAATAAGTCTATTTACTGAGGTCTTTCGTTTTCATTTCTCTCAGCAACGTTTTGTAGTTTTAAATGTACAGATTTTATACTTGTTTCTACAAATTTATCCCTATGTATTTTACATTTTTATGCCATTTCAAATGGAATTTTTAAAAATTTCAGTAGTTAATTGTTCATTCATAGCATACAGAAATAACTGATTTTTGTATATTGATCTTGTATCCTGTAATCTTCCCAAAGCCATTTACTAAGTATTATAGCTTTTTTGTAGATTCCATAAGATTTTTCAGACCATGATAATGTCATCAATGCACAGAAACAGTTTTACTTCTTTTGCATCGCGGATGCCTTTCATTTCTTTTTCTTGCCTTTTTGATTTGGTTAGAACCTCCAATATGATACTGAATAGAAGTGGTGAGTGAACATTCATGTCTTGTTCCTAATCTTCAAGTCCTTCACCATAAATACAAGGTTAAATATACATTCTTCACTGATAACCTTTATCAGGTTGAGGAATTCCCTTCAATTCCTAGTTTGTTGAGGCTAGGAACTCTAATTACACATATATTAGGCTACTTAAAGTTGTCCCGCAGCACACGGATACTGTTAATTGTTTTCAGTCTTTCACTTCTCTGTGTTATATTTTGTTTAGTTTCCAACGCTATGTCTTCAAGTTCATTAATCTTTTCCTTTGCAATGTACTCTGGGTGCTTTAGACACTGAGGTTACACAGACTAAAGTTTGCTATGACTTAATTCTATAGTTTGACCTTGAGCAAGTTACTTACCCCGAGTCTCACGTTCCTCATTTATGATTGGAAGAAATAATAGTTCTCTGATGGTTAATTTTATGTGTCAACCTGGCTAGGTTATGGTGCTCAATTGTTTGGTCAAGCATTAGTCTAGATGCTTCTGTGATGATATTCTGTTAATATGACTAACATTTACATCCAGTTGACTTTAAAGGGCGATTACTCTTGAAAATGTGGGTGAGCCTCATCTAATCAGTTGAAGCAAAAACTGAGGTTTCTGGGAGAAGAATGAATTCAGCTTCAAAACTCTAACAAAGAAATCCTGCCTGAGTTTTTATCCTGTCAGCCTGCCCTGTGGATTTTGGACTCGACTGCAATTTCAATTCTTTCCTGAATTTCCAGCCTACCAGCCTACCCTATAAATTTTGGACTTGCCTGTCTCCACAATCACGAGTCAATTTCTTAAATAAATTTCTCTAAGCAGGACAATTGTTACGATCAATTCTTTTGTTCTCTCTCAATCTCTTCTCCTACCGTGTATTTAAAATGTTAGAATAAGTAAACATTAAATAAAAATAAATAAAATAAATGTTGCAAATAATTGAAATGTGTGTGATTGCATTCTATCATTTGAGGAAAGTTATCTTCCATAAGCTGCAATGTATAAGGCAAACTTTAAAGTGAAATAAGCCTTCTCTTAAAATATGTCAACTTATATATTAAACAAATACACATGTGTAGGTTCGACAGTGGAGACCTATGGGGCAAGTGACAGACAGTATTGCCCCACCTTGACTTTTTGTATGGGGCTGCCCTGAAATTCTCTTCCACTCCACCTCCTCTCTTCACAGAAGCAGCCACTGGGGCTTGTGAAAAACTTGAAAGGCAGAGCCAAGAAACCAAACTTGGGGGAACCCAAAGCAGTGGCAGAGTAAGGTTGCACTGATAATAAAAGAAAGCTCAAACCCCAAGTTTTTATATTGAACAATCCAGTGCAATCTTTATACATCAGCCTGACTTAACACTCAGCCACATCTTTCTGCTCTGGACTCTAGAGAATTAGGAGAGTAAGAGAAGAATCATTTAAAGTAGGAGAACTTTTTCTGCTAAAAATATTTGTTTTTCTTACAATATTTTTACACTATCACCATAACGTTAAAAACCAGTATTTCTGCCATTGTGTTTTCACTATTAAGCATCTATACAGAGATTATAAAGTGGACTTCAAGCAGAAAATCTGTGTGGACCTTCACTCATCAATCGGCCTATTTGCTCACGGAGGTGTACGTATTCAGTTGTAGAAATAGTAAAATAATGGATAAACTCTTACCATTTTCTGTAGACAAAGGAATTTAAGCAATAGGAGAAAAGGCAATTGTATTCATTCTAGTAAATATATATAATTTAAAGCATTGAGTAACAAATGGAGAGTAATTGTAGGAAAATATTAGATATTTAATTTATTCAGTGTTCTTTTCTTTCTGCAATGGATTTAGGAAATTGAAATGTGTGAGCCAAAGCAGTTGAAGTTTTAAGTCTTAGGGAATTCTGACATGTGACTATTTTAGTCACATAAAAATTTAAATTTATTGCTTTGGAAAGAGAAAAAACAATGGGAAAAGAAAAGAAACACTCTTATAATCCAAGGATGAATTTTAAAATGATGCTTCATTTGCTCATTTAACCTTCATGATTTGATTCATGCTATGAAACTGGCACAAATAAACACCAAATAAGCCATTTTAGAATAAATCT
The DNA here is from genome assembly GCF_902729225.1 of Pteropus medius. Classification (NCBI taxonomy): domain Eukaryota; kingdom Metazoa; phylum Chordata; class Mammalia; order Chiroptera; family Pteropodidae; genus Pteropus; species Pteropus medius. Next base: position 2,709,848 of record NW_024350397.1, read on the forward strand.
CAGATGGAAAGCTTTGGTAGAAAGAGAATTACACTGTATATCACTTGGTAAATCTCATTTCTCTAAAACTTTTGACTTTCTTTATGCTTTTATTGGCTTTTTCTTGCCAGTTTCTAGCCTCCATAGTTGAGTCGTTATGTCTGTTCAAAGGAAAGCCAAAATTCATGAAAAAACATATAAAAAAAGACTAGATTAATTTTGAAATTATAGACACTCCAGGAAACAGTAAAGTTAACACACCTAGTATAAAACATACTTGGACCACTTTCATATTTAATGAAAAATATATTCCACTGAGTATGAACACGAAACAACATTACCTAGAAATCCATTAATAGTTTTGCAGCTTTATTGGAAGATTGAAGTTTTACTATTCCCACTATAGCAGAGCATTATATGAAAATGCCTTTAAATCTCAATAACTAAGCCTGAAGTCATGCCAAATTACTTTTACCCCCAAATCAGTAGAATGTACTATTAAATGAAAATATGAAAATTTCAAGAGTATCTACAGAGACATTACAAATTGCTTAGGCATTAAATTATTTCATATAAGATAGAACAATGACCAGAATTGGAAGATTCTCTGAAGAGGGCAAAATATTTATTTAAAGGGCCAGTGGGTCATAGGATACATAGTGGGTTTGTAATATGTTCAGTAAATCACTATGTTCTCACTTCAGGGACTCTGAACTCTGCAATTTCCTCTAAACTGAATTTTGGTTGTTCAATAAAACCAGATATTACACTATACTAAGAAATAACCTAATAAGTAGCAGTATAGACTTTGGTCTTCGCCCTCCTCCCTCTGAAACTTCTCTGGAATTTCCTGCTTCTTTTTTATGCAAGAGATTTCTTTTTGCCATCATTCTTCTAAGGGTGATTTGTTTGTATCATTTTTGAACATATATTTTTCTTTAAAAATATCAGATTAAAAAATTCTCAGCCTTACATTGTCTCATAAAGATTATGTTCTGATTAAAACCAGACCCAGATTGTAGATCTGCTTTCATTTTTTTCTGAAATACAAACAAAAGAAATTTCAATAAAAACATTCCACTTCCCACCAGAGACGCTGGCGATGGTAATCCAGGTATTACCCTATCTGCAAATATGCGTCCAGCACATAGGGCCTGCATGGAAGTATTTTAAAAGCTTAACCTAAGATTTTCATATTAAGAATGGAATGCAGTATCTTTTGATTTCTTAAAACCCTAATTTTGAAGAAGGACACCTTTTAAAATGATTTGGGTAATGACCTGGGACTGCTACCAGGTATCCTGTGGACTAATGAGCTCACCTGTTTTTTTAAAAGAGGGGAGATAGCATCCAAAGATACATGAAAAAGGTTGTTTACTGCAGCATCCTTTATAACAATCACCAATAGCAAACACCCTGACTGCCCAACAAGTGGAGACTGAAAAAGAAGTTGAGGTATGGGAGGCAGGCTAGTGAAGGGGTCAGAACAGAAGCACTGGAGGCAGCTACCAGTTACTAGTCATGTGCCCTTGGGCAAGTTACTTAAACCTTAGTTTTCTCATCTGTAAAATAGGGATGAAAACGGTAGCTAATTCTTAAAGGTAAAGCGAAGCATGAGATAATAGTAGTTGGTATCCCCAGCACCTAGAATAGTGCCTGGCACATAATAGCAACTCAATAAAGATATGTTGAAAAACATATAAAGAGGTTGGAAGAGTGCCCAGCAAATAGCTGGCACCCAGATGGTAGCTATTCTTATGGTATATCCATTCCATATCCATACGGTATAATATTAGGCAGTAATTTAAAAACCTTATATATCAACATGTAAAAATAAATTTAAAAATTTTATGATATAAATAAAAAGGTATAAGGCGCTACAATGTTTATAAGAAAATGGCCGAAATGTACATACTTATCTTTATATATATACATTTTATATATCTACGAAACCACCTATGGAAGCATTCTCAGACACTGGTATGGTTATTTTCCTTTGCACACTGTTTTCCACTGTTTAACTTTTGGCCACTTGCATTTGCAGCAGGTTGGTTTACTGGGAAGCAGATTCTGAACCTGAGACTAGTGAGCAGGACTTTTATTAGGCAAGACTCTGGTAGAGGGGAAGGGAAGGAAGCAGGAATGGGCAGAAGAAGTTGATCTGTGATGGATTCCCAGCAAGGCCTCAGTCAACCTCCCTGAAAGCTCTGAAGCTGGAATGGCCCCTTAGAGTTGTCCCAAGATGGGAAGAGGGCCCAGGTCTTCACACCCCCAACTGATCAAGCACTGGACGCTGGCTGACCCTGAAGGACTCACATCTTGGCTGGGGCCTTTTTCTTCAGCCGAGGCAATCCCCAAAGAAGGTTGACAGCTAAAGGCCTTCTTCCACTCTGTTCCCAGCAGTTGGGGGATAAGTCCTCTTTTCCTGAAGGGGCACTGGGCGTCACATGATGGTATAAACGATGATATTTGTTCTTTCAATAAATGACTGACACAGTGATCAAGTATTTAATGTCCACTCTCAATAGTTAAAACACAGGGCTAGCCCAATGATGGGGGTAGACAGCCTTTGTGGTATGACTTGGAGGTGCTGAAAGCTATATGCCCCCCTGCCTCCAGGTTTTTCCTACACCACCCTTCCAAAAGTACATAAAGATTTAGCAGTTTTTTTAGGGATGGTTTAAGCAGGGCTTCCTAGAGATACTTATTGGTGTATATTCACTGCCTTACTGGGTTATTCAATAATTGTAACCTATCAATAATTCAGGAGTACATGAATTGGCCAGTAGAGAAGGAGACATTAAAATTATCCAGTTTTCCTAGTTTAGACCTTATTAATATTAGTAGGAGTTTAGGGCAGATTCTCTGTACAACCAAAGAGCATAAATATAAATAACATAGAGCCCTGTTCTACAAAATGGGATACAAAATGGGACACAAAAGATATCCAGTGGTCCTCTTTTATAACAAAGACATTTGCCATGGAAAGGAAGTTGAAAATCAATGCATACGTATTTTTGTCTTTAAAAAAGGAAAAACATGGAAGAAATAAATACTCCCTAATATTTAATGAATGAAATTTTGCCTCTTACCCAGTCCACAAGCCAGACTGCCACATATCAAGTACAGTAGAAGAGAAAGCCCTAATTCTACAACACAAAGGGCAGTGATAAAGACGCCCTGCTTTTAGCATTATGTGACATTTTGCAGTTAACTCATCCTTGGTAAACTGAAATGCCAAATAATGTTATTTAGTTATAACTAAGCAAATCTTCACAAAATCATTATGTGGCATTGGCTATTGACTATTTCGGTAACACAGTATTCTGGATTGGATCCTGGAACAGAAAAAGGACAGCAATGGAAAAACTGGAGAAATTCAAATAAAGTCTGTAGTTAATAAGATGTTACCAACATTAATTTCTTAGTTTTTATAAATTACTATGGTTACATAAGATGTTAACATTCGGGAAAGCTGGGAAAAGGATGTATGGAATTCCTTTGTTCTATTTTAGCAATCCCTTTGTAAATCTAAAATTCTCTCAAAGGAATAACTTCATTAAAACATCTATTGGAAATATAGCTTTTTACATTCATTATTGTTAACAATGAACATTGACCTAAGCGTATTAGTGTTCCTTTGCAATATTAGAAGATGATAGAACAAAATTCTCGTAAGTAACAAGCTATTTGAAATGAAGAATTAAGAATATGAAAAAAAAAATCCTCTGGTTTTGTTTGAAGTGGAATGTTGTATGATTCTCAATCCTGGACTTTAAAATATTTTACCAAATTTTTATACACAAGTAGAAGCCACTTTTGAGATTTCTTATCTAATAGCAGATGTATTGTTGGAGAAACTGTGGCAGAGAAATAATTTATATGCAGTGATGATGAAGTTAAAATGCTCTCTTTAATTATAAAATCCTTCGGAAGATACAAATCACAAAGTATTAGTAAAAATCACAAACAATGAGATGATTGCTGAATGAACTGTTGTTGAATAAATGAAAGTTGAGATGCTTCTAACATGATTCCATAACTGAGCTGCTCAATTTTCTTTTAACAATGAAATATGTGTAGAAATGCTTTTAAATGGCCTGCCAAAGAAAAGATGTACCAGAAAAAGATCCACAGTGAATGGCTTCTTTAATTAAGAAGAAATGTACCACATCTTCTTTATCCAATCATCTATTGAAAGATACTTTGGTTGTTTCCATGTTTTGGCCACTGTGAACAATGCTACAATGATCATAGGGGTACATATATCTTTACAGATAAATATTTTCATTTCATTTAACTTCAGAGGGATAGCTGGGTCATATGGTAATTCTATTCTTAATTTTTGAGGAACCTCCATACTGTTTTCCATAGTGGCTGTACCAATTTACATTCCCACCAGCAGTGTATGAGGGTTCCTTTTTCTCCACAACCTCTCCAACACCTGTTATTAGTTGTCTTGTTGATAATAGCCATTCTAACAGGTGTGAGATGGTATCTCATTGTGGTGAACATCTTTTCATAGATTTGTTGGACATTTGTTTGTCTTCTTGGGAGAAGTGTCTTTTCAGTTCTCTGCTCATTTGTTAATTGGATTGTTAATTTTTGTTGTTGAGATGTATGAGTTCTTTTATATATTTTGGATATTAGCCCCTTATTGGAGGCATTGTTTTCAACAACATAAATGGAATCTTGAGAATATTATACTAAATAGACAGGAAAGTTGAGAACCACATGATTTCACTCATATGTGGAGTCTAAAACTGAAAGCAACAAATGAATAAAATAAAAAAACAAACAGAGACTCATGGTCATGGACAAGAGTTTAGTGGTTACCAGAGGAAAAGGATGGGGAGAAGGCAGAAAAGAGTAAAGGGGCCAAATACGTGGTGACAGAAGGAGATTTGACTCTGGGTGGTGAACACACAATGCAATATACGGATGATGTATTATAGAATTGTACACTTGACATCTATGTAATTTTATTAACTAATGTCACCCCAATAAAAACATAAAAGAATTAAAGGATAAACTAAGGAAAAATAGTTTATTTTCAAATATAACTAAACATTTTCCAAGTATTTGAAAGTAGTCCAAAACAACTGGGACAAGAATGTGGCTTTCTTCATATGATAAAGATCATACTAGTAATAGAAAAGTGCTCCCAGAACTCAGACGGACAAATCAAAATATTACCTAATTGATGAAATCAAATATATGTAAAAGTTCAGGCCTTTCCTGAATGCTATTCTCTGAGAGAATAAATAAAGGTATTCCCTCTCATGGAGCAAGAATAAAAAAAAGAAGAAATGGGGATTAGGGGTATCTATATACAGTTGACCCTTGAACAACATGGGGGTTAGGGATGTCAACCATCCACACTGTCAAAAATCCACTATAATCCACTTATAACTCTCAACTCCCCCAAAACTTAGCTACTAATAGCCTACTGTTGACTGGAGCTTTACTGATAATAAAGCAGTTGATTAACACATATTTTGTATATTATACGTATTATATACTGTATTTTTAGAATAAAGTAAGCTAGAGAAGATAAAATGTTATTAAGAAAATCACGAGGAAGAGAAAATACATTTAGAGTATTGTATTTATTTATTGAAAAGAAATTCTCATATAAGTGGACCCACAAATTTCAAACGCATGTTGTTCAAGGGTCAACTGTAAGTGTAAGCACTTGTGGAGTGGTGGCTTTGACGGAATTAAAAAAGAAAACTCGTGAAGAAAAATGCCCAGATCTGTCCTTCCCATGACATTCACCAAGGGCATCAGTAACAGAGACATCATTGCAACAAAAAAGCTGAACGAGAAATCCACAAAATGTAACAGGATGTCATCAACACGATTACTTGAAAGCAAAATAGAAGGAGAATCTTAACGAGATGGGAGTAACCATGCGAATCTTCTGTGCCTGTAGAGGGCTATAAGATAGTTCATGTAAAAGCACTATAAAAAAGCATTTTTAAACTTGAGATATTCATTATTCTTTTACAAATACAAATGTTCCAAATATGCTGGCTTTTTTGGTGGTAACGGGGGACTGACATAAAATCTAGCAGATATTTTCGAAACTACATATCCTTAATCTGTCCATTTGAGATAAAGGTGAGGAGGAAATGGTGTTAAAATGAGCAAGAAAGTAACAACTTTTGAATGAAATTCATGCAATAGAAAGTAATTTGAAAATGGATGGTTGGAAATGTTTCTAATTTATATGGTTTTTACTGCAAGAAACAAATGTAAAAACATATCTGCACATATAAAAATCCTGGAAACAGAATTTTTTAACTTTCCCTAAATTTTTCCAAATGATGTATTTTATTATGTTTTGAATACATTTGTCAGAAATATAAAAAAAGTCACACCTTCCAATTAATTTGCAACAACGACTGTTTGAATTCCAGAAAAATAAATATTTTTCTAGCCTGTATGAAACCTTAGAATAATTAGGACATGGAATTAAAAAAATCAGTATCATAATTTAGTAATTGCAGTTTAAAATAAGGCACTTCTTCCACTGGAATCTGTATATCTTTGTAAAGCATGTTTTCATTTATTATAACTAAATAATAAAGTATAGTGCTATCAAAACCAACATCACAAAATATTTTTGATCTTGCTACATCACAGTGTTGAATCAAGATTTTCACTAATCAAATTTTTAAAATCTTATTTCAATTTTTTCCTTTAAAAATATTTTTTGGCATTTTAATATTTATAACATATTAATACTAAAGCACAATAGAATATGTCAATAAATACAGATATTAAATATTAAAATTTTTAAAGTACATATGTTGGAAGCGCATGCTCAAAAGATTTTTACTGATAGGGACACAATGTATACAGTCTTGTATAGAGGATAGCTAATCAGAAACAGCAAAAAAATTGGGTTGGTTTAGTTCCGTATAAAATCTATCAGAGAAAAATAAAATTCCCTATAATCCATATAACATACCAATCCTAAAGTGTGCATTGATCCTCCAGTGTCAAGCAAACAAAATTGAAAAGCAAATTACATAGGTATTTTTACAACTGTTCAGATATGTCATCCATTTGCCTTTGGTTAAAAATTACATTCCTTGGGAAGAAAAAAAATGGCATAGATGATAGAGGCTCTGTTCATCCCTCTGATGACCAAATCAAAGTTGTGACGGAAACAAGGAGCAAACGGCAAGGAAAAATCGTCTGGGATCTAGTCGAACAAGCCATACAACTAGAGAGAAATCCAAGAAATCATCCTGCAATGGCAGAAGGTAGGATGGGGCTAGGACACGGGGCTGCCCGGTCTTGAGCGGCTGAGTGAGACAGAGACAGCGGCAGCAGCAGCGGCAAACGCCTCTTAAAGGGGCCGTGTCTGCGAGTGGATTTTCGTGGTGATGGACCTGCTCGCTCTGAGCACCAGAGCCGATTCAGCTGCACGCAGGGGGCACCAAGGACTTACAGGGAGGCATTGTCAGAGTGAGGGCCAAGGGGAGACTCGCTCTGTACAGAAGAGTATCCTTTGTTCCCTGTTAAGCCCTCCCCCCTACACCTGCCAGTGCACCGGACACAGCACCGCCATAGCCGGGATGTCATCAAACTGGATAACAGAGGTCACTTCGCCCAGAAGATTCCCTGAAACTCTGCCTTCCCCAACTCACAGCCCCACCCAAGTCATATCCAGGTGTTTCCTCAGCGAGTCAGGTGCTCCTTGCTGAGCAACACCTAGACTCACAGTGGAGGCAGCTGGCCTCGGTTTCTGGCATGGCCTCTTGAGGCAACTATAAGCACAGCATCTGGGGATTGCTTGCTGAATCTTAACAGGTGGCCCCAGAGAGGTAGAGTCTTGGGCTAAATTTGGCCTGCAGCTGAACCCCTCTCAGGAGTGTGCCACTGGACACCTACCTCACAAGTCCACACTAATAAAACCAGGAGACTTAGGAGCTTCGCTTAGTACATAGAAACAGACATGGAAAGGGAAAATAGGAAGACAAAGAAGCAAAAACCATATGAGAGAACAGGACAGATTCAGAAATAATGGAGACAAGTAATCTAACAGATGCAGAGTTCAAAACACTGGTTATAAAGATGCTCAATGAACTTTTGGGAAGTGTAGAGAACTTCAACAAAGAGATAAAAAACATAAAAATGGAACTGGAAATTATAAAAGGGAACTAGTCTGAAATGAAGAACACATTATCTGAGATGAGAAATATATTAAATGGAATAAACAAAGGAATAAAGAAAATGAATAAATAAGAGGATCAAACGACCTATCTAGAGGATAAGAAAGCCAAGGACACTCAATCAGAATGACAAGAAAAAAGATGTCAATACTATAAAAATAATTTAAGGAGCACATGGGACACTATTAAAGGTCAAAATATCCATCTGATCGGCGTACCTGAAGGAAGACAAGATGTTGAACAGCTATTTGAAGAAATAATGATGGAAAACTTCCCTAACCTGGTGAAAGAAATGGACATACAACCCCAGGAAGCTCAGAAAACCCCCCAAACAAGGAATCCAAAGAGGCCCACACTAAGACACATCATAATTAAAATGCCAAAGGTTAAATACAAAGAAAAGAATCTTAAAAGCAGCAAGAGAAAAGTAGATAGTTACCTAAACGGGAACACCCATAAGACTGGCAGCTGATTTCTCAAAAGAAACTATGCAAGACAGAAGGACTTGACACAAAATATTCAATGTGATGAAGATCCAGGATCTACAACCAAGAATACTTTATCAACCAAAGCTATCATTTAGAGTTAAAGGACAAGTAAAGAACTTCCCAGACAAAAATAAGCTAAAGGAATTTATCACCACCAAGCCAGTATTATAGGAAATGTTGGAGGGACTTCTTTAAGAAGAAAAAAACATGTATCAAAAACAGGAATAAAGAGTGGTAACAACTACATTCCTATCAATAATACCTCAAATGGAAAAGAATTAAGTGCCCCAACTAAAAGATAGAGTGGCTGAATGGATAAGAAAAGAAGACCCCTACATACTGCCCACAAGAGACTCACTTCAGATTAAAAGACACACACAGACTAAAAGGAAGGGGATGGAAAACGATATTGCTTTGATGGACCTAGAAGGTATTTAAGTCAGACAGAAAAAGATAAACATTATATGATTTCACTTATATGTGGAATCTAAGGAATAAAAAGAAGAAACTAATCAAAAACAGACTCACAAATATAATGGACAATTTGGTGACAGACAGAGGGGAGGGAGGGCTGGAGGGCTAGGAGAATGGGGTGAAGGGTTAAAAAATCACATTCCTGGAGCACAGTCCCAGAGATACAGATTCAGCAGAAGTAGTGTAGGCCCAAGAATCTGGACTGTTAGCAAGTACCATGAAGTATTAAGAAGTAGCTCCTCATTTGGAAGATGAGGAGAGTAAAATCTGGGAGTTAAACTGACTCGGCCAATGTACATAGGAAGCCAACCAGCTCAGGAAAAGAACAGTCCCAGCCTCACATTTTCCCCTATCCACTGCCCCTCTTTGAGTATGTCCTGCCTCTGAAATGAAAATCTTGTGCCAGTCCAGTTTGATATTAGAAGATTGGAAGAAACCAACTGAGAGACTGCAAAGTCAAAACTTCAGCTTGAAATCACTCTTCATTGGCAAAATATTCCTTGAATTTTCTGGTGAGAATAATGGCCACATTGCTTTATAGAGCTAAAGACAAAAGGGCATTATGGGGTTTGTTGTGTCACTATGTTGCTAGGAGAGCCTCTACAGTGGAATTTACCATGCCACACCAGCTTTATTTCTCCAGTACAGCCCTGTCATGTGCAAAGGACACTGCTTGTGTGCAAAGGGAGTATAATGATGCTTCACAAGTTCAAGGCTGGAATACAGAGTGAAAGGGAAGATTTCCTCCTGGACTTTGTGGGAGAAGAATTGAAGTCTAGTGCAAAAGTCTTGAAATCATAATGAGGTTCTTACAATTTTAAAAAATAAGCATATATTAAAGTTTCAAATATTTTTCTGTTTTTCCTAAGTGGTAACCAAACTTGCTCATTTTTCCTTGACAATAGTTCTAGCAAACAGCAGTAAAATGGGCCAGAAATGTGTAAGAGCATTTTATTGCAAATAGGCAACGACGTATCCCCAAGTTTAATTTGCTGGCCTCAGGAATTCTCCAAGCATGTCTGTTCAAGAGCGGGATGTTAGCCGAACACCTTTTGATCAGATCAGCAGATACAGGCAAAGAGTGTGGCAAAGGTCAGAGATGAACAAAACAGATGCTGCATGTGTACTGTAGGTAACAAGACGCTAAACTGGGTACCGAAATGAGGAGCATGGATGCACCTCCTGCAAGCATCAGGATTCCAAGCGCCACACATTTTCTTTCCTTTGTTATTTACATCCTGAAAAGTATCCCTCCAGGTGTAGCGTGCGCATTTATACATACATTTTCAGAGTGAGAGCAGAAAAAATAAAGGAAGATTTGACTCACCAGCTAACATTTTTGAAATATTTAAAATCTGCTGCTGGGAAAGCAGTATAGCTCTTGCTTAGAAAATATAACACTTTTTAATTTTAAAATATTCCTGCTTTTATTAGAGAGGAACTTGTTTTATAAAACCTTCCCAAACCAAGTGTGGTGTCATTTCTGGAGTCTTTCTGCTGAAGGCTAATGTGAGGCCATTTTCCCTGTGACCTCAGGCTGAAGAGCACAGCCTAGTGCTCCCATGCCAGCTTCTGAATTCTAGGCACAAGGCTAGATGGGGAAAGGGCATGATGTTGGCACAGGCAGACCTTCCCCTTGAGTAAAATGGGAAAACAAGAAGCTGCCAAGAAGGATTCCAGTGAGTTAGAATTATGGAGAAATCGTCCACTTCCAATGCTTGTTGCTCAGTGGGCCCTCAGGGCTCAGGCCTGCCCAGAGCCGGTGGTGGAGCTCCATTCCCCGCTGCCCCAGCACCCCTCCTGTGCCCATGTTGAGGAGATGGAAGATGTCTCTGGAAGAACTTGGGCTCTCCCTCATCAGAACCTATTCACTGGAAGGATCTGCTGTCATTTGTGTTTTTTCTTCATGTCATGGTAATATCTGTATGGTCACCGGGGACTACAGCTCAAGGCTGGAGGGGCCTGGGGGGATCAATTTGTCAATTTACCTGTTAACCCAATTCGCACAGAAGTTGAGAAGCTCTGGTTCACACTGTATTCATGCTCTATTTGAGGAATTTGTCCCCCATTAAAGGATTCCGAGGGTCGTGGGGAACTTCTTAGTGCCTCTGAAGTCATGGTGTTGAGTTGTGTCACGTTTTGTAGGCTGCTGCTATATTTTCCTGTTGTGGGAAAAGAGAGGCTTCAAAGACTAGATAAGAAAATGTAGTCCTGCGGGGGTTTGGAAATCCCGGCAGGTGCCCTAATAGAAGAACGCACCCCAAGTACTTGCCCTGTGCCGGTGGAGAAGGAAAGGAATCACCTAGAGGCAGCGGCTTCCTAACTGAGCTCCGGTTCTCTTCTCTGCATGGGCCCTGCGCTGTCTCACCTGCATCCTAGGACCTGGGCTCCAGAAGAAGCATCTCAGAATGCCCTGGAGCAGCTCCTGGGCCCCTGGCCCAGACCTCGCTGTGGCTGTGGCTCTTTAATGGTCCTGTAGCGGCCTCCCACTGGAGCTGTCCTTTGCTCCCTTCTGAGGAATTATGTCACAAGGGAGGAGCAATTGGCAAGTCGTGGAATTGGATTTGTACTTGACAATGAGAAAGTGAAGGAATGTTGGTGGCCCAGAGGGAGAATACATCAAGTATGCTCGAAGGGAGATGGTCTCTTATCTCCCTACACATGGTATAGCAAAGAAGAAGTCATTTCATTCACATACTGAAAGTAATTGCCCCCTTATCAACGATCTATGAAACGAAGAGCTTTCATGTACAGAGCCCAAAGATTCAGGGAGCAGGGTTTTTGTTTTTTTTTATTCATTTATGATTATTTTAGTAATTTCAAAGCAATTGTCTGATAAAACAAGAGTTTTATCAAGATACTTTATTAGACAATACTTTTTTCATTTGTACTCTTTACTAGATCTTCCAATAATGGTGCAGCTAGTCATGACCTGTGTCTCCTAGCTGGAGACAGGCAACCACAACCTGAAGATTGTTTGCAAAGTTTTCTGACTGAGTGCCTCAAAATCACCTTCTTTCCATTTCAGCTCAGATGATTTTTCTCATGTCCTAACTTTGTCTCCATCTTTTCTAATAACAACTCAATTGTGTCAGCATTTCATGACCAGGGTTGGGTTGCAACTAAACGGGATGGCCAGAAAGATCTAGGACCAGAAACTGGGTAACCAGACCCTACAGTTCAGGTGAGGCAGAGTCGGGAGCAAGCAGGGCCAGGGCTCTAGCACGGGAGAGGCAGAGCCTCAGAGAGTTGGCATCAGGCAGATACTACAGGCCTAGGAAAGTAAGACCCAGAATCCAGAAAATCAGAAAGCAGAAATGCAGTTGAGTAGGTGACACGGGACGCAGAGCCAGGAACAAGCAAAGAGGCTGGGAAAGGCCTAGAGCACCCATGCTGAATGGTGTATGACACCGGGTCTGTTACTCTCAAACGCCTCCCTCGGTGGCTAAATCGCATCCCAAGCGGGAGGCTGGGCCCTCCCGGAAGCACTGCAGTGCCCACGGTCTGCAGCTGAGAGTGGTTGGCCACAGCAAGCCTGACAGTAGTTCAAAGGGAGTCAGGCTGTTGCCCATTGCTCTAAATGCACAGTGGTTCTTTGGTGATGCCATAGCATCCTGGTTCTCCTTTGATTGTAGTGACTCATCCCTGTACCACAAAATCCACAAAACTCCAAATGGTCACGCACAAAGATGGAGAAGAAGGGGTGTAAAATTTAGCTCATATAAGTAAGAGAACTACTGTTTCATGTGGTGACAGGAAGCTAGCAGTGGTATAGTGTAGTAAACTTTGGAAGAGAGGAGCTTAAAACTATTATATGTAGAGCAGAAAAGTCAGAATGGTTTTGTAAGGCGTACTGGGATTAAGGTGTGTTCACCACTGAAGGTAACTGCTGCTGGTTGTCAGCTGCTGCAGGACTCACCTGGAGGCCCCCAAGGCTAAGTTGGGGGCTGAGGGTAGTCAATATCTCCTTATACCTAGGATGAAAGAAAGAAAAGGGAAGCATGACATGATCACGTTTGGATCAATCCACAAAACTTCACTGTCCTCCAAGCACCAAACCTGAGGACACCAGTAGGTGCCAGTGATGGCTCCAGCCCTTAAGAAGCATGAGTGGTGGTGGTGGGAGGCGGGGAAGTGGTGAGAGTGGGGGGGAGAATGGAAACAGAAATGCACTTGTCAGGATGGACAAACCAGGAGCTGCAGGGAGTAATGAGAAGGTAGTTTATGCTTATCTTCAGGCGCCCCTTAGTGCATCTGGTGGGGCTGTCCTTTTTCAGTCCTAGGGGAGAACTCAGACCCCTGACTTTTCTGCTCACATTTAGATGTGCAAAGTGCCCCAGTCATTTAAATCTCAAAGCACCATCTCATGTCAGTAATTAATATGGCTCATCAAGTGTAATAATCAAAAGCTTCATACTTCATTTCACAGTAGAACTTCACCTGACCCCTCCCCCACTTGCATTGACCTCAGGCTAATGTCTGCAGGAGCAAGGTGGGGGTGGGGAGGGAGTCAGGGAGCCAGGAGGGGCTTATGGACTACACATAGCAGTGGGTTTGCACTCGCTGGGCCTGGCTAGTGTTCAGCAGCTTCTCTCTCGTGCGGTACCTTCACAGTTTCTCCCAGACCCTCCACCTCCCATTCCCAGTTTGGCCTCAATCTGAGGGATGTCCCACTGCAGCCCCTTGAGGTTTTGCTTGCATCTCCTCTGCCCTGCCCGCACTCCGAGTGCAAGCTGATCCCAGGCAGCTGCCTCTCTTTGCTCTGCCATCGGAGCAGCTGGCTGCCAGGCTCTCTCCTCTAGACTCTTCAGCCAGACTGCAGCCCAGTGTCCTCAAGCTTCACGGACGCAGGCAACCATCCCAACCCTTTCTCAAAGTCCCTATATGTTGGTTTCAAGTAGGTCAAGTCACCCCATTCTTCCAAGTGAGAGCCCAGCTTGGCTTTCTCTCAAAAAATTCTCCGCTGTAAACTTTAGTTCTTTTCTTGGCCTCTCTGTCATCTTTTATAATCTGGAAGTGGGTGGTTGGCTGAAAGTATAAACCTGGTTTTCATAAGCACTTTTGCAAATCTTGCAGCTCACTTTGGAATGTTTCATCTATTGCTTTGAGTCCTCAGTTGAAACTGAGACTAAAATAATTCCAATTTAGCATCTTGTATAATTAGCATAGTTCATTCCTTTCCCCCCTAGGGCATAGCATGTACAGAAAATGACATTTGTGTAGTACTCGAGGGCAGGGGTCCCCAACCCCCAGACCACAGACTGGTACCAGTCCGTGGCCTGTTAGGAACTGGGTCACACAGCAGGAGGTGAGCCAGGGAGCGAAGCTTCATCTGTATATGCAGCCTCTCCCCAGCACTAGCATCACCACCTCAGATTGTCAGGCATTAGATTTTCATAGGAACACCGGTTCCTGGTTCGAAAAAAGGTTGGGGACCGCTGCTCTAGGGTCAATGTGCTATTCACAGTTGGAGGCAACTGGCCAGGAGCTCCAGTGGCTCTAGGCCCAACGTGGATGCCTTGAGGCCTAAGGGAACACCCACAAACTATTTACAACACACCATGTGCTACTTGACATTAGTTAGGAAGGTATGCATTAGACCAATGGTCAATTTCATCTCAGCTTCAGTCTTGACTCCTTTTTTTCTTCTTCTTTCATACTTTACATCTAATTACTGGGTTCTACTTGCTTTCACATCATCCCTTCCCTCCTTCCCCACACGCACTGCCATACCCTTGGTCTTCTGTCTCCTCCTATTGTAAAGGGGAACCTCATCCATTTCTCCTCCCCACCTTCCCTTCTCCCAATCCATTTTCTCCATTGCAATGGCAGTGATGTTAAAACATCAAGCCCAGCTTAACCTCCAATAATTTTACATCTTACTCAATAAAACACCCCTGCCTTGCCGTAGCCCACCCAGGCCCCTGTGCTGTAGCACCTGCTGCCTGTCGGACCTCACCTCCCATTCCTCCCCTTCCCCCTTGCCCATCTGCTCCAGCCACACTGGCCTCTTGGCTCTTCCTCAGTTCAGCCTAACACACTCCTGCCTCAGGGGTTTGCCTTTGCTCTTGCCTCCTCTTAGAAAGTTTATTCAGTTTTCTCTCCTAACTTCTTCAAGTCTCTGCTCTAATGTCACTTTATGAGAGGCCACCCGTAAACAGTGGCGACTTGCCCCCAGTATTCCTATCCCTCTTACCCTGCTTTATTTTACTCCAGAGCACTGAACGCCACTTGCCATGTTGCATGTTTATTTGATCACACTGTCTGCCCCAGCAGAGTCTGAGTCCATGAGGCAGGAGTTGGTCCTCTTTTTTGATGCAACTCCCATGCCTGGCTGGTAGGAGTCTCTCAGTGATGGTCAACAAATAGATGGGTGATCAAAGTGACGTGGAAGGAGAAGGACTTAATTTATACCCCAAGGTTTCTTCGAGCTGTGGAAAGCCACCTCCTTTAACAGCAATCATTCAATTATTTATTGAAAATGGTATGTGTGGCCCTATGCTAGGTATTTCACATGTATTATCTCAGTCTCTGCAATAATCTAGAGTAGGTATTACTTAGAGTCCCCTTTTAATATGATGTGGGTTCTTCTAGTAAATTATAACACACAATAATACATTAAAACATGTAATAATGCATACTTTATTGCATTCACTCCTGTAACTTGTTGTTTATCTTACTTGACCTTTTTCTCCATACACATGAATGTACACATATTGGACTGGGAGTTTGTGTTCGTGTTTTACCTGCTTGGTTTTTTTTTTCCTTTACAAAAATGAGATTCTATTATATATATTGTCACATAATGTGATATATGTCTATTTTTCATGACAGTTAATAAGATCTACCTCATTCTTTTTCTTGGCTTCACGTGTTTAATCAGTTCCCTACTGATTGCTATTTACGTGGTTCTTTTGGTTCTACTGTATTATAAATAATTCTGCAATAAAATCTGTCTTCCTGAATTGTTGTTGATCGAGGCCCAGGTATGTTACTGTATCAGGAGAGAAATTCCTAGAAACAAACTTGCGAGGTTAGCAAATACACACATTTAGTTAATTAATTTATTATGTGGTACTGTGACTATGGTCTCCACAGCAGATTCACCTAATGCCGCACCCACCTGCCCTCCATCTACCATGGCCGAGCGGGCTGTCCCACCGCTGCGCCTGACGCTTCCCACAGCCACTGGAGCTTGCTCTGTCTGCGCATGACTCATGGCATGAACGCCCCAGAACAGACTTCCATCAATGACCCACAGGAGTTCATGGATGCACGGCTCAGCCCTTTTGCCTTTGGTGGGTTAACTCCGAGGTCCAAGTTTTACGCTAACACCAAAACAGAGACTTCCCAGCTGCCCACGGTGGTAACTTGATTAACAACACACTCTTGATTGACATCCTTCCCTTTCCTGTTTCCCTTCCTCGATCCTTGCTCTTGTTTCTTAGGTTCACCTCCCAAATGAGTCCTCACATTCAAATCATTGCTTCTGGAAGAGCCGAAACTAAGACACTTTCATTTATTCTTTAAATAAAAATAATGCATGAACTTGGTATTTTTTAAAGAACAAAACAATAGAAAATGAAAAGTGAACAACTTTCGTTTCCTATCTTTTCATCTCCCTACCCAAAGGTAATGCCTGTAAACAGAAAAAGATATGATTATACAAACATGTATATGCATATTTTTTAAATTTATGTAAATGGAATAATTCTAAACTCCACGCTTGGCACTTTTTCCCACATAATGAAATATTTTGGAAATTGTTTATATTTACACACCCAGATCTTTAATGGTTTAGTGGCCATGCACTGTATGGCCACACCTCAGGCTTCTAACCAGTCCTTTGTTAGAGAATTTTTCTAATACAGTTTAAACTATGCTGTGACAAACATTTTAGTAAATATATTTTAGCTCATTTTTTAAATTTAAGTAAATTCATAACAAAATTGTTAGATCAAGGGATATGTGCATTTTAATTTATTTTTTATTTTAAATATTGCTGTTTCTCTCTTCAAATAGGTTTTATGGATTTACATTTCTATCAATAGTGTAAATCCCCCAACACTGGGGTTACCAAACATGTTACTGTTTCTTAATCTGTTAGGTGAAAAAGGTAACTCATCATTTTGTTGTGATATCTTTGAGCATCTCTTCATATATTTACTGGCACTTATGGTTCTGTTAATTACCCATTCATATCCTTAATCCATTTTTTAATTGAGTTTATTGTCTAAGAGCTTTTATATAGAGTATGACTACTAACCTGTTAAATACATTACTTACATTCCCATTATTTTCCTTGAACTTTTAATAATAAAATACTTTCTTACATAAGGGCTTTAAATTATTAAATCAAGTCTATTGGGTTTTTTTTTTTCCATGGTTTCTGGATTCCATGTAATGCTTAAGAAGTCTAACCTGCCTCAAGTTTATAAAAATTTCTGTCTGTATATCTCCTAGTTCCTTAATATCCATCTTTATATCTCCTAATTTATTTTTAAGAATGTTTGTTGTTGGAAGAAGTGGGAGTGAAGCAGAGAGGAGAAGACAGGCCTGGCTTAAGAGTCCTGAGTGCTTGGTGAGACTAGGGGCTGCCATGGCCCAGGACCTGCTGAGAGTCCATCACAGAAAGGGTAGTCCTAGGTCCCTTCCTAGAGCTGGCGCTATAGCGGCATGCCAAGGCTAGCTTGTACTGACTTACAGGAGACAACTTATTATGTACAGCCATTACTATAAACTAAATCCTATAACATTATAAGTAAGCAACTTATATTTTGAAAAAGATAAAAATATTCAAAATTCATCACTTCCTAATTATTTTACTGTGTTTTACCATTACCTGTGCTCCTGAGGATATTTACTTCCACAGTATCTACATGGTAGAAATACTACACAACGGTGATGTCATGTTGGTAGCTTGCATAAGCTGCAGTGAGAGTATTCACACCATGGAAATTAACAAATGCTATAAGTCAGGGCCCTCCACCCCACCCCCGACTGCTGAAGGTCCAGTTGTCAAGCATTTACCAGCAGCACATCACTGACTTTGCCCATCTCTAGATAAGTTTAGTCAGAGAAGAGGCTGGCATGTTGGAGAGAAAATCCATGTGTCAACTAGGGAGTCAGACTTGAGGACACTTCTATCCCTTCCAGTCCTAACGTTCTATGATTCTGAGATACTCATAATTACTCTCTATGGCTTTATTCCCAAGGGGAATTTAGTTCAGAAAAATCTGCTTTAGGAGATTTTTCCAGTCTCCACATTCCTAACCTGGATACCATTTTTGTGTAATTCAGCCCTTTGATGAGTCGTACACAGAATTTTTCCTGTAATGTCTCAGATTTAGATTCCAATGTGGCAACTCAGGGCTATAGATAGAATTATTTATCACCAATCATCTGTTTTACATTTGATATTAAGTGTTCTTCAAACATTTTCTATTAAAGTGTAGTTGACATACAATAATATTATATTAGTTTCAGGTGTACAACATAGTGATTCAACATTTATATACCTTACAATGTGATTGCCACAATAAGTCTAGTAACCATCTGTCACCATACAGAGTAATTATGATATTACTATGTTGTACATTATATCCCTTGACTTATTTATTTTATAACTGGAAGTTTGTATCTTTTATTTCCCTTCACCTTTTTCATCCATTCTCCCCACTGTCTCTCCTCTGGAAACTATCAGTTTGTTCTCTGTATCAACAAATCTGTTTCTGCTTTGTTTTGTTTGTTCACTTATTTTGTTTTGTTTTGTTTTTTAGATTCCACATATAAATGAAATCAAATGGTATTTGTCTTTCTATGTCTGACTTAGTTCATTTACCATAATACTCTCTAGGTTCATCCATGTTGTCACAAATGGCAAGATTTCATTCCTTTTTATGGCTGAGTAATAATCCATTGTATATATGTACCACTTTTTCTGTATGCATTCATCCATTGTTGGACAACTAGGTTGCCTCCATATCTTGGCTATTGTAAATGATGCTGCAATAAACGTACGGGTGCATATACCTTTTTGAATTAGTGCTTTCATTTTTTTTTTTTTTTGGATAAATTGTCAGGAGAGAAATTGCTAGGTCATATGGTAGTATGTTTTTAATTTTTTGAGAAACCTCCGCACTGTTTTCATAGTGTCTGTACCAGTTTGCAATCCCACTGACAGTGCACAAGGTTTTCCCTTTTTCAACATCCTCGTCAACACTTGTTCCTTGCTGCTTTTTTGATGATAGACATTCTGACAGGAATGCAGTGATGTCACAGGTTTTGATTTGCAGTTCCCTGATGATTAATGACATTGAGCATCTTTTAATATTTCTCTTAGCCATCTGTATGTCTTCTTTGGAGAAATAACTATTTAGTTGCTCTGCCCATTTTCAACCACATTTTTTGATGTTGAATTGGAGTTATTCATATATTTTGAATATTAACATTTCATCAAATATATCATTTGCAAATATTTTCTCCCATTCAGTAGATTTTTTATTTTATTGATGATTTTCTCCTCTGTGCAAAGGCTAAATTTTTAGTTTGATGTAGTCCCATTTGTTTATTTATGCTTTATTGAGCTTCCCTGAGGCAGCATATCCAAAAAATATTACTTAGGCTGATGTCAAAGACTTTACTGTTTTCTTCTAGGAGTTTTATGGTTTCAGGTCTTGCATTTAAATCTTTAATCCTTTTTGAGTTTATTTTTGTATATGGTGAAAAAAAGCGATCCAGTTTCATTTTTTTTGCAGGTATCTGTCCAGTTCTCTCAATGCCATTTATTGAAGAGACTATCTTTATATATTCCCTTTATATATATCCCATTATATATTCCTGCCTCCTTTGCTGTAGATTGACCATATAAGCATGTATTAATTTGGGGGCTTTCCATTCTGTTACATTGATCTATGAGTCTGTCTTTGTGCAAGTATCATATTATTTTGATTATTATAGCTTTGATTATTATATTTTGATTATTATATAATAATATTTTTATTATTATAACAGGGAGCATGATAACTAACTTTGTTCTTCTTTCTTAACTATGTGAGTTTTGTTGTTGTTTTTGTCGTTGTTTGTTAGTTTTTGGTTCCATATAAATTTTAGGATTATTTGTTCTGGTTTTGTGAAAAATGCCATTAGTATTTTGATAGGGATTGCATTAAATCTGTAAATTGCTTTAAGTAGCATGGACATTTTAATGATGTTATTTCTTCTAATCCACAAGCATAGTATATCCTTCCATTTATTTTGTGTTGTCTTAATTTCTTTCATCAATGTCTTATACTTTTTAGAGTATAGGTCTTTTGCCTGTTTGGCTAAATTCATTTCTAGGTATTTTACTTTTTGATGCAATCACAAATGGAGTTGTTTTCTTAATTTCTCTTTCTGATAGTTTGTTATTAGTGTATAGAAATGCCACTAATTTCTGTACATTAATTTTATATTCTGAAAATTTACTGAATTAATTCATTAGTTCTAATAATTTTTTGGTGGTGTCCTTAGGGTCTTCTATGCATAGTGTCATGTCATCTGCAAATAGTGATAGTTTTACTTCCTTAGGATTTGGATTCTATTTATTTCTTTTTCTTATCTTATTGCCGTGGAAAGACTTCCAACACTATGTTGAATAAAGTGGTGACAGTGGGCATCCTTGTCTCTTTCCTGGTCTTAAGGGAAAAGCTTTTAGCTTTTTACCATTGAGTATGATGTTAACTGTGGGTCTGTCATATCTGGCCTTTATTACGTGAAGCTATGTTCCTGCTAGTCCCACTTTATTGAGGGGTGTGTTTTTTTTTTTTTAATCATATATGGATGTTGTATTTTGTCAAATGCTTTTTCTACATATATTAAGATCATCATATGATTTTTATACTTTTTTGGGGTTAATGTGGTGTATTACATTGATGGATTTGTGAATCCTGAACCATTCTTGCATTCCCAGAATAAATCCCTCTTAGTTATGATATATGATCCTTTTAATGTATTGTCGAATTCAGTTTGCTAATATTTTGTTGAGAATTTTTGCATCTATGTTCATTAGGGATATTGATCTGTAGTTTTCCTTTTTGTAGTGTCTTTTTTTCTGGTTTTGGTATCAAGATAATGCTGGCCTCATAGAATGAGTTTAGGAATATTCTTTCCTCTTGAGTTTTTTTGAAATAGTTTGAGAAGAATAGATATTAATTCTTCTTTCAATGTTTGTTAGAATTCACCTGTGAAGTCATCTGGTCCTGGACTTCTGTTTCTTGGGAATTTTCGTATTACCAATTCAATTTCATTACTAGTAGTAGGTCTGTTCAAATTTTTTGCTTCTTCCTGATTCGGTCTTGGAAGGTCGTATGTTTCTAGGAATTTATCCATTTCTTCTACGTTTTTTAATTTGTTGGCATATAATTGTTCATAGTGTTCATCTATGACCTTTTGTATTTCTGTAGTATTGGTTGTAATTTCTCCCCTTTCATTTCTGATTTTATTTTTTAGGCCCTCTCTGTTTCCTGATGAGTCTGGTTGAGGGCTTATCAATTTGGTTTATCTTTCCAAAGAACCAGCGCTTTGTTTCACTAATATTTTCTATTGCTTTTTTAGTCTATTTTTTATTTATTTTCCACTCCGGTCTTTATTATTATTTTGGTTTTTTTCCTATTAACTTTGGGATTTGTTTGTTCTTCTTTTTCTAGTTCTTTTAGGTGTAAGGTTAGAATGTTTTATTCGAGATCTTTCTTGTTTATTGAGGTAGGCCTGTATTGTTATAAACTTCCCTCTTAGAATTTCAGAACATTTGGCTCTCTCAATTCTATCGAAGTAGCCTCAATGTGTTAACATTTATATTCACTCTTTTCCACATGGCTACTCATATTTTGTAGAAAACGAGAAATTGTGGGGAGAAGAGAAGAGTTAGAAGATTAGTTTATACTGACTCCTGAAGTAATGGAAGCATTATTTACCCCAATTATAAAGAAGGGCCTTTGTTTTGTCTTCATGAATCAATTTTTCAGAAGTTAAGAACATTTAAAAGATACATTAAAATCACAGAAATAATACAACATTCAAGTAGCTTTGATATGATAATATAAGAACCTTCTCACCCAGAATGTGAGAAACTTACTTTTTCTGCTTCAATATTTTCTGTTAAAGGTAGAGAGACTTTTTAAAGCTGTTTAGCACACATTTAGAAACCTCTACTGAAAAAATTACAATAATAATTTTATGCACTGTTCATCCTGACACAAATCCTTCTACCATATTAATAAATTGGGGGGGGTCTCCTTTCACTAAGAGTTTTAATTATTTTTTTTACATATATACCTTAGAAGTAATTCTGCCCACATTTCACAGATGGTTAGACTGATCTATTCACGGTCTCCCAAATACTCCAAGCTAATTTCTAATTCCTCTTCTTTCCCTCTTCCTACTTGCAATTCTATTTTTCCTCCTTTCCATGCAATCATCTCAATTCTTCAAGATTCTATGCAGTCTTTCCACAATTATTTCCAAGTTCACTGATGTGTTGCTGTTTATAACTTATAACTACAATTTTCTATATCACTCAATTGATACCTAATTGTACCTTTCCTTGTGATTTACATGGTTAGTCCATTTCTACTGTGTACAGTTTTCTCTTAGCATCATACAAGACATTTTTATCCTGGAATACATGGATCCCTTAGGACTTTAGGAAAATTGGAGGTGTCATGAAATTATAAGTAAAATTTTCTGTGTATGTGTCTACGTGCCTTTTTAGGGACAAACATCTTTATCTTTCATCTGATTCTCAAAGAGATTTTTGACCCCAAAGTTTAGTCTCTTGAAGGAAAGAAATTATATGAAATACTCTATTGTATTTTCCACAATATCTTCAATAACCCAGCTAAGTAATTTCATGGAAACAGGATAGATCTAATGTTTCTACTTAGTTGCTAAAAATTAATTCCTTATTTTCCAAACTAGGAAAGAAGAACAATATGACTTACCTGTTTCCACCTCACAGTTGAGCATATATGAATATAATAGATATTTAAAAGATTTGAACAATTTAAAATAATACTTAAGGTTTTGATAGCTCTCTTTGAGGCATGCAGTAAGGGAATTCTACATTTCTGGAATTCTCTGTCACTTGATTACCTTTAAAGAATATTCTAGAGAAGCAGAGCTCAGAAAATGTTATCTCCCTCGATTCTAACTTCAGCTACATCTATTGCTGATACTATCTCTCACCAAAAAGTTTGTCAATGAAAATTGCTTTATCCCCAGGTCATAACTTTCCATTTCTTCATGATTTTTATTTCCCGATTATCTATCATTTCCCCAATGCTACTCTTATTTAATTCTTGCTGATTTCAATATTATTAAACTACATTCCTTCTGTGTAGATTTTATAATGACACCTCCTGACCCCTGCCCCACCAAAGATGTCTTCATTATCTCTAGAGTCTGTGAATGTGTTGCATTCCTTAAATGTGGAAGAGGATGCAGAAGAGGAAGTCAGAATGATGCTGTGTTAGAAGAACTCAGTTCACTACTGTTGGCTTTGAAAGTGGAGGAAGATGAGCCAGCAAATGTGGGTGACCTCTGTGGACTGGAAAGGGCCAGGAAATGGATTCCTCCTCTGAGCCTCAAGAAAGGAACGCAGCACTGCCAACACCTTGATTTTAGCCCAGTGAGACCCATTTTGGAATGCTGACCTCTGAGAATTATAAAATAATACATTGTGTTGTTTTAAGCCAATAAATTTTGATAACCTGTTACAGTAGTAATAGGAAACTAATACAATTCTTTCCATTAGAAAGGAGGTCAAATTTGCCTCCAAGCAACCCTTCTTCTGTCTTTATAGTTTGCTCCCACTAATACCCAACTCCAATAATTTTTGATCCCAGTAAGACCTACCATCAATCGATCCTATAACCTTTTTACTGTCCCTCACCCAAGCAGGGTTGTCCTCTCTTCCTCACATAGCTCAGATCCTGCGATATAGCATTATAATTACTCACTTGTAACTCTCAACTATGCACTCTCAAATTCCATCACTTCTATTCTTTTATCCTGCTCTCTTGAGGAAAATCCTAACTCTAGCTGAATCCAACATTCTACTTATTTTGTACTTGAAAATGTTAGCTGAACATGGTTGGAGAAAAACACGTAACCAGTCTGATTGGTCTCACTTCAAATTTATGACACTAATATCCAGTAGGAGCTTAGTATGCTTGGAAACCCCTGCTACGATTCTGCTGTCCTCTTACCCTCTTGCTCTCCTAGGAGACTAGTCACAACTTCTCTTCTCTCTGAAAATCTCCAAATTCTCTTTCTCCATCTTCACCCTCTGCTGATTCTGTGTGTATGTGACCTTACTTCCTATCCCACTGAGAAAGAAGATAGTCAGAAGAAGACTTCTTCAAATTTCCACCACCTCATCTACCCACCCACCCACCTACATTACATTCTCTCCCATAACTGTAAACCATCTATGAGGGTGCCTGACATCTCTCCAGCTTCTGCCTCCTTTTGTTTCCATGAAATCATTTTTTCCACCTCTACTGGATCACTCTCCTTAGCATACAAATATCTCCCTATTTCTCCCATCTTAACGGCATACATGTCTGGCCCTGTATTCTCCTTCTGTTCCTCCTCATTCTTCTGCCCCTGGAGAATGTCTGCTCTCCTCCCATTTTCTCTTAACTTGCTCCAGTCAGGCTTTCATTCTTACCTCCCCCTGAAATTACTCTTGATCACATCACCAGGGCTTCCCCACAGCTATACCCGTGGTATATTCCTCACCTTACTTGACCTATCAGCAGCATTTCATTTTATCTCTTGGCTGAATTATTGTAAAACCTTCCTAAATGGCCTCCTAGCTTCTGCTTTTTCTGCCCGTAGGTCTGTTTTCTACTCAGCAGTCAGAACTTTTCTATTTTGTTTTGTTTTTAGTAGATCGGGTCATGCCACTCCTCAGCTAATAATCTTCCAATGCTTCTCAGCTCATTTAAGGTAAAGGCCAGAATTCTTACAATGGCTCACAGTGTGCTGTATGGTCTGGCCCCTCTCCCTCCCTGCCCTCATCTGCTGACACTCTCGTTCCCTACTCTGCTTGCTCTGCTCCAGCTTCAGGGCCTTCTCAGCACTGCTCCTCATTCACACTATACCTGTTCCTACCTCAGAGATTCTGTCCCTGTAGTTTCTGCCTAGAACCATCTTCTCTCAGAGGTTAGCATGACTCTCTCCTCCCTTCCTTCAGGACCCTGCTCAAATGTCACCTTATCACAGTGGCAATCCCTGAAACCATCCAACACGGAAGAATAACACCTCCTGCTTTTGCCCCCGTCCTCTTTACCCTATTGTATATTTTTTCACGGCAATTATCAGAGATTATATGTGCGTATAATGTTATTAAATTTTATATAATATAATAATATATACTATTATATATTAATGTAAGACATGATAATTATTTCATATGCTATATAGTATATATTACATACATATATGTATATGTGTGTGTATGCGTGTGTGTGTGTGTGTGTGTGTATATATATATTTCTCACCCACTAAAATATACATGCCGGCAGGACGAGGACTTTGTGTTGTTCCGTGCTATACCTCCATCACCTAGAAAAGTACCTTGTGTATAGCTGAATAAATTTGTTGAATGAATGAAAGAATGAATGGATAAGTTTAAGAAAAATTAAGCACACATTTAAATTTATTATGGCTTGACTACGGACCTTCGTTGTTGCTGTTTTGGCAGCATGGTGGGCAAAATAAGCTTTTCCTAGCTTCCCATTTCTCAGCTTTAGCTTTTATCAAATATTAATAAGTTTGATCCTAAGAGTTAGTCTACTTAACTAATGCCTTTTCAACCTCAAGAGGCATCTTCTCCAGGGAAGTCCTGGAGTCCTGCGATGTCACCACTACCTAGATTTCTTTGTCGTCTTTTAACAATTTTCCCTTAAATGTACCTCTCTCAAGGGATAAGAGTGAGCCATAGAAGTTAATTATTGATGTTGTCGGGAGTGTTTTCTTTGCTTTCTGTGAAAAATCACTGCATTGTCCAGGAGAAGTTTACCAAGGTAAAGAAGCACTGCATTTCCCACTATGGGAGGGAACGCCTCCATTCTAAAGCACCGTTCGACAATTGCATTTACCCAGTAATAAGTGTACAATAATTGGACTGGCCCAATGCCATTCTATTTGTTAATTAACATATGGAAATATAAACTCCTAGAAAAAAAAATGAGTCGGTAGAATTATCTTTTTTTCCATCTTTTGTTTAAGCCTCAACAATCCAAGAGTTTATGAGGCAGTCATAGCTTCAGTGTAACTATCCCTCATCTCCATCTTCTTACAAGGAAATGTTTCTGAATCATAGTTAAACAGGACCACGAGCAGAAAGAATTTTTTCTTTTTATTTTGAAGGGAAGGACAAGTTTCTGCAGAATCTTGAGTTTTGAAACTATTGAGCTTAGAGAACACGTTAGGGTGCAAAACTATGAAATTTTGAACATACCAAACACTGCACTACTTTTATCAATCACTCCAAATGAGATAGTAGACACAGCAAATGTAATAGAAGGAGGTAGATACTGAAGTTGGCTAAGGCTCCAGACAATGAGTTTATGACAAGTTCAGGGATCCTAAATGATGGACAAGTTATACTCAAAGTTTCTGTACTTCTCAAGTGCATGAATGATGCTTCATGATGGTTGATCAACAGTGGTGTGTGTTAAGAATTCCATTCATTGGGTATTAATAGCATCGTGATTATAACTGTCACACACCCTTGCTTATTTCATAATCTATTTCTGGGCCTGTAGATTTGGAGATTCACCAGGTCTGCAATCCAGTCAGCATTGGATTGCAGGGTGGGAGCAAAGCAGGTTAACTCAAAAGATTCAACTTTAAGATGGGTGAAGACGTGGAAAAGAGAAATTAGTCTTAAGTCCACTGGAACCCTAAATGAGAGTAGTTGTACGGCGTTGATTAGTATTTGGGAGAGGTATTAAGAATTCAGAATGGGCGAATGACCGAATATGGGGATTCATAGAGAAGCTTACGGCAAAGTGAGTATTAACTAAGACGAATATCGTTTGTTCATTTATTCATTCCCTCAACAAGCTTTACCTAAACAACTACTTTGTGTAAGGCACATGTAGGGGGTGTGTGGCAAATTATTTTCTAGGTTAGAGATTTGAGAAGGCACAGAAGGTGGTAGGGATGTGATAAAAAAAAAAAAAAGACCTGGGTTTGAATCCTGGTTTCACTTTTTAGCTGTATGACCTTGGATAAGTTGCTCAACCACTCTGAGTCTGTACAATAGGCATAATAACTCCTGGGGCAAAGGATTCTGTGAAGATTAAGTAAAATGATTCTGTGAGGAATAAATGAGACGATACTTTGAAAGTATTTCACAGGTCACATTAAAGGCATTAAACAACGTAGGTTTCTTCCCTTCTCCAGGAAAAAGGAAACGGCTCCCAGCCATTACTGAAGAAGGCAGGTGTCTTAGGAAGGCAAGTATCCTAGGAAGACAAGTTTGGCTCTGAGAAAATGGGGTTCCTGGATTGTGTGTGTGTATCTGTCTGTGGTATAAGTGGGAAAATACTCAAGTCTTCCATGAAAGGCATGAGTTGCCGTTCTAGTTCAGGTCCTCTGATCTCATTAATCCGTAATTAGACAGGACTCCTTCCCTTTGCTGGAGTTCACAGCTAAAGAGGAAAAGGTTTGAACAGTGACTGAGGAAAATATCAATTGTAAACACAACCCTTTAAAGTCGAGTCACGTGTAAAATAAGATGCTGGAGAAGAATGTGCTTTGGTCCTCTCTGAAAATCCCCACACTGGCAGGTTCAGGTGGCATTTTCTGTTGGCATCAGGTGACACTCTGTCTCAGCAGGAAGTCATTACCGAAGCTGGAGGCTGCCGATTATCCCATCACACAGCACAAGATGTGCTGGTAACAGACACCCCATGAGGATTCACTGCCAGCCCTGTGGGCTGGCAGCATCTTTATTAGCAAAGCGTATGTCTACACTGTCCTCTCACCCAGTTCCAAAAACAAAATGCTTCTCAGTGGCTTCTGGATCAAGCAGGTACTCTTTCAAGTCCCTGCCAGAGAAAACCTTCTGCCTACAAAATAAAATAAAATAAAATAAAATAAACAAAAAATAAAATTAAAACCATCACCACCAACAACTAAACACCTCAATCCAATCCACTGAGCAGGGTATCTATTGGACCAGGTCTATCTTAACCCTTTGACCTAGTGAGTTAAAGGAGGCCTGTTACCTGCCATGCAAGCAGGTGGTTAGGTCAGGAACTCTGGGCCCCAGCTTGCACTTAGGGCTTGTACACTGGGGCAAGTTACTCAGACTCTGTGCCTCAGGCTGTCTACCCGTAAAATGGGGAGAAACGATAATAGTTCATAGCTCATTGAACTATTGTGAGGGCTAAAGGAGTCACTACATGAAAGCGATTAGAATAGCACTGAACACCTAATGGTTAAGAGTTAACGTTTTTCTATTTCCATCAGCGTCAATGTTTACATTTAAAACAATTCACTTGTTAATTTTTTAAATTTATTTTTTAATTATAGTTAGAATATTATGCTAGTTTCAGGTAAATAGCACAATGATGAAACATTTGTATACCTTGCGAAGTGATCATCATAACTCTAGTCCCCATCTGGCACCACATACGGTTGTTACAATATCATTGACTATATTCCTTATACTGTACTTTATATCCCCGTGACTATATTTATACTTGGCAATTTGTACTACTTAATCCCTATCACCTTTTTCACCTATCCCTTTTCCTCCCGTCTGGCGATCATCAATTTGTTCTCCGTATCTATGAGTTTGTTTCTGTTTTGTCTATTTTTTCTTTTCTTTTTTTTCAGATTCCACATATAAATGAAATCATCTGGTTTTTGTCTTATTAGCGGCAGGACTTCTGGTTCAGTGGCTAGGAAGTTTGTAGGTTGGTCTGAGCGGGGGTGGCTGCTGCTGCATCATGTGATATGGATGCCTGAGGACAAAGGCCAGGGTCAGGAGCACCCTGGTGGCTTTGCATTCCCAGGTTGACCACTTACTGGCTTTTGGACCTAGGGGATGGTATTTAACCAAGCCTCAGCTGTTTCATTTGTAAATGGGGATGGTTATATTACTTAAATCATAGGGTTATTTAAAGGGTTAATTTGTAAAGAGTACCTATAAACCACTTAGTTTTGTGACTGAGTAGGTGCTCAATGAATGGTGGCTATTATTGTCATCATCATTTTTCTCACCTGGGAACTACTCCCTGCATTAGATATGTCCTTGGGTAAGGCGACCTACACAGGAACTGGGGACCCCTGGGGACTACCCAGCCTGGGACAGCAGATTTGTATTTTAAAATTGTTCTTTCTGTGAGAGGCTCAGGAGAGGATTCTGGGGTAAAATGGGAAGCCCTGGAATTGGAGACAAAAAGCCCAGCTTCGAATCTCTTTCTTCCACTTGCCAGCTGGTCGCTCTTAACCAACTCCCAGCCTCGCTGTGCCTTCCTGCCCTTTCCTGTGAGATCAGCCCTGTGCTTCCTGAAGACCAATGATGTGATGTTTGTCTAACTATGAATGTGAAAGCATAAGAAGGGCAGGAAAGGTCCCAAAGTGGGCACTAACGAGGTCCCGGAGGCAGAGGAGGTGGGGAGAGTCTAGCCCAGATGCTGCGGCATCGGGGTGTCTTCCTGGAGGAAAAGAGCCTCCCCAGGCCCTGAACCATGGCCTAGGGAGGGGTGTAGAGGGTCCGTCCATGCAAACTGCCAGGCATTGCTGTGCCATTCCCTTCCAAAACCTCATTTTGTACCCAGAGAGGTGGGGAGAAGTAGAGGGTTGCTTTCTGGGCGGTGGTGGACTTGAACTTGGCAGACAGGAGGGAGGTCCCTGGGGAGAAAGGCAAAAAATGTTGCTTTTCCCTCCTCTTAGATAACTAAATGGTCCTAATTATTGACTCATCCACTGAATTCCGAAACAGGACCATAAAGTGTCCCTTTACACCCCTTTCCTGAAAGGTTAGAGTGGGGAAAACTGAACTGCATGGTAATTGCCCCGAGACAGTTACAATGTGCTGCCCGCCCCCGAGCAGCTGTTGAAATGCCTCAACCTCCCACATCCCAGGCCTGGCTGGCTGCCCCCCAAGTCGCATTCCTGTCAGGTCCAGGAGTCAGGAAAAAATCCACCAGAACAAGAAGTGCCTCCGTGTTCTCCGGTTACCAGCAGGTGGAAGGTGGGGCTGCTTCTGATGGAAATGGTTTTGACAGACCTCCAGAGTTCAAGGGTGTTTCCCACTCAGCAGGCAGCTCCCAGAACCCTGATTCTTTCTGGTGGAGACGCATTCTCCTTTTTCATAAAATCCTTGCTCTTACGCCTTTGAAAGTTTTTGCCTACACTGTTTGGCTGACATGACCATAGAGAGCATTGTGCGGGTCCCTCTCCTTTCCTTTGCACTGAAAAGATTTCCAAAGGAAGCCAGCGGTCAAGGTCAAGGGTATTTCCCTTCAGGCATAAAGCTGTCCAAGGCCTTGTGATTGCGTTTCCACTGTCGGCCAGGAGACATGTGGGTTTTGCTTTACATTTTTACCTGGGAATTATGGGATTGAATTTAAAAACTAAATTACGAGTGCCATCTGCCCTTGCGAATGAATTGGGTGTGACTTGGGTTTTATTTCTTTGTCCCATGCTCGGTCACCATAGGGAAGAATGCTTTGTAAAGATGATAATATTGATGATAATTTACAGTCATTGGCAGGAAGGATGGTTTAGTCCCATCCATCTGCTTTACTAGGTATGCCAGCTCTTCCCGTGTCTTTATAAGGTAACAGAGAATGGGTTTTGTAGGAAGTCTAAATTGGGCTAGGCATTGCGATGGTGCAAAGGGAATTCTTACTCCCCTCTGTTAGAAAAAAATGTATGCTTTTGGTTTCTACAATTTACCTTTCTCCTTTCTATAAATGCATAAACTGCAAGTTTGCTGATGCTTTTATACCCGCCTCCAGCCTCCAAGTGCTTGATGCTTCTATTCATGCCTCTGGTTCGTCCTAGCCACCTGCAGCTCTCAGTCCTGACGCCTTCCCTTGGGCTCTGTTTGGGGCAGGCTGGAGGTGCCAGGGGAGTTGACGCCCTGCAGCCCAGCGGCTCCCAGCAAATGAAGAATGGGAGCCAAGGAGAATCCTCGGAGGCTCTTTCCACACCATTTCCCACAGGCTCCCGGCAGGAATAGTCTGGTGTTTGCAGGGGTATCCTGCTCATTTGTCTCCAAGTACCTGTATCAGCTTACTTCCCTGTCTCATTTTCTCCTGGAATTACTCCCAGGAACAGGGCAGAAGCCTCAAATCCTTGTCGCAAGCTGCTCCCCGGGGGTGCAAGCTAACACAGCAAGCCCCAGCGGAAGACAGGCAGGATGGGCTGAATGGGATGAAAATGTGAAAGGCCCTGAGCACCGCAAATCCCTCCACAGCGTGGCCACCTGGCCCCGGCATCCGCATGGCCCTCCTCCCCCAGGCTTTGGAAGAAGAATCTCAGCACTGTCTCCTTTGCCTACCCCTGGGCCTACCCAAAGCAGCTCCTCATCTCGCCTAGAATGCTCACCATTGGGCATTCTCCCTTCCTGGACTCTAGCTCATTTGTGCAGAAGGTACCAAGAACTCAGCATTTGATGGTACGCTAATGTTCTCTGTGTCCGCTTTACTTCTCCATTGAATTGTCAGGTCTGGAGAGCTGGGGAACACGCAAATGTTTTTGTTATTTAATTTTTTTTCCTTTTTTTTTTGCATCCTGTGCAATGCCTAGCACAGTTCTGGTGATATGTAGCAGATACGTAATCAGTTTATATATTCACTCAACATTTCAGCAAGTGTCCACTGTGATCTAGGATCCAGGGTTATATTTCTCCAAGCTTAGATGCTAGTGTGGAAGACAGACAATTAACAAAAGTAAATAATCAATCACATGGTGCGTTCGAAAGGGTTAGCAGATACAAAGGGAATAAAGCAGGGAAGACTAGGGATTTCCGAGGTGGAGGAGCAGGGAAGTTGTGATTTTGAAGTTTCTGGGGAAAGCTTCATTGAAGAGGTTACAACTGAGCAAAAACATGAAAGAGAAGAGGAAGCAGGCTCTACAGATATTTGGAGGAAGACTGTTGCAGGCAGAAAAAACAGCATGTGCCAAGACCTTGGAATGGGAGCCTGCTTGATGCATCCAAGGAACAGCGAACAGGTCAACGGAGTATAAGCATGGGTGACAGTATGGAAGGTCAGAGACCCAGGCGCGAAACCCTGAGGGTGTGGAGTCATTGTAAGGGCTTGGGCTTTGTTTCTGAGGGAAATGAGGACAGGAGAAAGTTTTGCTCAGAGAAGCGACTTCATCTGACTCATGTTTTAATAGGATCTTCTGGCTGTGGTGCTGACAGTAGAGTCCAGGTGGACAAGGGGAAACAGGGGCCCATTTGAGGAGGTGATTTGCAGTCTCTCGGTGAGAGATGATGGCAGTTTGGCTGGGCATGATGTGCAGGTAGAGCATATCAGACTTTCTTTTGGGTTGGATACTGGGTGCATTAACTTCGATGCCTTGGTTAAAGTGTGGCCATCTGGTTTTTCACGGTAAAGTTATCACTTTTATCTTTTGTGATTAATAAGTAATTTGTGGGGAAATGTTTTTAGATTTTGTAAATATTCTCTGCCTCATCAAACTCTCATTCACTACTTTAAGCATTCATTGATGATCTTTGTTTGAATCAATTACTATGTCAAATGGTGATTTTCCCAAACCTATCATTCATTCTACATTGATGAATTGGCACTCCGTCATAAAAATTGCTTTCCTTTCTCCTTTGATTATTATTTCATGAGCCTGAACTCACACATTTTTTTATTTTACTTATTGAATTATAATTTGTTAATATCATTACATATTTTGATTCTCAAAATGTCTCGGATTTGGCCAGTGGGAGCCATCAAAGATTGGCCCCTGTGTCATTCTGACATATCTCCATCATTCTTTGAGCTCTTTCTTTCTTTCTGGCACAATAAGATGTTCCAAGCTCATGGTATACATTCCATGCCGTATTCCAAGAATTAACTATTTCTCCAAAGAGCCCTGATTCTTTTTAGTGGAAAATGGCACTTAGAGACCAAGACCTGAGCATATGGTGTATTTTTAAATTATGGTTTTCTAGTCCTCCTTGCTGCAGCTAAAATAAGAATTCTTATCCATCTTAACAGTTAAACTTTACCTAAGTCCAAAGAGAACAGAAAGAAATATGAAACATTAGAAGCTGTTAACCTTAAGATGTTCTTCATATTGAGATACGAATTGACCACATTCATAAAATCCTAAATCAAGTGTCTCTCCACACCTGAACGCACTTTGTTTTACTTAGCAGGACATGGTACAGTTAACGGTCTGTACTAATCCCAGAAATGTTCACTATCCAGACACAATAGAGTAAGTTTCTACATTTTTCCATGAAGGAGATCTAAATATTCTTGGTTTTATTTGCTCCATGAAAATGTTACCTTAACAAACGTTTTATATTTCAACTGGCTGTGCAAAACTGTGTAATGATTGAGAGAAAGGGGCCCAAATAAGACTTCCTATGCTCAGTGACACCTTTTTTCATTACAGTGATTGGATGGTTTCTCTCAAACCCTCATCTCTCTCTTTCTAGGTACCAAGGCACTGCATAATAACTGCACAAGTACGTTATCCAGCTCATGAGTTACTTTTACATATGCCATTTCAGCTGACCTCATGATACTCCATCAAACTAGGCAAAGTCATCATTCTTATACCTGCTTTACAGGTGGGGAAAGTGACAGAGAGAGACTAAATGACATTCCTAGTCTCATAAATGGCAGCGATGCACTGGGGCACACTTCCCGGAAGTACACGAGAGTTGCTGCTTCTATTTCTGTCTGCTCTCTCAAGTTTCTATCATTGTTCCTCCAAGCCCCTCCAAGCAGAGGGTCTTTCCCTTCTTTGTCTTTCTTAACGCCCCTAGAGCTTTAAAAGCCTTTTCATGCCTTTAATGTCTTTGTGGGTCTCAATTCAGGCTGAACCTTTGCTCTTCTTTCTGATTTTTGTAAGATTATACCACTCTTTTTGTTTTATTCATTCTTGGTCAGGTTTCCTATTTTCATCATTTTTGCATGTGTAGAAAACATGGACTCATGGGTGAGCTACCTCTGTAGCCGTGATTTCTTTAGATGTCTTCCTTCTTCTTCCCTCTTAGGTTAATCTGCAGTTATATTGGAAATATTTGGTTTCTATTTTCCCTTTAGAGCTTCTGATCTTAGGGCCTGGTGTCTTTGTCTTCAGTCTTTAGACTTTCTTCTTCTAAATCTTGGGTCCATTGGAGACAAGGAGTTGTGAGTTGTGGTCCCCAGGCCAAGTGTGGCCCAAGCTTAAACATAAGATTTGATTTGAGCTCCCTGTTTGCTCCTGTGTCTCCCTATCATCTGACCGCTTCCTGCATTTTCTTTACCTGCCCTACCTATGCTGTGATTGGTATTCTTTCCTCTGCACAGACTGGCCTGGTTTCCTGCCCCTACTGCTGGTCAATTCCAGCAGCTGAAGCCCCTCAGCTACAGTGGGAAGGAGCTCAGGGAGCAGTATCACATAGCACAAGCTCTACCCTGAGTCAGCTGACTTCTTACTGTCCCAGAAACTAATTGTGTTCATTATGTTCATTATCACTTGTGGATCTGCTCCCCCTGAACCCCTTTCTAGGAAGGTACTTGCTTCCTGAGCATCTCTAATCCTCAGTTTACCTGGCAACGCCCATCCTTTGCACATGTTTGCCTCACACCTGCATCTCTGTCCTGGAACCAGTCCAAGTGCCTCTGCTCATCTGAGTTGTGGCCCTGTCCTTCCCACTGCAGTCCTCAGGATCTGAATGGAACCTGGCTCATGGACGGGCCCCTCTAACAATTTAAGTTTCTCCTTGAAAGCTGCTCCCTAAGGCCCTGACTGCTCTGCTACCTCCTCTTGCAGCCTTTTCCTGGGACCCCTCCATAATCCTGCCCTCCTCCAACTGTCAGCCCAAACTCTGACTCCTCATCCCATTTCCAGGAATGGTTTGCATACCGCATCCTGTTCTTGGCTATTAAAAAATCTAAGATGACTGACTGCTTTTTCCAAGCTTCCAAAATTTCTCCCTCATCAAATAATCATTTCTTGATGGTCATCATTAAGTTCTGCACACTCACTTACCTCACCACATCGGCCTACTTCTTCAACTAAGCTCATGTGCAAAAGGAGCTGCTTTTTACACAAGCTCCTCAGATGTTTCCTGATTTCATCAACGAATGATTGCATGGCTTTTGGCACTACTTTGCTATGTCTGGAACTCTAATTCTTCACAAATTGATCAAATGGTTATGCCAAATGTATTTTCCAGAACAGTCAATTAACTAAACCATTTCTATCAACCATTCTTTAACCATTGCTTGTTAGCAAATTCCTGTGTTATCATCTTCAGCAAATAGTTTACAAATTAGAGTGTCCCCAAAGAAAAACTCTGGCACTTTTTCCTAGATGGAAGGTAAAGCTAACATCTGGAGCAGCATCACGTGCAGACAGAACTTAATAAAGCTTGGATGATGATACTAGTAAACCTAAAAGGAAAGTCCTGTAGAGCTCCTGGCCTCTGCACATACCAGCTGCACAGACTTGCTCAGCCATAAAAGCACCTTCCTAGAGCCTCGACTTTAAGTTCACATTTCAGAGAGAACTAACTCTCTGTGCCAAAAGCATTAAAATCGAAAGTCAAAATGTTACATCCTTTAAGGTAAACCAGTTCTAAGTGGAGACCCCGGCCTCCCGGCTTCCAATCACTGCAGGAAACCTTATTCACAGTGGTGGATGACAACACCTGGAAGACTAATACAAAGAATGAAAGCGGGAGGAGTTTCTCAGTGCCTTTAATGAAGGATGTTTTCATTTTCTTCTTTGTAATTATTGCCTTGCGGTAAATCTGCTTAGTGCTAAGCCCTCAAAATGACACAGCATGTTTGAGAACAACTGTGTGACAGTGTCTGAGAAAAATCAAACATTGAGATGACTGCAGTTCCTGGTCAGGCTCTTACGTGGCCCTTATTCAGCTTCTATGCAGGGCCTACTGCGTTTATGTGAGTACTCCAGTATCTGAGGTACCAGCCAGGGAGGGAGGGCACAGGATGAGGCAGCAAGGCTGTCACTCTCTGGCCAGGCAGCCACTCAGGCTGGGAGTGCACAGAGAAAAGGCCCAGGCAATTAGCGCTACAGAAAATGTGACAACCAATAACGGCCAATGCCACACTGATTTATTTTTCCTCTCAGCCCAATCTTTACCTGCTTCCCTGGGGTGAGCTTGCATGCTCCAGAGTTCTTTTAGTGCCTGGTTGAAAGGAGATTTAAAAAAAAAAAAAAGGACAAACAAAACAACAAACTTTGTCAATGACACACTCTTTTCTTAAAGGGTAGGGAAGGTGGGGATGGGGGAGTCAAAAATCAGGGCTTTTCCTGTCCTGAGTCCAGGGAGCAGTCCATTGGCATTTAATAAACTGTCCACAAGCAGCATCCTGCCAGCGATGCCATCACTTGCCCCATAAGGAGACACATGCCAGAGTTCCATCTCTGAAGTTCCAGCAGGCTGAGTCCGACAGTGGTGAACTGTTGGCCAGGAAGATGGAGGCGGGTAAGATGGCTTCCCTCACGGACAAGAAGCGGGAGCAAGGCGTCCTTCCCACCTTAAGATTACAAACGGCACAGCCTTGACCTCTTTTGTTCAGTTCCACCTTTCTAAGATGAGGATAATAACTGCTGCCTCTTATGGTTATTGTGAAGATAAAAAGTAAATACTTATGACAGAGGTAATGCTTAATAAATGTTTACTACTAGTAGTGGCTATAGTAGCCACTACTATGACTGTCACTCATGGGAGAATCAGTCATTCCCATTAACCCCTGGACTGCTGGTGGCTTAAGTCAAATGTGGGAAATTCACTGACACCCCGAAGCCACGCAAGGGGAATTACCATTTATTCTCAAGGGCAGATATTCAGATGGCCAAAGCTAAGAAGGCATTTTCTCTAGACTATAACTAGAAATCATTTCCAAAGAAAACGGGGAATCTAAGATTCCTAGCTGGTCAGAGTTTGTTATAATTTTACCTCATTTGGGTGCACATATGCACACTTATGACAGGGGGAACCTCTGAGCCCAGAGAGATCAAACACTTCATCTGCAGATGTGCTACAGTCTAGATGTGAGACTTTTTCCATTAGAAAACTCTCAGCAGACAAATGTTGAAAAAATATTCAGAGTATTAGGTTGAATTTATCTAAGTGCTTGTGTTTTTTGAACATCGTCTGTGGAGCATTGCAGGGAATAGGAGCTCATTGTAACATAAATCATTATGTTCTTGGGTGAGCTAGAATGCAGAGCCAAACAGTCCCTTGAAATGAGAACGCCACTCAAAGAAAAAGCCTGTAACAGCACCGTAGGACAATAAAGGCTAGTCCTTCCCTTCTCTCTCAAATCAGAAAGAGCTTTCAGTTTGCCTCCAGAGTTGACCAGGAAGGCAGGGGAGAGGATCACGGACTCCACGCTATAGAGACAGAAACTGAAATCGCTTTCAAAGTTCCCACAGATTGTTGGATGGTAGAGGCAAGAATGAGCCTACCTGAAAGTCAGCTCCGCAAAAAAAACGGTCTTGGTCTGTTGTGTTCCTGGCGATATCCCTGGCACCCGAGCAGCAGTTGGCCCACAAGGAATATATACTATTTGCTGAAAGGATGGTATCACATTTTTTTTGGGGGGGGGGCTCATTTTTTGTTTGTACTTAAAAGAAATGAAATGATAAACTATAATCGGAGAGACTACATTCACCACACATAACAAATAAAGAGTTCTTATAAAGAATATATTTAAAATCTTCAACAAAACAATAAAAATAATAATGAAAAGACAAAATCAATATAAAATTGAGCAAAAGACATTAACAGGCATTTCTCAAAGAAATATGTATGGCCCATAAACATATGAAATGATGCTCAACTTTTAAGATTCAGAGAAAAGCAAATCAAGACCATAAGGAGATATTGTTTTTACCCATTCAACTGATAAAAAATTATTTTATAATACCAAAAATTGAGGCGTATGCAGATGAAGGGGAACTCTTATACACTGAGCATTAGAACAGAAATTGGGTAACCACTTTGAAACGCAATTTGGCTTTATTTTGCAAAGTTGAATATTTAAACATTTTACAATTCAGGAATTGCACTCCTAGGTAAGAACGCCCCAAAATTCTTGCATGTATGTGTCTAGAAACATATATAAAAATGTCCTTAGCAGCACCGTTCAAGATAGCAAAAAAATAATTCGAAACAACACTAATAATAATGATTGATAAGAGAACAGATAAATAAACTAGTATTTTCAAACAATAGGATATTAATATACAGCAGCGACAATGAATGACACGCACACAACTTGATTAATCTTCGAAATGATGTCAAATGAAGAACAAGTCTCAGAAGGCTATACATCTTTTTAATAAAGTTCAACAACAGATGAAACTAAACAAGACATTGTTTAAACATACAAAGTTATTTGATAAAGCCACAAACTAAAAAGTCAAGAGAAGGATAAACACAAAATTCAGGATTGTGGTGATTTGGAGGGATGAGGAAGCAAGGGTTGGCAGTGAATTCATAGGTGTCCAGAAGAATGAAAAAGAAAAAGTATTTTAAAAGATATATTAAATACTATTAACATTAATTATGTCTTGTGTATTTCTCATTTAAAGAGAATTACTATGAAATATTTGTTTTTTCATTTTTTTTCTTATCTGATTGCCTTCCAGACTTATAATCACAGAACAACTGTTTAGAAACAGATTCCTTATAAAAAAGAAAATTCTAATTCTGGAAAGTAACTATTTGGGATGCACCATTTTATCTTGCTTGATTTCTGAATTCTGTTACTGATCTCTAAATGGAATTTCCAAACCAGTGACTTTTATAAAAAGACATTAATATTGTAGAAAGAAGTAGGAAATAAAGAGCAGGAGGGAGGGAAAGGAAAGACAATTTATAGAACAAACTTGAAAAATAACTTTAATGGTCTTCATCCATCCCTGTAAATCAACACATCATTTTCCCACAGGCCGAACTGTTACAGTAGAATGTGGATTCATTCTGCTCGTTTTGGAAATGGTTACAAGTGCTCGGACTGGTGCCATGTTATGCATTTGGAAGAATGATTGCGTTATAAAACCCATTCCAAGCTTCCCACTGTTCCAACAATGGAAATAGTGAAGAATGTTTGGATTGATTTAAAGTGGGAAGATGTAATTCCAAAATTATCGAGGCTCTCTACCACTCAAACATTCTCTCCGATAAGTCCCAACTACCTGCCTACTTAAATTCTGATGTGAGGTAAGAATCACTTCTTCCAATAGTAACTTGTAGATAGCTCACAGAACTAAGCAGTGAAAATAAAACTATGGGCTTAGCATCTAGCAGAAAATAATCAACCTCTGTAGAGCAGACTTTGGGAATTCTGTTTTTAGAGGTATTGTTGAGAAGTACCCTGAATGACCTTCCTGACTAAAAACTAAAATACTAGATTAAGTGTTGAAAAACACCTCCTCCCGCCCCCGCCATTAATTCAAATGCATTACTGAGCTTGCACTAAATTAAGGAAGGTGTAGAACCCCAAACGAAGTGAAAACAGGTGTCCCGGGAGTTAGGCTAATACCAAATCTCACCTATATCCTGAAGGTGGGAGGCCAAACCCTGGAGACACTGCCTTTCTGCTTTGATAACTGTATAGAGTTCAGAGGACAGCAAATAGTGTAGGGCTGTCCAAGGATGAATCCAATAGGAGACCCCTAATTCTCTAGGCTACAGCCCTAAGGTAAGGATGAATGAGAAGGAAGCCCTGATACTCACAAGGGGACAGAGAATGGGAGAAATAAATCTCCCTCCTCCTCCTGAGAAGTTGTAATCATAAGCCAGTAGCCTAAACTCATAATACCTGAGTGGTACAGATAAACTCAGGCTGAAATTTAATTTAAAGTGGTCCAGAGTTGGTAAGTCTGAGAAGCGAGGGAAATCCTCTCCAGAGGAAGTCAACTTCAAATCAGGCCTCAGAGAATCTCTGCACAGATGACCTTCCAAAACAATCAAGCAAAGTTCACAAAACACTTAAGGAAAGATGACGTCACAGGTGAAACTCAGCAGAAATAACAAAACAGAAACAAATCTCCCAAATACTTTAGATATTGAAAATACCTGGCACAGGATAACTCATTTAATATGTTTAAGGTGAATATAATAATTGAATAAGGTGAAATTGAAACCTTATTGAACTGCCTTTATAGCAGATTAGACACAGCTGATGAGGAAAAAGTGCATGAAAGATAAACCCAAAGAAATAAAATCTGGAGAGAAAAGGGATGGGAAATGTGAAAGAGAGGTTAAGAGGCAAGGGGATAAAGTGAGAAGGTTTAACATGTCTAATTTGAGTTCCAGAAGGATTAATAGAGAGAATGTGGAAGAGGTACTGTTCAAAGAAAATTTTTCAGAGTTGTTGAAATGCATCAATCCTTAGAATCAGTAAGCCCAGTGAATTCCAACTAGAATAAATTTTTGAAAAATCACAGTAAAACCAAAGAAAAACAGGAGATCCTAAAAGCAGCCAGAGAAAAAAAGATCAGTTATAAAAGAAATACAATTAGACCAGCTGCTGATTTCTAACTGGGAGCCAGGTGGAAAGCCACTGACTTTTATCAGTAGAGACAGCTTTTGACCGTAGTACTTGAATTTCATATAAATGGGATCACATAGCATGCAATCTTTTGTTTCCGTTTCTTTCTTTCAACATTATGTCTGAGATTCATCCGTGTTGTTATATCCAGCAGTAGTTCGTTTTTTCCCCATTGCTGTGGAGTAGTCCATTTCATGAATTTACTATATGTATATTCATTGTACTACTGATGAGCATTCGAGTTGTCTCTAGATTTTTGCTATTATGAATACAGCTGCCACGACATTTTTAAAAAAATGTGTATCTCATAATACGTCTCTTGCAATGTCGTGAATGTTCTCTATGGAAAACTCATAAAGATTAAAATGTTGAAAAAACACCAGTCTTGATTTCATTGTCTTGATTTCCACACCCAGGAAGTTCAAACTCTTAATAAAATATTTCATTGCATTTTTGATGTGGTTTTTAATGATGAAAGTTTTGAAGCTATTGTTTCCCTTAAAATATTTTCCCCTCAAAATGTTTTGGCAAAAGATAACAGTAAATTTTTACCCTCATGTGATTCCAGCTCCAGTTGTCTGGATGTACATGAAAAATCACACTTTGTTCACTGGTCTGACAGTATCATACTACATTTAAGAAAAAGGCATTTCAACTTTAGATCCTTCTCAAAGCAAATCTATAGGTGTGCAAAATGCATGCAAAACAAGTGGTTAATACCTGCTGGTTAAGAGAAGAAAAATAAAAAAATATGCTGTGCATCATAGTTCTAAGTTTAGCTTTTCTCTAAACATCCACAATTTTGTAAAATCTCTACTATAAGTTTTTGCTATACTTGCAAATCCCTTTTGGTGCATGGTATTTCCCCACCTCATGCTGTCAAAGTGGGTGTCCCTGAGCACAGCTGAACCACTCCAGCCTCAGAAAGACCAAATATGTTGCACCTGTAAAGAGAAAGCAGGGGTAGGGTGCAAAGAGCTGACCCCAGGAAGGGTTTATCTGGTGGAACATACCCATAATGCTCAGCCCAAGTTCCCATATGTCCATCTATTACTCTCCTTGTCTTAAGTTGGCCTAGGTAAACTGGGTGAGACCTGGACCTAAACATAAAAATAACCTCAAAGTTGCTAAGTGTAAACTTTTCTTTTTTAAGGGTTAGAAATGTAAATAGCAGAGCTTTATAACTATAAGGTAGAGTTTATAAGGCAACTTTATAGCTATTACTTGCTTCATCAAAACTTGAAATGTATGGTGCTAAATAACACCTGAGATCAAAGATTATCTTAAATGTTGATTTGCAAATGAGAACTCTAAGTCTCATATTTTTTTTTCTAAAGCTATCTTTTACTGGAGAGAAAGAAAGAGAAGGAGGAAAAGGAGAGAGGTGGGGAGGAAGAAAAAAAGAGAGAAGTATGAGGAGACAGAGAGAGAGAATGAGAAAGAGTGAGAGCATCTATAGGCAAATGTTCCTCAAATGTTCACATCCTTTAACTTTATCGTGTGTGGTTCCAAGCAGTTTGTAAGGCAAAGGAGGCAAAGGCTACTGAAAAATACAGGGCAACTGGCCTTTTTTGTAACTTGCATTGAGGTGTGTTGGGAAAAGAAGGGAGAAGGAGTTGGGCAAGCAGGCTTTAAGCAACCTGGAAGATAAGAGGGAGGGCGAGGGCAGAAGAGTTTTGATGAGGGGGAGCCTGGTCTTTGCGTGTCCATCTCATGCCTGGGATGCCTTTCCCCATGGTGCAGACCTTGGAGCTCCCTGCTGGGTTTGAGCCCCGGTTCTGCCATTTATTAGCCGTAGAATCTAGGGGAGGCCACTTTACCTCTCAGTGCATTTCCAACATGTAAATTTGGATGTAATATAGCAACCACATCATATGAATTTTTGTGGATTAAGAAAGTTAGAGCATGTAAAACACTCAATACACTGCCTGACACACTGTAAGTGTTCAAGAAAAGTTAGTTATTATAATTCTTGTTATACTCATTTTAATAAATGTTTAGGATTCTCTTTGCTATGGTCTCAATGTTTGTATTTACCCAAAATTCATATTTTAATCCTTAGTGTGTTGGTACTAGGAGAAAAAGTCTTTGGGAGGTGATCAAGTCATGAGGGTGGAGCTCTAGTGAACAAGGTTAGTGCCCTTATAAAAGGGATCCCAGACAGCTCTCTTGCCCCTTCTACCACGTGAGGACACAACAAGAAGTCAGCAGTCTGCAACATGGAAGGTTACCTTGACCAGAATCTGGCCATGCTGGCACCCTGATCTTGGACCTCCAGCTTCCAGAACTGTTAGAAATAAATTTTTGTTGTTTACTAGCCGCTCAGTCTGTGGTATTTAGCAGCCTGACCGGACTAAGACACTCTTCAAAACAAATTTTAACTGTCTTGCTTGCATTTTTATAGCCTTCTGTGCTGGGCCAGTACTTGATCTGTTTGCAGCGTTAGCATCCCATGCTGTTCTATCACCATCCTTCAGTCATTCTCTGCACTTACCAGCTCCCTAACTAGTGTATAAATGTGGAGATTATCCCTTCAGGAGCCTTCCCAAGGCACCTGTCAGTTCTCAATTAAAATCACCAGGTAGCCAACATGTAATAAGGTAAGAAGTAAAGGAAAGTTGATATGAGTCAAACATTTCAGGGTGCAACATAATCCATGTCATTAAATGCTCATGATAAGCAAAAGTCTCCAGAAACTGGTAAATGTGAAGAAGAGAGAGGTACCATTCATACACCGTATATAAAGCAATCCAAAGATCAAGGACTATGTGCTTTATCACCTACATTTAGAAAATACTCCACGTAAGCACATTTTAGGGGAAATTCCTGCCAAGCATGCAATTTTATGGCTGTTTGAGAAACTTGAAAATTGGAGTTTATGTGTAAGTTTGACACAGTATTTACAACACAATAAACAGCACCGTAAGTAAACACAGTCTGGAAAACATCAATGGTATAGTCATGCTATTAAAGATAGGCACATTTCCTTGCTCTTATTTAGGAGACTAAAATTGGGGATTTTTAGCATTAATAAAGGAAAAATAGTAACCATAGAAACACACCATTTGTCAATTTCCAAGGAACGTTTTGAGGTGCTCTGGCAAGCACTTCTGCCTGAAGAGGTCTCTTCTAAGGTCTAAACTACTTAAAGCAATAAAAAAGAAAGTAATAGGCAACCTATTTAATAATAATGGCAATTCTGATTAAAAGTTAAAATATACTTACTATAAAGAAATGAAAAACGTGATGGCAACAGACCAAACCATCCATAGTAAAAAAGCAGAACAGCAAAGAACAGATCAATGTTCAGATTGCAAGGGAAAGGAAAAATGGACACGTATTGAAAGCCTGCTCTTTGCCAAGCACTTGATATACTTCATTTCATTTAATCCTCATAACCATCCTGTCTTTTTCTTCTTTTCTTTCTTCCTCTTCCTTTTTAAATAATTATAAATTTTAATAGATGCAATGACAGAAATAATATTGATTTAAGAGAATAATAAAATCACCTAAAGTAAGGGTTCTGTTCCTGAAGAGAGTATAGAAAGCCTCAAAAAAAGTCACTCTTAAGGAGAAAAGTTTGCATAATCTACAGAATTCGAGCTTTCCCCCCCATTTTTAATAATTTATTTTTCATTACAGTTGGCATATGATATTTTAGGTCT
The DNA here is from genome assembly GCF_902729225.1 of Pteropus medius. Taxonomy (NCBI): domain Eukaryota; kingdom Metazoa; phylum Chordata; class Mammalia; order Chiroptera; family Pteropodidae; genus Pteropus; species Pteropus medius. The sequence goes on from NW_024350397.1 coordinate 2,754,424, forward strand.
ACAACATAGAGATCAGACATTTACATTACTAACAAAGTGATCACCCCAATAAATCTAGTACTCATCTGATACCATACATAGTTTTTACAATATTATCGACTATATACCTATGCTATACCTTACACCCCCATAACTATTTTGTAACTACCATTTTGTACTTCTTAATCCCTTCTCCTGTTTAACTCATCCCCCAAATCCCCTCCCATCTGGCAACCACCGAAATGTTCTCTGTATCTATGAGTTTATTTATTTTGTTCTTTAGATTACACATGTAAGTGAAATCGTATGGCATTTGGCTTTCTCTGTTTGACTTATGCCACTCAGAACCACCCTCTAGGACCATCTAAGTTGTTGCAGATGGCAAGACTGCATTCTTTTTTTATGGTTGAGTAATATTCTATTGTGTATATGTACCACCTCTTCTTTATCCATTCATCCATTGATGGGCACTCAGGAAGCCTCCATATCTCCATATGTCCATAATGCTGCAATAAACATGTAAATTTACATGTCTTTTCAAAGTAGTATTTTGGGTGTCTTCGGATAAATACCCAGAAGTGGGATAACTGGGTCCTTCTTTGTCTCTTGTTATAGCCTTTGTTTTAAAGTCTATTTTGTTTGGTATAAGTATTTACCTCAGCTTTTATTTGTTTAAATTTTCATGAAATATCTTTTTCCATCCCTTTACTCTCAGTCTTTGTGAGTCTTTTGATCTGAAGTGAGTCTCTTGTAGGTGGTATGCGTAAGAATTTTGTTTTCTTATCCAGTCAGCCACTTTTCTTTTGATTGGAACATTTAATCCATTTACATTAAAAGTAATTGTTGATAGATATGTAGTTATTGCCATTTTATTATTCATATTTTTTATTTTTTATTCTTCTTAAAGAAGTCCCTCCAACATTTCCTGTAATACTGGCTTGGTGGTGATAAACTTTTTCAGGTTTTTCTTGTATAGAAAGCTCTTTATCTGTCCCTCGATTCTAAAGATAGCTTTGCTAGGTAGAGTAATCTTGGTTGTAGGCCCTTGCTTTTCATCACTTTGAATATTTGATGCCAATCCTTCTGGCCTGCAAAGCTTCTGTTGAGAAATCAGCTGACAGACTTATGGGAGCTCCCTTGTAGGTAATTTACTGCTTTTCTCTTGCTGCTTTTAAGATTCTCTGTCTTTAACCTTTGACATCTTAATTATGATGTGTCTTAGTGTAGGCCTCTTTGAGTTCACCTTGTTTGTGACTCTCTGTCACAAACAAGAGAAGTTTTCCATCATTATTTCTTGAAATATGTTTTCAATTCCTTCCTCTCTCTCTCTCCTCATTCTGGTATCCCTATGGAGCAAATGTCGGTAGGCTTGATGTTGTCCCAGATGCCCCTTAAACTAATCTTCATTTTTTTTTTGGATTCTTTTTTCTCTTTGCTGTTCTTATTGGGTATTTTCTGCTACCTTATCTTCTAAATTGTTTATTTGATACTCTGCTTCATCTAATCTACTACTGATTCTTCCTAAGGTATTCTTTATTTCAGTAATTGTATTCTTTATTACTGAATGATTCTTTTCTGTTTTTCATCTCCATTTTTATGTTTTCAATCTCTTTGTTAAAGTTCTCACTGAGTTCATCTGCTGTTCCCCTAAGTTCACTGAACATCCTTATAACCAGAGTTTTGAACTCAATCTGGTAGATTGTCTCCATTTTGTTTAGTTCTTTTTCTAGAGCTTTGTTCTGTTCTTTCATCTGGGAGATGTTTGTCTCCCCATTTTGACTGCGTCCTTGTGTTTGTTTCTATGTGTTAGGTAGATCTCCTATGTCTCCCAGTCTTAGTAGAATGGCTTTATGTAGTAGGTATGCTGTGGGGACCAGTAGCACAATCTCCCTGGTCACCTGAGTTGGGTGCTCCAAGTGTGTCCTTTGTATGGTTTGTGTGTGCCCTCGTGTTGTAATTTAATCTTAGTTGATGTTTGCACAGCAATGGGAAGGAATTGGCCCTCAGGCTGATTGGTTGTGAGGACTGGCCATGATCAATAAAGGAGCTGTTGTGTAGGGGTTCACCCTACAGAGCAGGATTCACTTTAACAGGGTTCTGGAGCCTTCCCAGTCTGCTTTTGGGTGTGTCGTCCTCAGATGTGGCCCTGGTGGTGCTGTGGCTCAGAGGAAAGCTGGCCACCAGGCATGCAGGACGGGGCCTCCTGGTAGGGGCCCCATCGCAGACCAAGTTCAGCTGCAGCCTGTGTCCTGCTTGACGCCACCTGACATGAGCCACCAATCAATCTGCAGATGGCGACCACCCATGCTGGGCTTGGATGTACCTCAAGAGGCCAAGCCACAAACCAAAGCCAGCTGCCACTAGTGCTGGACTTAGGGCTGCTCAGCAAGAGTTACGGGGCACAGTAAGGTCAGATGCTGCTTCTTTAGGTTTGTGAATCTTTGAGAGATTTTTTTTAACTCTTTTCCCACTTAGGAAAAAAAAAGTGCAGCTTGGTGCCAGCATTCATTTAACATCACACATAGGAATGTTACATTTTCTAGGATTTGACATTTTCAGTGATCAAATTACTAAAAACAGAATGTTGTGAATAGAACATCAGTTGTTTCCAAAGACTATTGATACATTGGAGCTACGCGAAAATAATAATAAAAGCGAGATATTTCATGGCAAACTTTGGGAGTAAAGTAAGGACTATAATTTGCGAGTTATCTCAGGGCAAATGTGGCAGCTGTAAGTGCAGCCAGTAACTATTCTCGGGGCAAATAGGAAATGGGTTAAAAAGTCCACAGCATGGGCCAAGACAGTTTATATGGAAATTCCACTGCAAGTGTCTTGTGTGGTCCCCACAAGTTGGGTGGGGCAGGGTCTCAGGGAATCACTAAAGTGGGGCAAATTGTGTTAATTACATTGATGGAGACTCAGATATGGCAATTGCTTGTGACTGTACAATGGGAGGAGAGAGGGCTCAACAGGACAATGCCCTTGTCAGCATTTCTGTCTGGGAGAAAGCTAGCCTGAAAGCCACACAACTCAGTTCCTCCCATATGTCCGTGACACCTTTCAAGTTGCTGCTCCAGTGCTGGAGCTCAGAGAGAATGAGTCCATCAGTGAGTAAGTCCATGCACGGGCCCTTTAAGAGGAGTGCCTGTGACTCCAGCCACCCTCCATCTTACTCAGCCACAATTTCTGCTGGTTTTCACAGCCAAAAGTTGTGTGGACTTCTCTTCCTGGCACTGGAACCCTGGCCTGGGGAGCCTGGCATAGGGCCAGGACCCCTCGCTCCTCCAAGGGGGTATCTCTATAGCAGAGATATCCCTCTCAATTCTTAAACTCCACACGTGGATGTGGGACCAGCCCATTTTGCATCTCTGCCATTCCTACCAGTCTCAAGGTGGCCTCTTCTTATGTCCCCAGTTGTAGGCTTTCTGTTTAGCTAGAGTTGAGGCAATTCTCAATGATGGTTGTTCTGTAGTTTAGTTGTAATTTTTATGTGGCCCTGAGAGGAGACAAGCACAGCATTTACCTACTCCACCATCTTAACCAAAAGACCCTCTTTTTCTTTTCTTCTTTCTTTTTTCTCTCTCTTTCATTCTTTTATTTTTGTATATTTTTTCATAATTGATAAAGTCATATATGCTCATGACAAAGAGTTGGCAAATACTGATGAAGTATCACCAGGAAAGTAAACATCAATCATCTTACCATGCAATGATAACCTCTGTTAGCAGTTTAGTGTATCTCTATGTCTTTGTATATTGTTTTACATAACTGAAATATAATAGAGTCCCATTTATCTTGACATTTTACTCCATCATTAAATATTTCTAGAATGTAAGCACAATAAGAACATGAAGTTTTGTCTGTTTTTCCATTGCTTAATCACCAGTGCCTGCCACGTAGTAAACACTCAATAAATGCTTTTTGAATGTATGAATGTGATGGTTAAATCATATTAACCATCCTTTTTTCATTTTAAGCATTTAAAATATTTTTTGTATTTTAGATATATTATTCTTTGTCAGAATGTTTGATTTGTTTTTCCCTTCGACCACAACAGATGTGAAATTACTAGGTCAAAAGTTAGAGACGTTGCTGTGTTCTCTAGAAATTTCTTTCTAAAAGTTTCAAGCAATATGAAAGTCCCTATTTCATTCGATACTCACAGGCACTGCATAGTTTCTCTGTAAACATTCCTCTAAATTTTGCCAACAAGATAATTAATGTTTCTTTTATTAATTAATTAACACCTACAGCACCTGGTGTTCCTAGGTGGTCTCCCATCCAAGTACTAACCAGGCCCGACCCAGCTTAACTTCCGAGATCAGATGAAATCGAGCATGTTCAGGGTGGCATGGCCGTAGGCTCATTTATTATTAACATACTTTAACAATATAGTAGACTTGTCAGTATAGTAGACTTGTCCTGTTATACTTGAAAATATTTCCCCACAATTAGTTATTTCACTTTAATCCAGTTTAGGTGGTTCTTTCCAACCCAGGACTTTCAATTTTTATGTTGTCAAATCTAGCAAATATTGCTCCTCCTCCAAGAAGAAATAAGAAAACATTTACTTTTCTTTCCATCTACTTTTTCATGGTTTCATTGTTACCTTTCTTTCATCGATAAACCTGGAATTTATTTGGGACCATGGCACGTAGTGAGTACATTTCAGTAGATAACAATTATTCCAGCATTATGTTTAAAAATTCCTTCTTTTCTACTTTGATTCGTGCTTTTTTACTTCACATGCAGACTTTTATATAAGTTTGAGTTCTTTTAGTTTATATCTTTATTCTTATACCAGTCTTTTTTTAATTTCAAATATTTTATTGTAACATATGCACATATTTTAAAAAATTAGATTGTAGAGAAAGTATTAATAATAAAAATAAGGGCCTTCCAATCTTCCTTTTACTATGATAGTCCTGTTAATCAGAAAAAATATTTTTAACCATTTGTTTTAATTTTTCTGGTTTTATCTCTACACTGCTAAATAATAAAGCACATATAGCCTTAGTCATTATCTATTAAATTCCTGCTATGATAGGTTAGGATTTAGCACATTTATCTTATTTTATTTCCTTTCTCTCTTCTCTCAATATTTGATAGTTTCATTACTCTCTTTTGGTTAACTTTGTAATTTAAAACACTGTATCTAAACTTCTATTTCCTATTCTATCAACTTCAACAGTGTATCTTGATTCCCTACTTTGCAACCTAAGACTATTCCTGCCTGTATCCTTTCTTACAATTTTTAACTTCAACCTTGGATAGATCTTATTTTACGTTGTCAAAATTACACATATTTTGCCTCTACCGAAAGTTAAGTATTTTGAGGTTTGCCTATAGATTGATTCTAATTTTGGAAATCAATAAAAAGTGTTTATCAGGGTTAAATAATTATTCTTCATTCTAAGGCCAAATTCCTTCTCCCCTGTTGCAAGATCACAATGCCATTTGCCTTAAAAAGAGAATATGCTAACATCATGTAAGTTCAAGTAGATTTTTTCTTAATTCTGTCAATTGCTCGAAATAATAATAAATGTTTAGTAGAGTTCACTTGTGAAGCCATATAAACTTAGATTTTTGTTTGGGGAAAGTTTTAAATTACAAATTTAATTTCTTTAGTATTATTACAGGACTATTCTGATTTTTATTTCTTCTTATATGAGTTTTGAAAAGTTGTGTTTTTAGAGAAATTCATCCTTTTTGTCTCAATCTTAATTTTTTGGGCATAAATGTTTTTTGCATCATCCTGAAATGCTAATTTTTAATTTCTGAAATATCTTTGGTGATGTCTTTTCTTTTCATTACAAAAATGGCTAGAGTCTATTTTCTTAATCAATCTTACCAAGTATTTTTCAATTTATCTTTTAAGAAGCAAAATTGCTGGATCTCAGCATATAATAAAAATTTATTCTTCTTTTATTGATATGCTAAAACAGTTTTTCAAAGTGGTTTTACCAGATTACATACCCACCAGTATACGAGGTTTCCAGTTACTCCATATCCTTGCCAAAACCTGATATTGTCAGTTCTTTTTATTTTAGCCAGACAAATGTAGTGATTTGAATTTGCATCTATATTTGATTTGAATTTGCATTTATATTAACTAATATTTTTGAACACTTCATTGCACGTTTATCTGCCATTTAGATATCTTCTTTTGAGAAGTGCTTATGTATTTTGCCCACTTCTCTATTGGTTATCTCTCTTTTTTAATGTTTTTTTAAACATACTTTTTAGTGTTTTTACATTTTTATATATGTGTCCTTTTTAGGTTATAAGTACTGAAAAAATCATCTCCCAAATTCTTGGCTTGCTTTTTCACTCTTTTAATGTTGTTGTTAGATCAACAGTTTCTTAATTTTGTGTAGTTCTATTTGTCAGCTATTACATACAATTTGTTTATGTTCTATTTCCTACCGTTTAGTGCTTTTTAAAGTCTTTTCTTACCCCCAAAGCATGAAGATATTTTCCTGTAATTTATTCCAGAAATTTATTGGTTTTGCTTTTTACATTTATATATACAATCCACCTAGAATTGATTTTGAATATGATTTTTTTCAATATGGCACTACTAATTGAAAAGATCATCTATTTCTCATTGCACATCAGTATCATCTTTGTCATAAATGACTCAAATGACTATATATTTGGGTCTATTTCTGTACTTTCTATTATGTTTCATTTCTCAGTTTGTCTCTCCTTGTTCAAATAGCACACTGACTTAATTATTATAATCGTATAATTAGTTTTGATGTATGATAGTACAAATTCTTCAAATTAGCTTTTCTTCAAAATTATGTTGGCTATTTCTAGACTTTTGCATTTCCATATAAATTTTGGAATTGCCTTGTTGATTTCCACCAAAATAATATCTGCAGAAATTTTGACTGAGATTGAGGTTGCATTTACTCTACGGATCAATTTATGGAAACTTGATATCTTAACAATATCAGTTTTCCAATGTATGATGACCATGGTAGAAATCTCCATTTATTTGATATCTGCAATTTCTTTCTTTGATAGTTTGTAATTTTCTGCATTGAATTTTTGCACATTTTTCATTAGATGCATTCCTAGATATTTAATTAAATATTCCTAGATATTTAATTTTTTGGTGCAATTATAAATGGCATATTTTTTATTTTATAACTTTGTTGCCAGTATATATAGAAATAAAAAAGATTTGTCTTGATCTTTTATCTAGTGTCCTAAAATTATAAATGATAATAGTTTATAGATTCTTTTGAACATTTTATATGAGTTTTATTTCTTCCTTTCTAATCATTCTCCTTTAAGGAGCTTCCTTTCTGTATCTACTTTGCTAAATTCTTTCCTTTTTAATTGTTATCGAGGTCTGAATTTATCAAATGCTTTTTCTGCATCTATTGACATGATAAACAATTTTTTAAACTTTTTTCAGTTAATATGGTCAATTGCATTTTATTGATTTTTATAATGTTAAATCAACCTTTCATTCCTGGAATAAATCCAATTTTTGTGATATATGTTTGTTTTTGTTTTTATAAATTGCTTTATTCAATTTGCTAAATTTCTTTAGAATCATGCATCTATGTTCATGAGAAAAACTGGCCTATAACTCTCTTTCCTTGCTAGGCTGTTCTTGTTAGGCTTTCATATCAAGATTGCGCTGGCCTTATAAAAATGAATTGGAAAGTATTCTCCCTTTTTCTTTTTAATTAAATTTATTGGGGTGACATTGGTTAATAAGATCATATAGTTTTAAAGTGTACATTTCTATGTTATCTGTATATTGCATTGTGTATTCACCACCAAAAGTCAAACCTCCTTCTGTCACCTTATATTTGACGCCCTTTACCCTCTTCTGCCTTTCCCCAACCTCCCTTTCCCTCTAGTAACCACCATCGTGTCGTCTAGATCTATGAGTTTTGTTTGTTTGTCTTGTTTGTTGCTTTTTGTTTTATATCCCACATATCAGCGAAATCATATGGTTCTTGACTTTTTTCTTCTAATTTATTTTGCTTAGCTTCCCTTTTTCTAATCTTGGAAAGAGTTTTTGTAAGAATGGCGCCATCTCTTCCTTCAGGTTTGGAAATGTTTACAAATGAAATCATCTGGACCTGGAGATTTCTTAGTGGGAAGGTATTTAATTATAGATTTAAGTTTTAAATAGGTATTCAGATTTTCCATTTTCTTTTTGTATCGGTTGTGATAAATTATATTACCTTAGGAATTTGTCCATTGCATCAAGTTTTGTAATTGTTTTTACCTAAATGCCTAAATGTATTTCCAATGTATTTTATTATCTTTTCAATGTCCATATGATCTGTAGTGACTTTTTCCCCCCTGATATTGGTTATGCAGGCTCTCATTCTTTTTTAGTCTTCAAAGAACTTAGTCTTTTGGAGGACCAAATTTCAGTTTTGTTCATTTTTTTCTATTGTACTTGTTCTTTCTATTTTATTAATTTCTGCTCTTATCTTTATTATTTCCTTCCACCTACATTCTTGTGTTAATTTTTTCCTTAATTTTTTGAAATGAAGAGATCACTTTATTCATTGTTAATACATGAATTTGATGGTTGTGAATTTTCTCTAAGCACAGCATTAGCGGCATTCAACATATTTTCATTCAGTGGGAAATATCATTTAGTTCTATCAAGATTTCTTTTTTGACCCAAGGTTTATTCTTAAATGAGTTGCTTAACTTCTAAATATTTGAGGATTTTTTAGTGATTATTTTGTTTTAGTTTTAGTTTAATTCCACTGTGTAAGAGAACATGATTTCAATCCTTTGAAATTTCTTGAGACTTGTTTCACAGCCTAGCAAATGATCAATTTTGGAAAAATTTGGGAAATACGACCTGAGAAAAAGTATATTCTATCGTTGTTAAGTACACTGTTAATTAGGTTAAATTTGTTAATGATATTGTTCACGTTTCTTAATTATCTCTTTAGTTTATAATTAATTATAAATACATCTATTTACAGATTAATTTACATTATTATATTTTATGATTAAGTTTTTGCATGCTCTTTTTTTTTTTTTTTAGATTTAGTACTCTGGTAAAATTCTCCAACTTGATTTCAATGTTTTTCTAACATAACAACCTCCATTACTATATTTTTAAGTACATGTCTGACAACTCCAATATCTGAGTCACATGTGGGTCCTAATTTTTGGTATACTATTTTGTTTATTGGTAGGCATTGTCATTTTAAAAATTTATGGCTTTAGATGCTATTATTTTTCTCCAAAGGGACTTTTCACTATCCTCTGTGAGGCATCTAGAATGGGATCTGATGTGTTTAAGTCAACTATGAATTGAGTTGCTCAATGTGGAGTTATAATCTTTATAAAGCTTGATTTACCTACGGTCTTAGAGTAGGCTCTAGAGATCCCAAGCAAAAGCCTGGGTGTTTCCCAGAGCCCCATCCCCTTTTGGCAGACTATAAAATCCAACTTTTGTTTCCCAAGCTCTATGATATTCAAAAATTCCACTGTGTGTTTCAGTTGTTTCTTAGTTGCCTAGATTTTGCCCTGCACAGTTTAAGATTTATTAAATATTTTACAGAGAAAACTGATGCCAAATGTTGAGCTTTCTTCAATATCCTTTTCCTCTGGGATATTAGGCCTTCAAGTCCTGGCCACTTCAGTGGGAGCCTTACTCAGCTATAGAAGCCAAATTTACTCCCCAGTTTGAAAAGTAAAAACAAAACTTATAAAATGATTTTTCCATTTATTAATGATTTCTTCTTCCATCATTACAAAATTCTGCAAACTCAAGCCTCTTTTTATTTAATGAGTTCTAGAACATAGTTGGTTTAGTGTTTCTTTGAGAAAATTTATTTAGTGGAGCTTTATATCTTAACCACTATTTATCTCATTGGGCTAGCTATATAAGGCAAAGTTTAACTTGGGTTTAAAATCATTTTACTAAATTGTCTTCTTTTATCGATTATTTATGGTTAATTCTCTCACTATTAATCCCCAGGCAGTTCTATGGCTTTAGAGGTGCTTGATCATAAAATTGGAAACAAAAGGCTTGAAGTAGCTTTAGATTCTCCCAAAGTCAATTATTTCACGAATCTCATGCAATTTAAATTTATCTTGGAACAAATGTCTTTTCAAATTAAGCTTTAATAACCTCAGGGGAAAAAACGTTAATTTCTTTTTCCTTTCCTTTTTTTTTTTTTTTTTTTGCTTTCCATTCTTATGGATGAAAAACTCAAGTCAAACTTTAGAAGTTAATCAGAGGCTGTGACTTTCCACTTCGAGAGTTGATTATATTTGTTAAAAATTGGAATATATAGAAGATTGAGAATTGTTAAAAAAATCAACATTCTGAAATATAGCCCGAGAGGGAGGAAAAACACAAGAATCTGAGCTAAGATTTATGTAAACCTTTATGACATAAATTTTAAAGTTTATTATAAAGTTTATTTTTTAAAATGTAAAGATTTCGTGAAAACTTTCTTTTAGCGAATTCTAGTGTATCAAGTGATAAGTCATCAGCTGTTTTGTTCTTCTGTGTCCTATCATATCATTGTTTGAGAAATTTGATAAAATCAAATGTGGCTGAGTAACAAATGGATTCATTATATTGAAGGTGAATGCATGTCTACATTGTAGAATAGATCACTTCAACCAAAACATGACACTATGATAGTTGTTTTTTCTTCACTACTGGGACACAGAGTAGTATTCTGAGGTCCTATTTCTCAGTTACAATAACACAAATAGATGTTGATGTAGCCTGTTATCTGAGCAATAATATATTAAAAGAAATAATTATTTATTAGCAGTAAAATGTTTCTACAGGGCTTAATTAAGAATACTTGGAATGAGATAACAAAATCTCAGCCTTGAAAGTGAGCCTCTGTATAGTTATTATTTAGGGACATTTTTATTGCTTCGCAGCACTTTAAAATCCTTAATTTGAAATGAAGGCATATGGTACAACACCAAGGTCTTAGAAAGCTGATGTAAATGAACATATGCAGTACTTGAAGCCAGTCTTCTTAGAATGATTGGGAGTTTTTAGTTCAGAAGTAGAAGTGGTCATTTCTCCCATGCTCAGTGATATCCCCAGGACTTCTGGGTATCCTGCTGCTTTAGCAGCTTCCGCCTATGCCCCATGGTTCTACATGATGATAGAAATGTTGGGCCTGGATGAGTTAATCCATCTAATTCCATTCTTTCATAATCAGGGCACAGTTAAATATCAGGTCCAGGCAGATGGAACTATGGTAGAATTATGTTACAAACCTTGGTCGATCCACTGAGTTAAAGCAGATTGACTTAGAAGATTTCAGCACTGAACAAGCTAAATTTACTTTAGACTTGACAAGCAACAGAGGAGTTTGATCCCTGCAAGTTCTTGTGATGTCAAGGCAAGCTTCTGATCCTGAAAATGCAGAGGTGGGGAGGAGCTTAGGTGTGCAGGTGTAAGATAGAATGCATGTGTGGAACTTCTGAGTCATGGGTACAGGCTGATCAAAATGCATGAGGTAAGAATCCATTGATCAGATTCAGGAGTGCAAGGTCAGAGTGGGCACTAGAGCAAGACTGACTAGATGCTGAACCCCCAAATGGATACCTAAAGGCGTCCTACATTCTCCTTGATCAGAAATGGAATTGATCATAGAGCCTGGGGCAGGGCTAAGTCTCCAGGTAATCACTAAGTGGTCACAGATATGAGACAGGAGGACTTTAAGAGAAGGGAATTGCTTGGTCACTGAATTCTACTTTACTCTAGGGACTTTTTCCCTGTGTAATTCCTTATTCCTTTCCAAGATTTTGGAGATTGATGAAGATCTAGAGGCAGTTTTTGCCTTGATGATAAGACATCATTCTTGTGATACCTAATAGATTCTCAAAAGAGTTGGAGCAGGGGCAAAGTATCCCCTTATTGGCATGGCTACAATTGTGCCTAAGTCTTACAGATGGCCCAGGACCAGACCCTGGGTTCTTCCCTCTGAGCTTCCTTTGAATCTGCTGACTTAAGGCTGAGTAATTGACTGGAAGTGTCCATGACTGAACTAAAATCTTCATGCTTCCAAAACACTAAAATAAATTTCCTTAATGGAACTGCTGGCTAGGGGAAAACAAATCTATAGAATTCTTACTTGTACTTCTATCCAAAGGTTTTTTTTTCTCTGATTCTAAACTCCAGGCTTAAGTAGATTGCTTAATTATTTGGAAAGAAGCTGAGCCAGCAGGTGGCCTTGCTCAGCCCAGATCTAACCATAATGCAGCTGAGTGTTGCCTAGATCCTATGCAAGTCTATGTTTTAGTGCACTGGTCCCTTTGGGACCACTCATGCATTTAAACATATTCTTATTCAGCCTCCTTAGTCCAGAATATCAGGATGGTGACTTGGAAAGGAAAAGTACAGGGAAGTACAGGGAAGCTAGGAGAGCCTGGGACCTGGCAACTAGGGTAGATGCAACTCAGGGAAGCATGTTCTTGTGGACAAATGAGGATGAGCTAAGGAGATTCAGCTGCCAGTGAAGAGAAATCCAGCAAAAGAGCAGATCTGATGTCCAGATTATAGACCCAAACAGTAGGCAGTGAAGAGGAGCAGAATGTAGGGGGAAAATGATGGTTCTCAGGTTTTCATAAACCCTAAAAGGAATTCTAATGCATCCATTGACTATCCATTAATTTATCCATTCAACATTTACTACAACCTTCTATGTGCTCCAGTGCTGTACTAGACATGTGCCAAGCCCAAATTCTGTCAGTGGAGCCAGGTTTTCTATGCCAAAGTCAGAATAGGGTGAAAAAGGAAATTACTATTTGTTAAGTATTTACTATGGGCAAGGCACTTTCATATTGAGGATTTAATTTAATCCTCAAAACAATCCTGTAGATATTATTATTCCTAGTTCTGAAGAATGGTAAAGAAAGCACATTTCATGAAAGTAGGATAAAGAGGAATAAAACCAGAGTGAAGATGATCATCCACGGGAACTACACCAGGTACAACCTGAGTCTTTGCATACTTACCTGTAAAACGGATAATTATACCTGTCTTAGAGGATAATTGTAAGGAGAAAATTGCACTAAATGGCAAATATGTAAGTCCATACCACAGGGTTTAACAACATGGCAAGTACCGTGAAGAGTGACTCCTACATTCCCATTAAAAGTCTTATAAGAGGAGGATGGCTGAGAGGCTGACAGAGGACAAGAATGGGGCCCAAGATAACATACAACAACCCCTGCACCAGGAAAAACTGGTAGGTCATTCTGGGCACAGGTAACATGCCTCAGAAATCATGAGCTCAGCCACCAATCCTGAGCGGCCTGGAAAACCAAGGCAGGAGTGAGCGGAAAGCAAGAGATTAGTCATTAGCACAAAGCAGAAGCCCAATCACTGGAATTGAGGCTTGAGAAGGACTGGTCAGATGACAAGTCTATATCATCAGTCTATGATATATCATCAGTCTCAACAAGAAGGAAGTCATTGTCAGATTCCATACTCCCCTATTCATATCTCCAGGAGTCATGGCTCTCAGTTCTTCCTTCAGTGACTCAGCAACTGCTCGGTTATCTGCACCTGTCTCCAGCCTTGTTTCTCCGATCCCAGGGGCTGACTCTCTTTGTCACTAATGCTCTCTTCTCTCAGCTGATATCAGCTCGGTTCACAATGAGCTCACTTGAAGGTGAGTCATCCAAAGTTGAGGGCCCCTTGAACTGCCCGATGAGTCAGCAGACCTGTGGAAGGCTGAGTCTGCTAGTGGGAAAAGTGGCTCCAGATGGGGAAGGAAGTGACTGTAGAGCACCAGGGACTTCCTTCAGGGATCCTTGACCCTTCTCAGGACATGGTTGGTCTAGATCTCCATCTCAGCCTAAGTCTCGGTCTCTATCTCCCTGTGTCTCTGTCACACACAGGCATACATGCAAGATCTTAACAAGTCATGGATATAGTGTCATGTTACCTAGGCCATGCTGCTCCACAGAAGAACTCTTTATGCCCTTGGCTTCTGCATATTATGACTGTTTTCTCATGAATGAATGAAGCCGACTCCAGGCTACAGCTTAAAAATAAGACTTTCTTTAACTCCTATTCACTAATTATACCATAACTGAAGAGCAGGGGAGAAAGTTTGCTTTGTTTCTACATAATTCATACAATAAGGCCTGGATTGCATTATAGACTCATCACATTTCTCTGATGTGAACTCCTACCCAGAATCCACCCTGGGAAATTCTCTTCCTTGAACACCCACCAACTTCCTACTAATTTGCTACTTGAACCCAGGTCCACAAAATATCAGCAGAAAAAGTTTTTAGATATGGAATCAGAAAATATGTAAAGGTAGAGAAGGGGATGTGTATTTGAGTGGTAGATCCAGGACAGACATTATTAAAAAGTTATGAAGACTTCCTGTCTTCATTTAGAACACCATTTGCCATGCCTCTGAATGCAAATTCTTCTACTTGATCTGGGCTTAGATAAAACCCTTCCCTGATCATTGCTGTCATTAATAATTTCTTCCTTTTCAGAACTCCCTCAGCCTCTCTTATGTTTCTCTCTTATCCCACTCATTACTTTGTACTGGGGTCGATCCAGGTTCAGTAAGGACCTGAAGCTCAAGCAATTCAGGAGGACTTGTTTAAGAAAAATAAGTAAAAGAGATTAATACAAAATTAAATATGAACATGAATATTTATTTAGGATAAAGAAATCACAACAAAATCACGTTTTAACAAGTTAATGAATATAATAAACATCACGAAATTTAGAAAAATAACATTTTCATTAAGTAACTATCTATCGGAGTTAATTATAATATTTTCTATAGAGAAAATGGAAAGATAATTCAATCTTCTACAATGGTTGGTCACAATTGTTTTACTGATGGTAACTGGAGATAAATAAAACATACATCTTCACATATAGATTTACTCACTCTTTGTAGTACTGCCACCAGGTAGTCCCTAGATACCTATACATTCTATTATTTTGTGCAATTACCAACAAAAAGCAAAAAATGTATGGTGCATGCATAGCTGTATAATTATTTATGCTGTGTTATTGAGAGTATTCCTGACTGACTTCAGAAAGTTCCGAGGTTTTTTTCTTTTTAGAATTTTATTTTATTTTATTACTAGTTTTGAGTATACAGTACATCGGTTAGACATTATATAGTTTATGAAACGATGCCCCTGATTACTCTATCTTCCCTCTGGTTCTACATATAGCCATTACATTACTGCTGGCTGCATTCCCTATGCCGTGCTCCCCATCCCCGTGACCATCTATCAACAACTAAATTGTACTTCTTTAACCCTTCTGCCTTTTCTCCCAGTCCCCTTAACCCCTCCCCTCTAGCCATCATCATATCAGAAAGTTCTGTTTTGACCAGGCACTGCTGAGAATTAAACCCTCTGTTTACAGTTTTACATGTCTCACTAGAAGAATTTTCCACAGACTGGCTTTTGGCTCCATACACTTCAAAGTACCCACCTACTTCCTGCACTGAGTGCCACAGGGCATGTTCCTGTCATGATAAAGCCTCTGTGCTCTGTACCCTCTTGCCATGAACGCCCATTGAGTCAGAGCAGGGTGGTGAGATGTTTCTAGAAATCACTCCTACACCAGGTCAACTGGTAATTGGTTCAATTAAAGTGAAGTATTTGTGAGCCCCATATATATATTTCAATAAACTCAATTAAATGTATCCTCAAAACAACTTTTGGCTGGGTCTCAAAAATGTCCTTAGCCATTCAACAGTGGGGAAAGTAAAAGGGGAGAGACGGTTTAATTAACTTAGTTTTTTTTAAATCTCACTTTTGCAAATTTTATGAGAATGTGTAACCACATAAGTATGTTCATCGAGTCTCTTCCAGATTGCTGGGAGGAGCCTGTGTAAATAAGGGGCACTGACACTTGAACTTCATTCACTTTATGCTAAATCTGCTTCTGCTTTAACTTTGCATTATAATAATGTGTGCCCATACCTAATCATGCCTTCTATATTTGAGAGCATTTATACATTTCCAGTCCCTGATACAGTTCTTTTCATATAGAAGCAACTCAGCGAATTTTCTTGCATTAACTAAGTAATTCATATACAACAATGGGCAAGTTAGAGTAACCTCATCTCTCTCCTTACATGGTTGAATGTGGAGAGGAATTCCAGGTTGTCCAATCTGACGTTGTGCCTTCTCCTTAGAGGGTACCGGTCAGTAGCTTCAGTTGTGAGTTTCTCTGGAACTTCAGGGTTTCTTCCCATGGTCTCAGGAAGGTCAGGGACTTCTCAGTGAGAATTTTTGTAAGAATTTTAATTTATTAATTTAAATAATAAACTTGTTACTGTGATTTAAACTAACAGTTACAGTAAGAGATTGGTTAATTAAATTGCCACATTTAATAAATGGAACACTGTGTTAAAAATGCACGAGATAAAGAACTATGACTTTTGAAATGGAAAAACAGCTACGTATATAATTAAGTGGGAAAAAAAAATGTTCCACTCCCAAATCATAATCGGTTCAAACCCCTCCAGGTAGTATTTTGTCCTTCCAGCTTGCCTGCTCAGGTCACCCCGCTACCACTCCCTCTTCCGCAGCCTCAAGGGATCCGCCTATCCACTGACCTCTCCTTTTCCTCCTGATTCTTTCATCACTTCCCTCCTAATCAGCTTGGATTTCATGACGCATAATTTCAACTACTCTCTTGCAAATACTCTAAAACTCCTTTGGGCCTTCTACTTTTGCTTCTCCCCTCACCCCCAGCGTTTAAATTCTTGTAAAATACACAAAACACAATACTTACCATTTTATCTATTTTCAAATGTACGATTCGATAGCAATGTCATGCAACCATCACTACCATCCAGTGCCGGAACTCTTCTCATCTTGCAAACCTGAAACTCTATACCCATTAAATACTAACTCTCCATTCCCCGCTCCTGCCTGTCCCTGGAAATCACTATTCTACTTTCTATCTCTATAATTTTGAGTATTCTAGGTACTTTACGTAAATGAAGTCATATAATATTTGTCTTTTTATGACTGGCATATTACATTTAGCATAATTTTTTCTCAGTTGCCTTGCAGTTTATTCAAACTAAGAGAAAAAGGTCATAATGTTTTCATGCAATGCATTCTTGGTTCTTTAAATTACAATTATGACAAATTACAGAAATAAATAAGGAATGCCACACTTGTGAACCATACAAAACATCAGCATTTTAGGTTGTACATAAGTTAAGGAAATGTTTCAAACACTTTTTGAAATACTGTAGCAGCCAATAAAAAGAGGCGTGACTTAGGTGCAAACAGAAATGCAGTTTAGAAAACAAACAAACAAAAATTACACTAAAACTACTCAATTTCTTTAAAATCACTGAGCAAGAAAAGCAAAATTGAGCTTCCATACTGACATAATGTCACTTAGCTAGGTTCATCTATATTGCAGTATGTCTCAGAATCTTTCCTTTTTAAGACAGAATAATATTCCATGGTGTGTGTGCGCGTACATATAGTAGTGTATTGTGTGTGTGTATACACACACATACATACATATAGTAGTGTGTGTGTGTGTATATACACACACACACTTTGCTTATCTGGACACTTGTATTGTTTCCATGTTTCATCTAGAATTTCTATTCTTTTCTCTGTTTTTTTTTTTCTTCACATTTTATAGCTATCGATATGACTTTCTCCTTTAGTTCTTTGAGCATCTTTAAGACAGTTGTTTTAAATCTTTGTCTAGTAGGTCTACTATCTAGTGTTTCTCTGGGACCATTTTTGTTAGTTTATTGTTTTCATTTGAATGAGTCATAATTTCCTATTTCTTTGCATTCCTTGTGATTTGTTGTTAAAAACCGGACTTTTGCATCTAATGATGTGCTAACTCAGGAAACCAGATTCTCTCCCTATACCATGATCTACTGATCTTCCTTTCCTTTTTCTCTCCTCCCCTTTCCTTTTTTCAGTTGTTGTAGTCTGTCTCCATGCTGAGGATCAGCCTGAGGTGTAAACTTAAGGTCTTCCCAGATCTTTTCTGAGTCTGCACCTTTTACTGAGTATGTGTGGTAACTTTCTATTTGTCCTCATATATGTGCAGTTGATTTTTCAATGTTCTAGTCTTTAATATCTGGCTCCCAAAAGGGGGAAAAAAGAAAAATGAAATGGAGGGGGAGGTACCAACCCTTTAAATGTCCTGGTGGGACATTTAAATGTCAAGGTGGGGGAGGGGCTTGCAACAGTGGCTGCCTGGCCTCTTTGTACCTCTGTGATCAGAAGTTGCAATCAGCAGTCAGAGCACAGATCCCTGATTTTGGAGGATAGAGTCCCTATGGCCCACCCTGGCTCCTGAAGGCTGCTGGCCAGGGAGAGTAGGGAGTGGAAGGCAGGGAGGGGGAGGATGGGTAGCAGGCACCATGCTATGAGCGGAAATTGATTGAATTTAACCACAATTTACCATCCAAGCCTTCCCCTGGAAGTTGCTAGATTTATAAGTTCCAAAATAGTGACATCGAACAGATTTTGCCAGTATAATTGTCCTGTAGGTAGAAAGACAGATTCCTGGTGCTTCCTACTCTGCCATCTTCCCAGAATCCTCTCTGTGTCTTCGCTTTTTAATTATGCTTCCCTATATGGCAAAACTTCAACTTTGAACCAACCCAGTTGTTCCTCTTCTACTTGCCTGCAATCAGGTAGTTGAACTAGAGAAAATTATTTTACTAGATACTTTGCTAACCATCAAAACTGATGATCACCAGACACAACTGGAACCTACACAATTCTAGCCAATCTTTCTCAAAAAAAGTTGTACAGAAATTCCCCATATACTGCCTTGCCCCTACACATTCATTATCAACACCTCCCGCCAAACTGGTACATTTGTTACAATTGACGAACCTACATTGATCCTACATTATCACCCAATGTCCATAGTTTGCATTATGGTTCACTCTTGGTGTTGTTCATGCTATGGGCTCAGACAAATGTACGATGACACGTATCCATCATTTTGGTGTCATACGAAGTATTTTCATTGCCCTAAAAATTCTCTGTGCCTCGTTTATTCATCTTTCCTTCTCCCTACTCTAATCCCCCCGCCCCCACTCCCCGCAAAAGAAGACCTTTGCCTATTTTTTCATTGAGCTATTTCTCTTTCTCTTTCTCTCTTTAATTTTAGGCAATCATTTTGTACTATGCCAACTAACCCTTTGTCAGCTATATGCATTGTAAATGTTTTCTTTCAGTCTGTGTTTTATATTTATTTATAGTATCTTTTTCATAAAGGCATTAATATTTTAAAGGAGTCAAATTTATTTTTTCCTTGATTGCTTTTGTATATTATTTACAAACTCTCTCTTCACCCTTAGGTCTTAAGGATATTATTTTATGCTCTCTTCTACATTTTAAATGCTGCTCTACACATTTAGTTTTTAATCCAGGCTGGGGAATAAAGTAAGAATTAAATTTTATCTTTTTCATATGGCTAACTAATTTCTCCACCACCATTTTATTACCCTACTGATCAGTAATGCAACTGCTGACAAATATTAAGTTTCCCTGTATGCATGGGACTGAACTCTCTATTCTATTCCACTTGGCACCTTGTCTATCTCTGTGCCAAAATTACATTGTATTAATCACTATAATTTTACAAAATTATTAATCTCTTCCCTACCTTGTTCTTTAAAGATTTTTAAGGCTATTCTTGTCCTTTACGATATGAATAGTAAGGACACTTGTCAAATTCTATATAAAACTCTGATGATATTTTAAATGAAACTGGATTTTAAGTTGAATTTATAAATTAATTTGGAGACAATTGCTGTCTTTATTATAGTGAATTCTACAATCCCAAAACATAGTTTTTATTCTGGATTTCTCTATTTATTTGAGATGTCCATTACTTCAATAATGCTTTATTTTCTTTTTAATTATCTCGTATATCTTTGTTGGATTTATCCTTAGGTAAATTATAATCATAGTTTTTGTTGTCATGGCAAAAAGTATGTTTTTTGTATTGCTTTTCTAGTTGATTATTAAGAATGTTATTAGGAATATTTTTCTGAGCTTGTATCCAAAAATCTAGACCAACATTCAAATTAGCTTTAGTATTATATATTGACCCATTACTAGAAATAAAATTATGTCTTAGGTTTTCTACATTTACAGATATGCCTCCTGTCTTTCTTTCCTATTCTTGTACCTCTTATGTTTTTATTCATCTATTGATGAACCTCTAGTACATTGTTGAGTAGAAGTGGTGACATGAAATAATTTTACTTTGTCCCTGATATTAATGAGAATGCCTCTAAAATCTCATCAATAAAAAATTACTGTAGGTTTTAAATATCTGGCAAAGAATGTTCTTTGTATTCTTAGTCTGCCAAGATTTTAAAAAATCATGGTGAATGTTGATTATATTTTAATCAAATGCTTTTTCTGGAAATATCGAGATAATCATAAAAAGTATCTTAATCTCTTAAAGTAGTATATAATATCAAAATATTTTGGAATCTTTTCTGAAACCATCCTTCCATTTCTGAAATGAACCCAACCTGAACATAAACACTGCTGAATTTGATTTGCTACTATTTTATTTAGAATGTTTTGCCTCTGTGCTCATAAATGAAATGGATCTATAGTTTTACTTTCCCTGATCTCAAGAGTACACTAGGTTTAAAAATGACTTATGTGGCTTTTCCTCTTTTCCAACTCTCTAAATAATGTGTATAAATTGAAAATTATCTGTACCTTAAAGATATAAAAGTCAGCTGTATTACCTGGTGTCTGTTTCATGGAGAAGAGAGTTTTGATTACTGATTTAGGCTCTTCAATGATTATTAGACTATGTTGTCCAATTTTTCATTCACTTAATTCTTGTGAATTTTTAAAATAAATTTTTAATCGAATTATTTAATTTTGTACATAAATTTATTTATAGTTTTAAAAAACTATCTGTAGTAAAGCCCCCTATTTAGATGCTAATAATATAAATCTGTGCCTTTTGTCTTTTTTCTTGATTGTTCTCTTTTATTTGTTTTCTCCAATAATCAGTTTTGGATTCTGTTTATCCCCACTACTGATCCTTTAGTTTTAACTTAATTAATTTCTATTTTTTTAGTATTTCTTTTATTTTACATTTCTTGGAGTCATTTTACTGTTCTTTTCCTAACTTCTTAATCCAGTCACTAGCTTATTTTAATATATTTTCTTACTAAAGGTATTTTGTGCTATAAATTCACCTTTAAGTACCATAACTTTAGCTGTTTGTATGTTTATATTCATTGCCGATTAGTGCTAAATATAATTTCTATTGTGATTTCCTCTTCAACCTATGTTATTTAAGTTTCCAACCATATTTTCCTATCTTTATATTGTCGATTGCTAATGTAATTTCATTATGGTAAGAGAATTTTTCTATATATTAATGATTTTTATAAATTTATTATATTTGCTTTGTTATTTACTACATGATAAATATTTGGAAATATTCTATGGTTTTTGAAAAGCAAATGTATTTTCTATCAAAGGGGGTATAGCCTTCTATATAAAACTATTAGATCAAGCCTTTAATTTTGTGTTTTATAATAGAAAAATGACTAGTCCACATTATTTGTAAGCAAAGGTCCATTCTATAATACTGTAGGGAGAATAAATTATGTGATAATTATGGAGTAGGTTCTGAAATAAGGTTGCAGAGAAACTCTTATATAAACTTTTAGGTCCTATTATTTTTACATCCTATGATTTGCTACATTTAACAATTTATCTAATCTTTATTCTGAAACTTTAATATTATGGCACTAAAACAGAATTCCAATAAATCATTTGAAGAAAGGATGTGGTTTGAAAAGTGTCTGAATCTAAATCAGGGTTGGAAATATGTCTCTTTGTCTCTAACATGCATGACACAAAACTTTATATGGCGCGTGTGGTAAGCAGAATGATGCTCCACAGCCCCAAAGATATCCAAGTGCTAACCCTGTAATGCTGCCTTACATGGCAAAACGGACTTGAAAGATGTGATTGACTTAAGGATGTTGAGATAGGGAGAATATCTTGATTATCCAAGTGGACCCA
Source organism: Pteropus medius (assembly GCF_902729225.1). NCBI lineage: Eukaryota > Metazoa > Chordata > Mammalia > Chiroptera > Pteropodidae > Pteropus > Pteropus medius. Next base: position 2,776,462 of record NW_024350397.1, read on the forward strand.
ATGTAATCACAAGGGTCCTTAAATGTGAAAAAGAAAGGCGAGTCAGAGATTTAAAGGTGCTATGCAATTGGCTTTGAAGATGGAAGAAGGTGGCCATGAGCTGAGAAATACAGGTGGCCTCTAGAAGCTGGAAAAGGCAAAAAAATGGATTTTACCCTAGAGTCTACAGTAGAAACATAGTCCGGTCAACACCTTGTTTTTAGCCCAGTGGAACCCATTTTGGTCAGATATGATTTTTTCACATTTTCATCTTTATTATGGGTTATCACAATTTAATATTTTCCACCATATCTTCTATTTTCCTTACTAACTTTTGTCTGCTTAATCAGTTAATTGCTAATAGAAATTTATTAAAATCTTCAACTATTATTGTAGATTTGTCAATTCATCCTCGCAATTCTATCAATTTTTGCTTTGCATATTTTGATGCTATGTCCTGAGCTAATTCATGATTGGTTGGTTTTTTGGTGGATTATTCCTGTATTATTATGTAATTTCCCATTTTATCCCTAATAGTGCCCTTTGCTCTAAATTCAATTTTTTTTTATATTAATATGATTGCACCAGCAGAGCATACTGCTTGTTCCCCTCGAATCCCCTAGCACTCATCTGTCTAAAGACTGCTTGCTGCAAAAACCTGCGACTTTCTGTTTAAGGGCTTTTATTTTTTTCTGGCCATAGTAGAAAATTCAAGGCAAGCCAAGAGAGCCAGGGAGTTGGTCCTTAGAGCCAGCGCTCAACACTGACAGCTGGGGAGGTGGTCAAAAGACACTCAGGCTTCCCTGAGCCTCAGGTGGGTAGTTCTCAGGAACAGTCTCCTCTCTCCCAGAGTTCCTCAGTGCGACTGAGCTCCAGTTGCCCATCATGGTAAGTGACTTATAACACATCTTTGAGTGGCTTCCCTCTCTTCCTTTTCTCTTGTCTTCCCTTCCTTATAGGTGTTTCCTGGGATCACCTCCCAAATAAACTACCTGTGTGAATCCTTGCCTCCTGGTCTGTCTGCTAGTTATATTTTGGATAATATAGTCACAGGTATATATTTTCTCCATCCTTTATTATAAATACTTTGTGTTTTTTTATGCTATTCTCTTGTGAGAAGCATACAGCTGGCTTTTTAAAAAAATCCAATATGAACATTTTTGTCTGTTAAAAGTTTAATCCAGAAGTATTGACTGACTACTCCCACAAGCCAAATCTGGCCTGAAATCTGTTTTTGTATGGCTGCAAGCTAAGAATGGTTTGGGGTTTTCTAAAGGAAAATGCAGAAATTGTATGTGGCCTACAACACATGAATATTTATTATCTGATCCCTTATAGAATAAGCTTGCCAACTCCTGGTTTAATCCACTCATATTTATTGTGAGTGCTGATATACTGCATATATTTCTAACATTTGTATTTTTAATCTATCATTTCCTTTGCAACTTTCTCCTTTTCTGTCTTCTGCTGGATTAATAGTTTCTGATCCTCCTTTTCTCCCTTCTACTTGTTTGAAAGCTATAGATTCTACTCTTTTGGTGATTACCATTAAATTTTTAAAAATTTATTTATTTTAATTAGTTTCAAGTATATATTATATTGGTTAGACATCTATATAGTTTGTATAATGATCCTATTTGCTCCCTCTCTCCCCTGACCCTACACCTAGCCAATGTATTAATACTAACTGCATTCCCTATGCCGTGCTCCCCATCCCAGTGACCATCTATCAACTACTAATTTGTACTTTTTTAACCCTTCACCTCATTCTCTCAGCCTCTCAACCCTCCTCCCCTGTTCATTACCAAATTGTCCACTATATTTGTGAGTCTGTTTTTGATCAGTTTGTTTTTTTTATTCCTTAGATTCTGCATATAAGTGAAATCATAAATGTTTTTTCTTTCTGACTTAAATACCTTCCAGGTTCATCAAAACAATATCTTTTTCCATCTCCTTCCTTTTAGTCTGTGTGTGTCTTTTAATCTGAAGTGAGTCTTTTGTATTTTTTTTTCTTAAAGAAGTCTCTCCAACATTTCCTGTAATACTGGCTTGGAAGTGATAAATTCCTTTTGCTTATTTTTGTCTGGGAAGCTCTTTATCTGTCCTTCAACTCTAAATGATAGCTTTGCTGGTAAAGCATCCTTGGTTGTAGATCCTGGGTCTTCATCTTGTCATATATTTTTTGCCAAGCCCTTCTGTCCTGCATAGTTTCTTTTGAGAAATCAGCTGCCAGTCTTATAGGTGTTCCCCTATAAGTAATTATCTGTACTAAGCAAAGCTCCTAAGTCTCCCGGTCTTATTAGTGTGGATTTGTGTAGTAGGTGTCCAGTGGCACAGTCCTGAGAGTGGTTCAGCTGCAGGTCAAACTTAGCCCAAGTCTCTACCCCTTCGGGGCCACCTGTTAAGATTCAGCAAGCACGCCATAGATGCTGTGCTTATATTTGCCTCAAAAGGCCACACCAGAAACCGAGGCCAGCTGCCTCCACCAGTGTGAGTCTCAGGAAGGAGCACCTGACTCACTGAGGATAAACCTACATGTGGCTTGGGTGGGGCTGCAAGTCAGAGAAGGCGGGGTTTCAGAGAACCCTCTGGGCAGAGTGACCTGTTACCCAGTTTGATAGCTATGGCAGTGCTGTGTCTGCGCACTGGGAGAGGGGAGGGCTCAACAGGGAACAATGGATACCAACGGCACTTCTGTACAGAGCGAGTCTCGCCTCAGCCCTCATTTCGACAATGCTTCCCTATAAGTTCCCGGTTCCCCCTGCGCGCAGCCAGACCAGCTCTGGTGCTCAGAGCGAGCAGGTCCGTAAAAATCCTCTCGCAAAAATCCTCTCGCGGGCACGGTCCCTTTAAGAGGCTTCTCTGCCAGCAGCTACCGCTGTCGCAGCCTCCGTCACTCAGCCGCTCTAGACCCGCAGCCCCGCATCCTTGCCCTATCCTACCTTCTGTGGTTACAGGGTGCTTTGTTAGATTTTTCTCTAGTTGTATGGCTTGTTTATCCCAGGTGATTTTTTCTTGCTGCTGCTCCTTGTTTCTGTCACAACTTTGATTAGGTCGCCAGAAGGATGAACAGAGCCTCTATCATCTATGCCATTTTTTCGATCTCTCAAATTTTTAAAATACATTCCTACTTACAAATTTTTTAAGCAAAGTTATTTAGCATTTTAACCTTCTCCCACTGAATACTTAATACTATTATTCAAAGCCTCATTTTATCTTTTATAAATTAGACCAAAACTTTCCTGATAGTAGTTAATATATCATTCTTATATTTCTATCAACATCTGTGCTCCCTATATTCCACACTTTCCTCTGGGTTCATTTTTTAAAGTATATCCTATAGCAAAAGTCTATAATTGGTTAATTGTCTAAATCTTTGTAATTATGAAAATGTCCACTTATGCATTTTTAATAGTTTTGCTGAGGATAAAATTCTAGATCAAGAGATAATTTCGCTCAAGGCATCAAGACCTTACTGTCTTCTCCCATATACTGTAATAATGACAAGTCCACTGTCAGTCTCTCGAGTGCTCCTCCGCATGGAATCCGCCCTTTATCTCTGACAGCTTTTAATATTTTTCTTTTTGGTCTTGATATTCTTCGATTTCACTATGTTGTGCACTCATTTTTATTCATCCTATTGCTAATAGTGTACTTTTAATCTGAGCACTCATGTTATCCTATAATTCTGAGAATCTTTAGTTCCTCTTTTTTTCAAATTATGTTCCTCCATTCCCTTGTCCGTAACTTCTATTAGGCATATACTGGAGAATTTGTGTCACTCTCTATCAAAATCCCTACTATTTCCCACAAGGTGTGCTGATTTTTCTCCATCATTTCAAATGAAAATGAAGATAAAATATAAATAGTGAAGTGCTATTATTTTCTTAAAGCAAAATCCTCAATCAAAAATCATTGCAATATTTTAAGCCAAAGGCATTTAGATGATAAGATTATTGCAAAAGCCCACTTATTAGATTGCAAAATCCTTGAATGTGTTAGTAAACTAAATCACACATTGAACTAAAAAACAGATTCTTGAAATATGAAATTTATAAGTGACAATGACACTACTATCCAAGTCTATGATTTAAAATTACCTTAGTGAATTCTCTAGTTTTTGAATCCTGAAGTCATTAAAAAACCTACAGTATTGAAGCATGCATCTATTCTATTGTGTGTATTTACATGTATATTACATTCCTACAGTAAAATAACACCCTACAGCAGCCCTTTCTTGCTTAAATTTTTAACAGTTATCTCATAACAACTTTCTACATAACAATTATCACCATCTAATATATTGTTTGTCAGTCTTTTTCCTATAAAATGTCAACTCTATGAAAGTGGAGGCTTGGTCTTTTTTGGTCATTACTGTATCGCCGGAACATTTCCTTGCATATAGTAGTTACTTAAATATTTGTTGAGTGAATGGTAAACTCATATATTTTTATATGTTCCAGATCTTAATATGGGTTAAAATTAAGCAGAGAGACATTTCAGTAAAAATGTGTCAAATAAAGAAGCATTGTAGGTATGTTTTGGGCCCAGATGGACCACAGAGATTGAGGAATGGAGTGTGTGACTAAAGATGGTAGAACAAATTGGGCAATGCCACAAGTCAGAGAATGCAAACAGTGAACTCGTACTGGTCACAGCCTTGGTTAATTGTAGAGAGAGGAGATAAGAAAGCTAGCCAAATGGTTGAGTTTACTAACATGTTCAGGATTAAGCCTAGATGCTTTGATATAAGCATATAAAAAATCTGGTAGTTGGCTACTCTAACTCTAATGGAAACACAGTACATAAGGCACATCCTTCGACAGATCTCAATTACATCCAAAATCCTAGTGTGGCAGACAAGGTTCTTCATGTTCTGGTCTCTGTGGTGAGCCTCTCCATTTCTATCACTCCACGACTGGTCTATTTCCTGCTCCACCCATCATGGACTAGTCACACTTCTCTGAGCGAGAGCTTCTGGTTTCTCTTGCATAGAATGCCTTAACTTCTCTCCTTATCTTCAGTCTCCCTTAAGTCTCCTGCCTCTCTCTACTTTTCCTTTGGGTCTTCGCTTCAATGTGGAGGATGTTCATGGGAAGAGTTTTCTTTCCCCCAATATAAGGTAGAGCATCTTTCAGATGTGTCCCCATAGCACCCACTTATCCCTATGTAGCATTTATCATACAATTGTGAAATTGCCACTGTTCACGGCTATCTCCCCAACCAAGCAGTATGGTCCTCAAAGACAGGGTATGGGTTATATTCACAGATGTATTCTAGCACCTAGCACAACAGCTGACATATAGAGGGTACTCAGTAAATGGTTACTGAATGAATGATGAGTAAATGAGTGACATGTGAATGAATGTGAACAGGTGCAAGAAGGCAGCTGAGTCACAGGCATCCTAAGGAGACATGGTTACACAGTTGGTTAAGTCTCCGACCCATAGGGAAGGGTATGTATTTGCCTCAGGATTCATCGGAGCTTTAGGGGAAATCAGGAGGCCTTGGTATCACAGCTGAGTTGTGTTAAGTAAGGTTAAGCCAAAGGTAGGTTAAGGCTATGGCAGGGTAAAATCATCGAGTAGCCAGTTGCCTATGGAAATTCCAGCCTTTCCTTTCTGATGCTTTCCCTAACTCCTGCCATGGCAGTCCCTTACTTAAGCTGACTACAGACACCAAATTCCCTCCTACTCTTTCTCCTTTCTATAACACCAGCTCTCTAGACATCTTATCTGTGAAATCTTAGGCACTGACTGGTGAGGAAGAAGTCATGGATATTTTAACTGCAGGGCATTCTCAAATACTCTGGCATTATGGCTCACAAGAAGAAGTGACTTGCTCTGCTACCAGTCAGATGGGCATGAGCTTCATCGATCACAAAGTGGAGAATTGGAAATTCTCCCAGGAGGACATGAAATCAGCCTGAGAGAGGTGCTAAGGTAAAAGAGGTAGTACCTGCTAAAATTTCAGTGAATTGGATCTGCTTTTTAATGATGCGCGAATCAGATGTATACATTTTCGACCAACTGGAATCTACTATTTCTCCTTGGAGCCAGCTGTTCTCTGTGCTTTGTTCCCTCTAATGGAAAGGAGACTTTGAAATTAAATCTTTTCAATCTCACATCCTCAAAAATCTATATTGATACTTTGATAAAGGGACTCATTTCTCCTTGAAGAACCTCTCCGTGACAAAAGCGTGTTTGGGTATACTAATGCACTCATAATAAATATATACAGCCATACAACAGAGCAAGTCCCAGTAGTCTGTTATTTACAGTAATTGTAGATTGTGAGTGGACATTTTAAAGAGAAGCTTACAAGTTAGTTGTACTTTCTGGTAGTAATTACCTCCCACAAACATGACTCATTTCGGCAGTTTAAATGCAAGAGTTGGGTGTCCCAAAATCAACAATCTTATAAATAAATCTCTGAATCATCAACTGAACGCATAAATGTTTAAATATTTTTCCCCGATCTCAAAGACAGCTTTAAATGTACGATTTCATGCATTAAAATACCTTAGGGAAAAAGTAAAAACAAAAAAGCAAAAATAAAGATTATGGAAGTCTCTACACCGGGAGACGTCACTATCCTCTAGGGAAGACTGAAACTCCAGCAACGGCAGTGTTAAGTGTGTGTTTTCTTCAATCTAGAAGGGCAGGTTGCTATTAGTACTAATGTAGCCCATTTGTTTTGTTTTTTAAGTAACATGCACAGGGCAGATTTTTATAGTAATAGAGCAGTGTTAATGCTTTTGGATGGGGCTGCCCAGGAGTCTTGTGAGTAATAGAACATATAACTGAAGAAAAGTGGCTGTGTCAGCTAGGAATACTGAAGAAAGAACAATCCACGCCAGAAGAAGATATTCATTTTTTTGGAATGCTCACTCAGAGACACTGTGTATTTTCAATAAGCTTTGGCCTTCCAATCAGTAGAAGTTGTTTTTTTTTTTTTAACATTATAAAAAGCACACTTTGAAAGTATTAACGGAAATTTAGTTGCTGAAATCATCCATCCACTAGATTCATTATTTTGTGAAGTCCTAAAGTTTTATTGAGTCTAGTTAAAAATGGAAGTATATTAGAAGTCTCTGTTCTATTCTCATTATATCCATGCATTTCACCATACTATATCAATCACCCACATGAGTCTAAGAGTAAAATCTACAGTCAGAATTCTATCATCTGTATTTAAAATTTGAAATCATGTGTCTATACACGTACGGTTCTTTTTTTCTTGTTCAAAATAGCCATGTGGCAGCCAACTTATCACTGAATGCCGTGGAATGTTCACTGTCAAAAGAGAACTGAAAATTCTCTGCTGAAAATTCTTTCTCAGTATTTTTCTGAATTCGGTATTTATTTTGCTCCTAGTTATTTTCATGTCTTCAGCTGCTGCTGTTGTGTTCCCAACTCTTGGAAGGATCCAGAGGAATACAGGGTTCCTCTGTGGCCAAGGGGAAAAATGCCTGCCAAGAATGCTGTACTTTTGGTGAAGGTCACTAACTACTACAAAATGGACCAAGTGCAGTAAATAACAATGTTGGTCCACACAAATGAATAGCCAATGGCAATTGCATTTTGTGGAGAAATCTGATATCCTATAATAACACTAGGACATCAAGACATCGAAGAGTGTAGTAAAATACCTCCAAAGGGCATGCAGTAATTCCGTGGTTAGACGAGGGCCAACCCAAAGCTCAGAGTGTCCCAAAATAATCATGACAAAGAACTGGTATGAGTTGCATGTATTAGACCCCCTGTGTACAGCTCAGTGTCACAGGCTAGTAACTTTCCACCTGGTTCTCATTAAAAGTCCTTTGAACAAGAGGGGAAAACCAGGCCCACACAGTCTATTCTCTTAAATGCAAAATGATCACCTACGACTGACTCTCATACTCATAGTTTGTCAAAAAATGGGGTAAACTCCCTCTATTTGACCATCAACCACTGGCGATGCATAGAGTACCTGGAATATTATTTCTGGCCCAGGAAGACTTTAAGTTTTGGAGGGTGGAGGAGACAGAGGGGTTAATTTGGAGGAGGTCCATGACACATCTGTTCTCCAGGCACTTTTTTAACAAAAGTGACTTGCAGCTAAGGATGGAGCTCTGGGGGACTCTAATAAGCATCTGGGGAGGAGAAAAGTCACCCAAGGCAGATGAGAAGTGACTGGGGCGAGGCCAGAGAATGCTAACCAACCTATCAATCCCCAGGCTCCTTCACCAGGAAATAAGTGAGGTCCCTTCCCCAAAAGCGGTAGCAATTCCTTTTGACTTTAAAAGTAGAACAAAATTGCCTGCCTCTCTCCTTAACTAAGGTAGACTACCTCACAAAAACTTGTGGTTAATCAGGTGGCAGTATTCTTCATTAAGTTGAGAGTTCCCTCCCTCCCCACTCTATAATTATTTTTCTGTTGTTGTTGTCGTTAATTTGATTCTAATGGAAGCAAATTAAAGGTAAGAATGTGCCTTTAGGAATAAATGGGCTAAATCTCTTTTGCAAATGTTATTGCTATGTTCCAGAATGGGAAAACTGGGTAATATAAAGATGTTAACTTATTCCAAATTTACATTCTTTCAGGATCTCTTCCAGCTCCAGCTTCACCAGCCATCCTGTGTTGCCTTTGCCTGGGCTCTGTCCAGAGCTTCTGATACCTGTGCATGACTGCTGTGGGACCTGTGGGGTGCCGCCGGGTCACATTCAAGCCTGTACTGTGTAGAATGAGCTCCCAGTTGGGTGAAACTTTAACTAATGAAATATGAGGACCAATGGGCAAAATCTTCCTCTCTTCTCCCCGTGGACTGACTGGCTTAAGATGCTATTCATATGCCTCAGAGACAGTACTATGGGATGGAATGAACAAGCATTGCTCAGAGCAGCAGAGAATGAGGCAACACCTTCTTGTATTTGCTCTGTCTTCTTCCTTGCTTCACTCCCCTTGGTCCTCACAATGCCTCCTGGGGCTGCACTCCCTAATGGATTTAAGTCCTTTGTCTTGGCTTCTACTTTCTGGAAAAGCTAGGCTAAGACACGCTTTTACAGGAAAAATATTATTCTGTAGTTCATTTGGAAGAATAAGCCATCACAAATAGTGTTTAATTCATTTACAAAACTTAAAACATGCAAAGGGACTGGCCCAATTAAACATTAACACATATTTTAAAGCTGCAATGACTAAATTAGTGTGCTCTTCCTTCAAAGAGAATTAGGTAGAAAATTCAATTAAATAGAATAGCTCAGAATTAAATGCCTACTGTGTATCTGGCCCTATTCTGTTCACTCTACATGAATTATCTCACAGAATCTCACAGCAGCCCTGTTTTATAGATATCATTTATATCATCATTTTCTAAATTAAAACAAACAACCTGAATGAAGCCTGGGAGCTTCCCAAATTCACCCAACTACTACTATGTTGCAGAAATGGGATTTGAACTTTTTACTAATAGAAAAGTATATAGTAATATTTAGTGAAAAATAAGTATACAAATTTATATATACAATCCACAGATGATAAAATGTTAAAATAAATAGATAAAAAGATTAGAAGACAATAAATGGAGACTGTTAGGTGTTTCTGGATTGGGATTGAGGACAACTTTTTTGTTTCTTTATAACTTTTTGTGGTAGACACAGCACTCCATTTCAACTCTGGCTCTGGGCACACAAGAAACTACATTTCCAGGTGTCCCTCTAGGTATGGTCATGTGACACATTCTGGCCATTAGAGCACGGGCAGTAGTGCATGGTGCCAATGCTGGCCTGGCCCTGACTAGCTGCAGAGGATCCAGCAGATGATTCCAGGATCCCAAGGACAACAGGCCCCGGAAGGCAGTGAGGCTACTAAATGAAAGAGGTTAGACCCCTGGTTGTTGCTAGAAGAGGAGCAACCGACCAAGAGGACCATGATAAATAAGAAGAAAAACGTATATTGTGTTTATTTCTCAGTTAAGCTACTGAGCTTCGGGGTTGTTTTTCTAACAGACATTTTAACTACCTTAACAAATACATGTATTTTCCATTCTTTAAATAAAAAGCAATTCAAAGAAACTAAAGCAATGTTAGTTTTTGGGCTCAAGAATTTCAAATTTAGCCAGTGATTATTTTTTTCTTACCTCCCTTAAAATTCTATAAACCTCACTCAAGGCACTAATAACAATAGCAACAGTAGAGGCAACAATAATAACTAACTCGCTTCAGATGTAGAGCTTCATACATTTTGGTAACTGTATACAGTCATGTAACCATGATCCAACCCTAGAACATTTCTATCACTTCTAAAAGTTTCCTTGGGTAGAGCACCTCTCCAGCACGCTGCCCCAGGAAACCCCCAACCCTCCACACTCTATTTTGCCTTTCCCAGAGTTTCATATACGTGGAATCACATAGTATGTTGTACTTTTTGTGATCGACTTCTTTTGCTTAAGCTAATGGTTTTGAGATTCATCCATGTTGTGACACATATTACTGTTTTGATCCCTTCAATTGCTGAGTTCACCTTATTGTTACTGTGGAGTCCTCTGAGTTCTAGTTGTGTATCAATGCCCAGTTAGAGACTACATTTCCCAAGTCTGGCTGGAAAATTAAATTCTCTCCAAAGAGAGGTAGGCAAAAATAAAATACCCGATTTCTGTGTTACCTCCTTAACAGCAAGTTGTCCTGAATTCCTTCTTTCTGGTGGCTGAAAAGTGTGATGACCAAAGCAATCTCGGAAGCCAAATGTTTAAGGGAGCAGAGCGCCCCGCTGCCCTGGACACCCTCACCTATGGATTGCTACAAAGGAAATAAACACATTTCTAGCTTATTTAAGCCACTGAATTTTGGATCTCTTTGTTACAGCAGGTCAATAATTAGCCCAACCCCACGAAGCAGGGGTTTTTATTCATCTTTGTAACTTCACTATGACTTAGCTTAGTGGTTTATATTGAATAAACCTTCAGTAGCTACTTATTGGGATAAATATTGAATCAATACATGAATGGATTCCATATATGTGTAATGTTAGCCCTCAGGAAATATTTTAAAACTTAAAATACCACATAACTTTTATTTTTTCAATGATATCAGATGAAGTATGTTGTGCTAGATTTGGCCTTGACGCATCATAATATGCCCAAAATTAAAGCTGGTAATGTAAAAAGTGCAGAAAATGGAATGACTTTTAAAGATACCTCCTAAATAATAATGCTTTATTTTTTCAGTTTTAAAAGTATTACAGAATTGTAAAATAAGATAATCAAAGATAAAATAAGGATTAACCATTTAGATTAATTTTACACCAAAGTTATACTTTTTTCTTTCCAAGAAGTTACCAACTTCCAAATCAGCTTAAATACTGCTATAACAATTAACTGGATAACCTATATGAATAAAAGAGCTTGATCCCCCACTGAAACAAATCTGATTCCATGCTGACAAAATCTGGTCAAAATGTTTTGTAAATCTATCCTGCATTCCTTGGAAAGAATGGCTGTGTGAAAAATATAATTACTTTAAAAATGTAACACAACTCAATAGCAAACAAACAAACAATCAGATTAAACAATAAGTAGAGGAACTGAATAGACATTTTTTCCAAAGAAGACATGCAGATGGCCAATAGGTAGACGAAAAGATGTTCAACATCCTTAATCATAGGGAAATGCAAACCAAAACCACAATGAGATACCACCTCATACCTATTAGGATGGCAATTATCAAAATAAAAGAAATAAGTGCTGGTGAGGATGTGGAAAAAAGGGAAGCCTTGTGCACTGTTGGTGGGAATGTAAATTAGTTCAGCCAGTATGGAAAAGAGCATGGAGGTTCCTCAAAAAATTAAAAACAGAACTACCATATGTCCCTGCAATTCCACTTCTGAGTATTTATCTAAAGAGAATGAAAACGCTATTTATAATAGCCAAGATATGAAAGCAACCCAAGTTTCCATCGATGGATGAATGCATAAAGAAAATGTGATATGCAGACATACACACAATGGAATATTAGTCAGCCATAAAAAAAGAATGAAATCTTGCCATTTGCAACAACATGGATGAACCTATTATGCTAAGTGAAATGTCAGAGAAAGATGAATACCGTATGATCTCACTGATATGTGGAATCCACCCCCACCCCCCACCAAAGAAAGCAAGCTCATAGGTACAGAGAACAGATTGGTGGTTGCCAGAGGGCAGAGCGTGGGCAAAATGGGTTAAAGGGGTCAAAAAGGATACATTTCCAGTCATGATATAAGTAACATACATCGTGGTGACTATAGTTAATAATACTGTACTACATATTTGAAAGTTGCTAGGGGAGTCAATCTGAAAAGTTCTCATCACACACAAAAAAACTCTGTGTGTGGTGATGGATGATAACTAGTCTTATTGTGGTGATCACTTAGCAATGCATACAAATATCAAATCATAACATTGCATACCTAAAACTAACATGTCATGTACCAATTATACCTTAATAAAAAATAAATGTGTCAAAAATGTTTTTAAACCCTTCATCTAGTCATTGCAATTAACTTAAAACCTAGGTCAAATTTTTACAGCAGCAAATCAACAGATATTTCACAAACATGAATTTTTAAAAGAATGTGTTGCTTGCTCATAGCTCAACTACTTCTACTTTGATGCCGGTTCTCCTGATGTTAATTTTTCAGGGAAAAGTCTTTTTCATGCAAAACCAAAGAAATACAGTATAGATGTCAATATACAAATATTGAGTTTCAGGGCTTACACTATTGTGAAGTGTCTTATTTATGCCAGAGGAGCTAAGCAATGGCCAGTCCAGTGTTCCCATCACATCTCACTCCGCTCAGCTCCAAGAGTACAGTCATTTTTTAAGGTCAAAATAATCCTTATTAACTATAATTGTGTATTCTCACCACCAATTACTCATTAAACTTAAGTACTTGTTAGAGTTAATTCTAGTGCTGAAAAATTATTTTTTATCTTAGCAAATCAATCTCTTGTCACAGTGGGTGTTGTTTTAAATATAATGATTAGCATCCTTTTAGTTTAATAAACTATAAATGATATGCCTGCATTCACTCACATTGATATGTCAAGCTACTTACCATTCTTTCATTTAGGATAATGAAAAATCATTTAAGGCCATTTATATAGCTGGCACATAAATTTAAAGTAACTATACATCACTAACATATTATATGAAATTATTAAAATAGCATTTTATTATACTTAAAATAGTTGTTCTATTGTGAATTTCAAGTACAAAGTGAGTTAAACACAGCTCCCAAATAGTTTCTCCGCCAAAGCCTTAATAAACTGTTATTTTGCAGAAAAATTTCAACAAATAATGATTGTTTGCCTGACAGATAAAACTTGAATTTTAGATTTCAAAATAGAAATTTCTTTTTATCCTTCCTGCCTACCTTTGGGATTGCATTTTTTCTTAATATATTTTCCTGTGAGAGACTCAGCCAGTTTTCCTGAATTTGGGTCATAAATGCTTGAAAAACTATTTTTAATTTACTAAATTAGAATAAAAAGGGTTTACATGAAGGTCTCCCTCTAGCTGTGGTTAATTCTACTTGCCCTTTGGGTGGGGAAGAGGAAGAGGAGTAATAGTTGAAAGGAATGAGAATAATGAAGATATGCCGGGAAGGGAGATAGAAGGTCAAGGTGAAACATCCATCTTCCGTGTTCCAAGGCAATGCTACTCGAACTGGCTGAGAGGGACAAATTGTCCCTGGGGTAGCACACACCACCTGGAACTGACAAAAGAGATTAAGGATGGCGATGGGTGGCTGTTGGCTCTCAGACTGTCACTTGTGTATCTTTGTAGAACCAGATGCTTTCATGGATTGACCAGATTAATTCCAGTCCCAAAGAGCAAAAGAATCTTAGAATAGAGTCCTATCATGTGAGAGGTAACAGAACTGTGGATGATACTACCCTAATATTCAGAAGCTCAGATATTTCACATGACTTGCCTGATCTCACAGAAAGCGAATGGCTGAGCTGAGAATCTGACTGTCATGGCCCCCAGTCCATGTCCTTGTATGGTGCACAAAGTTCAGTATAAAACAATTTCACTAAGCATAAAACCCTCTAGGTCCACATGGGTTTTATGCTAAGTGAAATAAGTCTGATAGAGGAAGACAAATACCGTATGATTTCACCTATGTGCAGAATATAAAAAAACAAAATGAAATTGTTTAATATCGATGTTTCAGTGATGGCTCTGCCTGTGTCACCTCTAGTCGCCTCCCTCTAAATTGGATTTTTAGAAATAACTTTTGTTATTGAATGCCTCCTCTGTGCAAGCATTATTTAAAATATTTTTCATGTAAAACTCACTTACTCCTTGCAATAGTTTCATGGGGGTAGGTTCTGATATTATATCATTTTATGGATGAGGAAACTGAGTCAGAGAGGTTAAGTACAATCCTTTGACACGTGTAGTAACTAAGAGCCAGGATCTGAACAGGTGCATTCTGGCTCTATGTCTGTTTCCTATTAACCATGTTATACTGCTTTTCTAAAGGTCAGCTAGTCTGCAATAGTGCTCTCTGTGTGTGTGTGTGTGTGTGTGTGCATGTGTGTGAAAGAGAAAGAGAGAGAAAGAGAAAGAGAGAGAGAGATGGTATAGTGGAAAGCGAATAGATTTTAAAGTCAACACAAAACTGGGTTTAATCTCAGCTCCTCCTCCATATGATATGTAGCTTTGGACTAAGCTCTAAATGACTTTGTTTCCTCAACTATAAAATGAGAACAGAAATGACTACTTCACCAAGTTTGAGGAATTAAATAGAAAATGCATGGAAAGGGTCTAGCTGTGCATGACTTATAGTACGTGTCCAACCTAAGTGAGCATCTTGTCTTCCCTCTGGTTCTGACCCAATTATTTAATCTGGCCGATCTGGTCAGCCTATTCTCATCATGTAAATCTTAAAAGACAAGAAGAGTTAGAATACATCATGAAAATGATATAGTTCGCTTCAGCCTGGTTCTTTGGCTTCCAGACTCTTAGGTGTTTCATTAGTGTCAAAAACATGAAAGCAGATCTGAGGAACTGGATTTTCAATGAGAAAAGGATGAGAAACAGATTGACCAATATTTAAAATTTTGTTGTGTATTTTTGTCTCTTGTGTCCATAGTCTCCATATCTGAAATCGTTTGTCTTGGGCATTTTCCTTTCTAGGACATATGCTCAGGGTCACGATAATACCACAGACCATCGCCTCCTTCGGTGTTTGTTCTTTCTTCCATTTGTTAAAAATTTTAAGAGTTTTTGAATGGTGAGAAAGGCAGTGATCCTTTTCAACTCAAGATAATTTATGCTACTTCTAGTTCGAAAGCTGTCTAATTCAATGGACCTATCCAGAAGTGTGTCCAAGTTTATTTAAAAAAGAACATTTTCCAGTTCCAGAATCAGAGATGAAACCTATTGTAGCCAGCTCTGCTGTGCATTCCACACTCTTTGGCACAGGTTTGGAGCTCTGTCAGTGCAAAATCTGAGATTCTAGACGTTCAGGTCTTACAGCTCTTGGCCACAATGTGGGGCTATTTCAGGAAAGTATCAAGGAACTAAGACTGAGTGGGTAAATGTGTTTATCACCTGTATAATCACAAATAGAACCTTTCTATGGGGAACGTGTCATAAAGAACATGAATGGCCAATCCATTTATTTCATCTGGAGAGGGCTTCATGTCTTGCTTATTTTAACACGTGGTGCATGTATTAGTTAGCAATGCTCTCAGTGCACCACCAACTGAAAATTATCCCACCCTTAACTGAGACAAATCTTAGTCTTCCCATGATGTCATGGATAGTATATGTGGAAAATGTACTGTTCCATTCTCTGCCACCACACAGCAAGTATCTAATGTGTCCTGGACAGGGTATTTTCTGAGCTTCTGAGTGTCTCCAAGGAATTCCAGAGTCTCTAGTGTTTGGCGATCCACCATTCACCTTCCCCATTACTGTATTTTAGAATACAGTAGGAACAAAGGATATGGAAGGAAAGGCAGAAACATCTACACTAGTAGTGCACTAGAGTAGAAAGAGCGTGGACCTCAGAGCCAGACAAGCTGGTTCCAGCTCTGCCACTCGCTAGCTGTGTCACCTTGTACAAATAATTTAATCTCTTTGAGCCTCATCCCAAGTAAAATTGGGATAATACTAATCTTACATAAACTAAATCATAAATAGTGATATAAAAATAGGTAACTATTATTTTTAAACACTTACAATGCACAGTATTTGGTCCAGGCACTTTACATGTTGTAACTCATTTAATATTCACAACGATACTAAGGGGGTAGATTCTATGTGATCCTGATTTCACAGTGAGAAACCTGAAGCATAATAATAGCCACAATGGGAGCCAGTACTATCAATGATCACGTCATTAATACTGTTGTGATTTAAAAGCAATAACAGCTAACAATAAAAGGAAGTGAAACCAACAGAAATTCTTTACTTTAAAACTATAGTATAAAAGCAAGATTTATTTAGGAAAAAAATGAGTAGGGGTAAGATAAATCATTCTTTAGACTTACACTTGATTTCTTCCCCCATGCCTTTTCCTCCAAAATAATAGGAAACTATTTGCCATAAATGAGCCTTGAGATGTATACAGCTCTATATAGAAACTGAAATTATTTGCAAGTCCTAGAGAGAACAGAGAAAATGGGAGAAAGATAAACACATCATTTTTTAAAAACATAAGAATTTCCAGATTGAAAGGGGCCAACACAATGAACAAGAAAAGATCCACACCAAGTTACATCATCAGTGAAATTCAGGAACACCAGAAAGAAGAGACAATCCAAAGACTTTCTCCAAAAGGACAGACAAACTAAAACTGCTGGCAAAAAGTCAGGTATCAAATAGCATTGAACTTCCCAATATCAACACAGGAAACTAGACGGCAATGGAGAAATGTCGTCAAAAGTTTCAGACAAAATTATTTCCAACCTAAAATATTACACCCGTACAAATTATCAATTATTTCTGATATTTTATGATATCCTAAGGCTTGAAATTTACCTCCTATGTATGTATACTCGTTCTCAGGAAACTATTAGAGAATCTGCTCCACAAAAAAAAGAGGAAGTAAAAGAAGAAAAAGGAAGATTTGAGATACAGGAAATAGAGGATTTAGGAGACTAAGGAAATTCCCAAGAGTTAGTGAAAGAATGTTTCAGAATGACAGCTGTGCAGCAGCCCTGGAGAGCAAGTCCATATTTGAGCAAGAAGATCGAAAGCCATGGGAGAGAAATCTCCAGAGAGGAGGGAGCTGATTAATTTGCTGTGTGTAGCTTTTGGGAAAGTTATTTTTTAGTTGTGTGAAAGATATGTTACAGCATTCAAAAATATATATATATATATTTATCAATGATAGTTGCACAGACACTAAGCAAATAAAAAAAGGCAATTGTTAATTCTAGGAAGAATAAAATCATGTACAAAAACAATTTCAGATCTCCATTTGCCCTATGTTACCTCTGTATACTATCAAAGTATACTATCTGGATGAGCAATAGAAACGATTTATATAGTCCTATTAATGTAAACAATGACTGCCGATTTAGCTAAAAACTGAAATTCCACTCTATTGAGAAGACAGGAGAACGGGAGTGGACAGAGTGGGGTGAAACACTATAGCCTCACTTATTATAATATTAAGTTGACATTGTCTAGAATTCATAAACCAAGAAACTGTATTATAAATATATTACTATGTGGAAAAGTAAATAAAAGAATTGATTTTGGCTGCCTCTAAGTCATCGGTTTGGATGAGGGGGAAGAAGAATACGGAGGCGAGTGTTTATTCAATAAAGCTTTTACATTTTTAAAAAACTGAGATGTAAATGACATATAATATTATGTTAGTTCCAGGTGTATGGACTTACGGATTTTTAATTTCAAATTATATAAATGTGTTCATGTACTACCTTATAAATAAAAAATAAAAATAAATAATATATTTTAAAAGGCTCATCTTGAGCTGGAAACTCATCAGAGATGCTACTAACTTTAAGAAGCTGCTTTTAGAATCATATTAAGTGATTCCGATCTGATGGTTAAAGATTACAATCTGCCTTTGAAAAAAAGTCCTGAATTTAGGAAGTTAATTCTAATGCTCCAAACTGATAGAAAAGAAGCGGAACAATTAAGAATGAGAGATATTCAATAAGAGGGAGAAAAATAAAGAGGAGAAAGTGAAAGAAGAGCAAATAAGTTAGAAAAAAGAACTTGAAAAAGAAGTAAACATTGAAAGCTGAGGAGCTGTGCAAAATTCCAAGTATTCGGTAGAAACTGGGAAAGAAGATAGACTCACAGGGACCTATGCCGGTCATCTACACACACAAACAGAAAGCAACAGGAGGAAAACATTTAACGCCGGCAAATAAGACATTTTTAAAATGACTAGTAATTGATTTGAAACCAGTCACTAAAAAGGCTTTTTTTTTCTTTTGAGCCTTAGAAAGGAGACCCATGAAAGTGTATACCTACCAAAAAGATAGAACCCATACATACATATATATATACATATATATACACACATATATATGTAAATATATATGTATATATAGAACTAATACATTTTGAGAGAGGAAAAAGAACATTTCCAAAGAGGCTGAAAGCTCTTTCCAGGTTTGAGTAATAGGGATCACGCTGGGGAACAGGCTTCTTTGGGACAGAGGGGACACAGGGCAAATGGAGATCTGAGAAAAAGGCTACTCAGAAATGTGGATTTCTTTTTTCCCCTCAAATCGGAAACAGGTTTTGACTCTAAATTAATACTCCTTTCCATCTTCTATACTTCAGTAACTATTTGCACTACATACATTTCCAAATGTTCTGAGTTTCTGGGTAAAATGATATTTAAAGCTTCATTTCTATTCATCCAATGCATTGAGATTTGAAAGCTTGTGCAACACTATTGAAACCACAGGTCACAGGTAGATTGTTCTAAAGTGAAAGTTGCCATTCTGACGCCTCCATTATTTATGGTACCAGAAGTATGAAACCCTTTAAATTGTGTGAAAAGAGGGGAAAAATGCATCATCTTTTCTATAAGGCAAGTGCAGACACTGACTGCTTATTTCACAATTCATAAAGTAATTTATTTTTTAATCATTTCTCACTATGTTCACAAGAATTCAAGGAGTACAGTTAGCTCTGGTCTGGAGTATTCTTTTTTCCCTTAAACTCTGGGCCTCAGTTACAGATTATGTCCTCTGAAGAGGAAGAGCAAAGCAGGAGTCTTTCTTAGAGTTCCCACCAGCCCCGGCATCCTGCTTTGTCTTACGTTTGCTCTTCACCTGCTGGCCAGCTGGCTCATAGAGGTTGTCTCTGCCAACAGCCGACTGGGGGCTCATTATTGCAAAAGGTACTGCATAAATTAGCTGATTTTGGTTTAATATGATTGGAAATAAACATGAATATAAAAATGTATTTCTTTTAACTACACGTCCACATACACATGCTCTGTGGGATGCATTAGAAAATTTCTGATTACAAGTCGAGGAACTTGGATTAAATTTTGTAAATTTAGTTTAGCATGTAACCTACATGGCTGAGCTATGGCTAAATCCTAGGCTGATCCTTTTGTGTCATAGAGGATGTTCAGGCAACTCAGTCTATTTTACTTTTCCTCCATGGAAAGACCTCTCTAATAAAATGATAGAAAAAGTACATTTATTCTACAAATATCTGTTGAGGACCATCTTCTAGGTGCCAAGGATTCAGTAGAGGGCAAAACATACAGAAAGCCCCACCCTTATGAAACCTACCTCAGGGAGGAAGACACCAAAGGAAAGAAAGGCACTGTAAAAGTAGATCTCTTTTTATAGACATGTGCTTGTGTGCCAATTTTGTAAGATGATTTTCATAAAATATGAGAAATTTATACAGATATTTGCTGTGTAAAATATTTCCGAATTTAGAAAACTCCAGGTTGGAGACTGGTTAATTTATGTGGTTAAAATTTTACCAAAGTATAATGAAATTTAGTTATTCAGCAACTCAACTATATTATAGATTTGGTTATGGAGCAAATACATGTAGTGCTTAGATTTCACTTCCTATACCATAAGCACCTACAGATAAAGTGTAATAGGCTAATTCCTACACCATAACATTGTTCTACTAAGATGTAGCAAGATCTCTACTTCTTTAACATTTTTTAATACAATATCGATGCTAATGTCTGTGATTAATCAACTACAGTCATATGCTTCAAACAGACATTTCAGTCAATGATGGACCTCATATACAATGGTGGTATATTACAGTCTAGGTGTATAGTAGTCCACACCTTTGAGGTTTGTGTAAGTGCACTTTACAATGTTTGTACAACGATGAAATTGCCTAGTGATGTATTTCTCAGAACATATCTCCATTGTCAAATGGTACATCACTGTACTATGTATCTGAGGAAGCATCCTATGTATTGCATGAATATTCTCTACTTAGTCCCACACAGCAGCAGCAGCAACAATAACAAAAAGGACAATAAACTCGGAGTTGTGACAATCATTTAGATTTTATTTATTTTTGCTTTTTTAAAAATTGAATTATTGAGGTGACATTGGTTAATAGCATTATATAGGTTTCAAGTCTACAATTCTATAATACATCCTCTGTATACTGCATTGTGTTTATCACCCAAAATCCAATCTCTTTCTATCACCATATATTTGACCCCCTTTACCCTTGTCTACCTCCCCATCCCCGCCTTTCCCTCTGGTAATCACTAAACTGTTGTCTGTATCTATGAGTTTTTGTCTGTTTGACTTGTTCACTTGTTGCTTTCAGTTTTCTATCCCACATACAGATTTTAAAAAGGAGATAGAAAGGTGGGAAAGGATAGGCAAAGAATTATCCAATTAATCCTGTCGGCTTATATACAGAATTACTATTCTGTTTCCCCTTACTAGGCAAATGACAAGAAGAAGAAGAGAGTAAAAGAGTGGACTGCTCGGGAGTCACAGCCAGCATGGGAGAGCCCCTGGCATGGCAACTTGGGGAAATGAGGTTCCTTCTGAATTCCTCATTAACTGAGGATGAAGACAGCTAGTGGAATATGGTTAAGTTGTTTTTTGTTTTGTTTTTCATCAAGGCAGAGAATAGAAGGAATCATTTGTGGCATTGCACTAAAATACAATATCAGTGGGAAAGGCAGTGGTTTTCTAACTTGAGTGTGCATCAGAGTCTGCAGGAGGGTTGTGAAAACACAGACTGCTGAGTCTGCATCATTTCTGATGCAGTAGGTCTGGGATGGGACCTGAGAATTTGCATTTCTAACAAGTTCCAACTGTTACTGATGCTGATGATCCAGGGATCACACTTTAACAACCATTTGAGTGAGATATACCAAAAAGCTGAGGAAAAGGGAGGGAGTATGGTCTAAAATGATCCCCATTATCTTCATGCCCCGCCTCTTGAGTACAGGTGAAACCTGTAAATATGATGGGATAAGACTACCTCGATTAAGTTAATAAATTAACTCAGAGTAATGAAAAGACAGATTATTCTGGGTGGGTCTTACCTAATCAGGTGATCCCTTAAAGAAAGGTGAAGAGTCAGAGAAACATGTTCCAGCTGGCCAGAAAGAAAGCCATGTTGTAAACCGCTTTCGGGGGGCTACATATCACCAATATTTAATTGGACAAATATTTATTAACTGACTAGTGAGCCCCACTGTGGATTTTTTTAAAAATCACAGTTCAGTCTTCAAAAGGCTGTTCAATAAGAGGGATAATACAAGAACACAATTTTCCTTCAAGGAAGATTATAATAAAACTCCTAAGAGCAAAGCGTTATAGCAGTTTAAAGGAAGGATAAGTCATATATAGCTGGGAACAGAAATATTTAATAAAGAAAGAGGCATGGGAGAGAGTGTTAAAAAGTAAGAATACCATCGATCAAGAGATTAGAAAAAGAAGAGCAAAGGGGTTGGATAAACGGAAGTATATATTCCAGGAGAGAGAGGCCAAATAAACAAAGGCTTAGAGGTATGAAAAATACATGGAATATGTACAGAATTACAAGTCGTCTAGCATGGCTGGAGTATGTGTACCAGGAGGGGAAAAGAGGAGAAGACCAGAAGAGTAAGTTATAAAGTCTTCTAAGTATTAAAGAAGAATCAGTAATTGGGAGAAGCAAGTGGGGACCGGGACAGGGCTGTCTCTAGAAGTCATGGGACTAGAATTAACTGACTGGACATTCAGCTGATGATTTACCAATCTCAGATTACTTCTTCTCTGCTAACAGGTCCAGGATTGTTCCAGAGCCTTATATTATCTTGACTTTAAATATAAACATGTGTTTGGGGATATCAAGAATAGGAATGATGTGAGGCACAGGAGTCCAATATACTGAGAAAAATAACCAGAGCAAATTGAAAATCTCTCATCTATTTCTCCAGCAGTTTACATGTATTCAGCAGTTTACATGTACTAAAAACAGCATATCCCAACCTTTATTACTCCCTCTTAACTCTAACTTGGTATCTATATCCCAATTGCTTATCCTTCACTGCCAATTTGGTCTTCACTTAATGGGATTTTATCTTCTTGGTTTTCCCTTTCTAAGGACTGAAAATTCAAATACTGCTTTTCTGACAGTGTGGCTATCCCTCCTATGATTCAGAAGAATCCCTTATCTTTCTGATATTTGTCAGTTATTTCTCTGTCTCTAATCCTCGGTGGTATTGCATGGAAAAAAAGGGATAACACAGCTTCTGAATGTTGAGTAGCACCTCCTTCCAGCAATATATATAGATTTTTCTTACATTATTCGAAATCTCAAAAGCATTTTTATAAGGCCTCACTGGGATTACAAACATTAAAAACATTACAACCTTTCCTTTAAGTAAGAATAACTTCCAAACTCCTTCCACATTACATATGACTTATCTGACATAAAGGGCTTAGTATTTAAGTAGTAATGTTAGTTGACTTGACTCAGCAACACATGGAAATTTTGGATCCCTTAAAATATGGTTCAATTATAAAGTTTAATGTGAAAAAAATCAACTTCCATTTTAGGATAGGACAAAGTATCTGATAGTACACTAATGCTCCCACTGAGAAAAAAATAGAAAAATGAGATACAGAAAATATCTATGTAAATGCATTAATAACCTACTGAAGCAACCATGAAGAAGGAAAGCCAAGATTCTGAAGATTCTAGAGAAGGGACAACTATGAAGAGGATAGCCAAGAATCTATAGATGCTTTTGCTCTGGGGAAATTAGCCAGTGCTGGGTCCTGGAATCTGGAAAATGCCTGGACAGAGGGATAGTGGGAAAGAGACCTCAGCATAGTTTTGGGTGGTCTAGTAGTACTGGAAATACAAAATTAGAGGTCTAAAGAGTTAGTTCTCAGATGAAAAGGGACTGTCAAGAGTTTAAGCTATTCCATGGAATTGCTGCTTGAGTATCTTTTTTTTTTTTTTTTTTTTGCCAAGTGGCCTGATGGGGCCTTAAACTGACATTAGTCCCCTCATGCAAGTGCATGCCCTAGATAATAGCTTGCAGAGTCACAAGCATGTAAGATCCTGATATGATTACTCTATTGGCCCTTGTGACCAATAGTCTCCCCTGCCTCCCAGGGCCTGCTCCTCCTACCTGTAACCCTTACGTTAGACCCCCATGAGGCTTACCAAAACTCTTCTCTTTTTGGTTTGAATTGATCAATCTGGCCTTAGCCCAGAAATCCCAAAGCACTCTACCCACAGACCATAATAAAGGTATGTGCCCAGGTCCTGCCTCTTTTTCTGCCTGCACTTGCCCTGATCTTTCCATGTGGCCCTTCAAAGTCTGTTGTGTACTTCCTCTAGGACCTATGAGTAATAAACTTCTCTATTTCAATTTCTCTTATGATCGTTTATTGACTATGGCTCACCATCTGGCGCCCTGTGTGCCATGTAATGTTAATTTAACAAAGTTATAACAGGAACAGATGAAGCACTAGATTTGACACATGATAGGTTTTCCCCAAGATATTTGTTGAATTCTTAAGCTATATGAGGTGGAAAACTAAGAACCTAAGAACATAGACCAGAAAAATCAGGTCTAAATTTCTGACTGAAGAGAAAAGAATAGTAAAGTTAAGGGGTAGACAGGAGAGGCTCCAGGGAACACACCAGGCCTCAGTCTGGAAGTTCTGGAGAGCTACACCCTGGAGAGGTAAGTGGAGTCTTATCTCCTGTGAACAAGCCTTAGTCCTTAGTCCTTTATTGGATTTAGGTGATCAGTCTTTACTTGCTTAGCAGAGGAAAAGGTGAAACCTCTTTAGAGAAAGATTACATGATCTGGAGCTTCTATGATTTGTAATACTTGATGTCCAGATTTAATTAAAAAATTACTTAGCATGCCAATGAAAGAATGGTTCAACCAATATTCAAGAGATAAAGAGGACTTCTATATGAGTTGATGATTGGACTCAACAGACAAGAACTTAGAAATAATCATGATTAATGTGTTCAATGAACTAGAAGGACAAAACTACTGAAAAAAGGCATGAACTGAAATTAAGAACTCAACATATGGATTTAAGAATAGATTATATACAAGAGATTAAATGGATAAGTAAACCCCAGAACAGGTCAATGTGAAACATCAATACTAAAGAACAGAGTAACAAATGAGTGGGAGATACAAAAAGAATATGAAATACAGGTGGAGCATAGTAAACATGTAATTGGATTCTCAGTAGGAGCAGGAACAGACAATGAAACTGAAACAATATTTGAAAAAATAAAGATGACTATTTCAAAAGAAGACATCAAAATATATGTCAATAACTCTGTTAACCTCAAGAAGGAAAAATACAAAGAAGGATATATATTCATGGCACATCAAAAAAAATGCCAAAAAAGAAAAAAATCTTAAAAGTGACCCCAAAAAGTTATGATTGGTTCTAACTTCCCCCTAAAAAATAATGCAAGCTAAAACACAATAGTATGACATAACTAAGAGTGCTGAAAGATCAAAACTAGCAATCAAGAATTGTATCCCCACCCATGTCCTTGAAAAGTGACAGTGATATAAAGGCATTTTAGAAAAACAAAAACAGACATCGCGGTGATTTGTTGCCAGTAGACCGGCAGTTCACGAAATACATACAAGAGAAAAAAGAACATAAAACAAGGAGTCAAAACAATAGGAAGAGGATAGATTTCAACTCAACAGTGTCATCAATTACAATAAATGTAAATAGACTAAATATTCCATGTAAAAGACTAAGATTGTCAGACTAGGTAAAAACAAAATTACAAAAGACACATTTGAAGTGTAAAGACATGGGCTGAAAGTAAAAGTATGGAAGAAGATAGCTGCTTTAGTTAATTTACATCAGTTGAATAAGTTTAAAGACAAGAAGCATTATCAGAGATAAAGAGGGACTTTTCATTGATAAAAAGGTCAATTTACCAGGAAACATAAAAGTACAAGGAAGTTCACTGCATACCCAGAACAGAGGGAAAGGTTTCTCTAACAAGGAAGAAGAATCTGGGGCCAAGTGACAGCTTGGAACCCAGCTTCCATACAGGAGAATGTTCCAGGACACTAACTGGGCAATCCAGGAGAGGGGCCGCAGGTCCAGCAACGGCTGCCTCCCCAAGAGAAAAATCTCAACACTCATTCATGATATAAACATTTAGCAACAAGGAATATAAGGGAATTTCATTAATCTGATGAATGAATATTTACAAAAACAAAATGAAAATTACAGCAAGGATAATACTTAATGGTGTATTATTGAAAGCTCTCTCCCCGAGTCTGAGAATAAGACAAGGGCGCCCAACACTGCCATTTCTATTCAACACTGTATTAGAGATCCTGGTTAATACAATACGGCAAAAAAAGTTTAAAGATTTTTGAAATGCTTTATCTGACTAATAACCAGAATATAGCAAGAATTGTGTGAATCAAAAATAAAAAGACAACTGATGAAAATTTAAATAAACAATAATATTTAGTGAAACATTGATAAATGATTAAAGAGTAGCAGGCCTCAGGCAGGGCTTGATCTAGTGGATCAAGAATATTACCAAGGGCCCAATGTCTTTCAGTCTCCCCATTCTACTTTCCTCAGTGTCAACTTCATCCAAAGGCTGATTCTCACGGGAGTCAAAAGGTGCCTGTCAACCCTTCCAATCACAACATGCTTTCCCAGTCAGAGAAAGCAAGAGAACTAGAGAATGAGAGAGAATGAGAGCGAGAGAGAGAAATTACAAGCAAGAGACTTGAGATTTACTCTGGGCTGACTTGGGACACATGTTCCCCTCCTAGGACAGGTGTAGACTGCATTATCTCAGATTCATCATATACTTTATCTCCAGAATCTGGGGGTGAATTCAATGTTTTAGATCCACGCGGATCCTCAAAGAGAAATAAGAGATGTTGGGGAGGGTGTAACGTAGAGATGCCCTAACTTCCCCTGTTCAAAGGCCTTTACTGCCTCAGTAATATTTTTACGGTGACTCTAGGTCAAAAGAAATATTGAACAGGTCCTTTTATTAAGTAGTCAGGTCCAAGTAACAACAACAGCAGTTCATGTAGTATCCAACAAACATTAGTGTTTCTCTTGAAATTTTAAAATATCTCACACTGCCTCTGTGAGTTCTCTGTAATGCCCCTCGACAAGTCAGTGCATTTTGGGAACTGTGGTAGTAATGCCCGATGGGGAGGCAACCACATGAAAAGGACACAATTATTTTGGAACAAAGGATAGAGATTTTCACAAAGGAGAAGTAAGGGAAGAATAGTTGCAGATACTATTTGTCAACATAACATTTTAAACACCTATCACCTTTAACATTATTGAGGAGGGGCAGGACTCAGAGAAGGGGAGGAAAAAGATGATAAAAACTTCAACCCTTGCTGCTCTCCACTGAGCCAAGAGCTTTGGAAGATTATGAGAATTCCTGTGCTTGCATTTAAAACCCCAAGTCCTGGTGGAGTATCCTTGGCTCTCTTCTATGCCGGGTCCTACCTGGTTCAGAACTCTGATAGCAGAAATATAAAGACAACAATAAGAGAATATTTAATAACTCTTATTTTAAAGGCTATGGTTTTTAATACTAAAAAAAAAAATACTTACCTATAGCTAAGTAAGGTAATCCTAATTTCAGTGGAACTTTGTCACTTGCTAATACAACATTCTAGATCTCTATACACCTGCCCCCAAATGTTTCTAGGAGTTTCTAAGGGCTGCCTCACATGACCTCATTAACAAATCTGGTTAAATTTCACCAGGAAGTTACAGTAAAAGTCCCTCTTTGTGCTGAGCACCCCCTCCACTGGTTATCACCATATCCACTGGGCACTGCTATATCCACTGGGTATAGCCAGGCCCACAAGGCCTATCAGGTACTACCATACTTTATGTGCATGACTAGACACTGTTGTCACTTCCATCAGACCATCTTGTCTACCATATATAATTGCATGGTTTTCCATGAGAAGAGGTAGAGATTTCATCATAGATTATAGAAGACTTCCCCTCCTCAGTACCTTAGCGCCACACCAACAACTCCAGTATGATAACAGCCCATTACAATTAAGAGAGCTGCAAGACACAGACTCTACTTAAGAAGAAGTTCTTAGGGAAACCTAAAGATAGCAGGGAAGGAAAATACACCAAAAAACCCCAAAGAAACACACATGCACACACACACATGCACACACACACAACTAACAAATAAACAAAAAACTAAAACACTCCAGAGGAAACTGAAGCCTGTGGCACAGCTACAGCACACATTAAACACAGCCCAGCCATTAGCCACATTAACATCATACTAAAAGGCTCAGTTCCTATTACCAGATATATCATACCCAGCTTTCAGCAACATAGTACAAGGCATGCTGAAAGGCAAGATGAGGTTAAGACACTCATCTTACAATGACACATACAAAGAAACAGCTGCCATTTCCCAGCTCCTCCTCCCAATGGCAGGAGGAAAACTTATGACCAACTGAGACTGTGCTCTTAAGAGTGGGAAGGCAGAAAGATGTGAAGGCTCGGACTATGCAAATTCAGAACCAAACGGAGCTCTAGCTCTAGTGAAATGGTTGAGGGTAGGGGCTCTGTAGCCAGGTTACCTGGTTGGAATACTGGTTCTTGCTTCGTATTTCCACATTTCCTATTTCCAAACTGTGAAGTGGCGCTTATGGAAACATCCGCCTTATAGTATTATTATCGCTGGTAAGTGGAATAATACAAATTGGGCACTTACAGTGCACCGAGTACATAATAAGCACTCAAATATTAGCTATGATAATCCACAAAGGCAAAAAGTCATTCAGGTATCTAGATGTCTATGTCTCCTGTTCTCTATTAATAATATTCTTGTATTATTAAGATTGTATTTTGATGCATGGTGTAGATAAATAGCAAAGAGCCAGGGTACTAATTTTCTGCCTGTAAAGGAGAAATTTTATTTGTTTCTTTCTAAATTCAACTATTTTTAGAGCACATCAATACATCTAGTGTCTACTGCTTCATTTCTAAGAGATTTTGATGCCCTCATCTCCTGGTGTTAAACTAAGAATCACTATCAGCAGTAGGTACAGACTTAAATGATCAACAATTCTCTATTAGGAAAAAAAAAAACCTCAATTCTTAGAACAGCATGACTCAAGGATGATGGCTTTCAGAGTAAGTGTGGCCTAATCGGAAAAGGCAATTTCTAATTTTAAGGAATTTAAGTGAAATATTTTACTTGACTATTAGCATTATAAATAGGTAATTTAATTACATTGTATTATAATTTCTGTTTGTGAGTACTGGCTATAGATTTATTTGTCCATTATGTATTTGATTTTTAAATGAGTCCAATGGCCGTGGGTTTGAGGCAGGCACAAATGATCTCCCATGTGTCTTTTTTCACGCTAAAACCCCACACTGTTAACATTTAACATATTGTACCTGCCTTTAAAAACTCATTGGTTCCCATTGTGGTGCCTTATTTTAATTCTCGATGAAATTAGTTTTCTTGCTATGATGTTGTATTCAATTCTTAAATAACTATTCACAAAAGTAAAGTACGGTCCCAGTTATTTTCAACGTCAAAAAATGTTTACACTCCTGACCCAGCAATTCCTATACATATATTCTCTCAGATACATAAACACACACACACACACACACACACACACACACATACATGTATTTTTCTGTAATATCTTCGTAATGACAAAAAGCTACAAGTAATCTAAATATTTATTAAAATAAAGACTAAATAAATTATGAAATTTCCCTTTGTTGGAATATTATGCAACCATTAAAAAGAATGTGTAGATATTATCTAGATTTAAAAGAATGATTAAAATATTTGTGCTGATATGCAAATATGTAAATAAGCTGAAATATTGGTAAAAAATAAAGTTGTAGAAGAATATGATCTTAAACTCTGTAAAAAGCAAATAAAAACCACATTAGCATACACACAGACTTTATAAAAGGATTTGAAAAAAATTAGTTAACATTTAATTCTGGGAAGTAGAAATGGGGGAGGGACGGATAAAGGGGAATTTACTTTCCATTCTATAGTCAATTTTGACTTTAAATATTTTAATATTTATAAAAATAAACGAATAGAATGGTTTCAAACATATTTTAGGTAAAATATAAATCACAAAATAATATGTAAGTTATCACATTTCATTTTTTAAATACTATATGTATTTTACATGTACTGATAAATACAGGCATAGACTAATGTCTAGAACTATAAGAAGAATGTATTAAGTTGGAATTAAATTATTATTTGGAAAAGTGTTTACTTGGTAAAGTGCTCTTCAAGTTGTATTTGTTCCCATGCTTGCTAACTTAAAATATCCAGTCATGTCTTTGGGCCAAGAGCATAGTCTCCTGAGGTGCTATTAAATGTATTAGTTCACAGACTGTCTTTCCCAACTACTGTAGGACCCTGTAACAAATCATTTGACAGAGTAGGTAAAAAATGGTACGTAACAAGTAAAAGTTGCTATACTGAAATGATGACTTAAAAATTATTTTAAAAAATTATTCAAGTATAACAGACATAAAGTGAAAATCATAAGCTCAATGAAATATCACAATATGAACACCTTTATAACTACTACCCAAGTTAAAAAATAAAAAATTACTAGCACCCCAAACCCCTGCTCTTGGTTCTTCTCTCCATTTCTAAATCCTCCTTTCTCCTAAGAGATAATCAATATTCTGATTTTTATCACTACTGATTAGTTTTATCTATTTTAAATTTTATATAAGTGGAATAACAATGGTTAGTTCATTTTCATTATTTGGACATTTTACAATGTTATTTACACATATGCTGCTATGAACATTCTTGTAAACGTCTTCTGGTGCATGTGCACATTATATATGCATTTTCACCAAGGTGTGGAATTACTGGGTCATAAGGTATGATGAATCTGTTCAGTTTTAGCAAATAACACAAAATCATTTTCTAAATTACCAGTACCAACTTAGATTCCTACCAGCAATATAGGAGTACCTATTGTTCCACATCCTCCCACAATCGGGCTTTTCTATTTTAGCAATTCTGGGGGATCTGAAGTGACATCTCTTTGTGGTTTCAATTTCTAGTACCCTAAAGAGTAATATTGTCATCTTTTCTTATTTTTAGTGGCCATTTGCATATCCTCTTTTGAGAAGTGTCTGTTCAAGTCCTGTCCATTTCTCTTTTGGTCATCTCTTTTTCTTATTGATCTGTACAAGTTCCCCACATATTCCAGGTATGAGCTCTTGTTTTGGTTATACAGGTTGCAAATATTGTCTTTTACTCTGTGGCTTTCATTTTTGCTCTCAATGATTTGAGTGGTAGTAATTCGTAACTTTAATGAAATGTAATTTATCAATAATTTTCTATTTAGGTAGTGCTTTTTGTGTTTTGTTTAAAAAATCTTTACCTATGCTAAAGCCCTGAATATAATCCTCTCTTTTTTTTCTGGATGATTTAATGTTCAATGTAAATGTTTAACATTTCATATTTATATCTACAATCTGCTTGTAATGGATTTTCATGTATGGTATAAAGTTCCGGTTTCATCTTTTACTACATGAATAGCCAATTGACTCAATACCATTTATTGAAAAGATGTCACCTGTCATAAACCAAGAGTCCATATATGAATCTGATTAGAAATCTCTTTTCTAGTCCATTGGTCTTTTCCTCAATTTTTGACAACTCATGCTCTTACTTTGTTTTATAATAAATCATATTTGATAGATGAAGTCCTCCACAGTTCTTTTTCTTCTTTAAGACTCTTTGCTATGCTTGGCCCTTTGCATTTCCATATAACTTTTAGAATCAGAGTGTCAGTTTTCATAAAAACATGCTAGAATTTCTATTGGGCTTGTTTGACTATATTCATTACATTAAACTCATTGAATTTAGATAGAACTACCTTCTTTAAAATACCAAGTTTTCCAATGCAAACATATTGAGGTTTTCTATGCTTTTGATATTTATGGTTTTCTGTGTAAAGGTGTACATCATTTATTAAGCTTATTCCTAGGCATTTGATACTTTTTAAAACTATTCCATGTGGTATCTTTAATTGTTTTTTCTAAGTCCTACCTATAGCTGGTATGGAGAAATACAATTGATTTTTCGTATATTGTGTACTCAGTCTTATTGCGAATGCTCATATTAATTCTAAAAACTTATCTGAAGATTCTTTTGGATTTTCTCTGACCCAATATCATCTGTGAACAATGAACTTTATTTTTTACTTTCTAATCCTTATATGTTTCTCATCTTTTTCTTGTCTTATTGCATTGGCTATGGCCTGAACTACACTACTGATTGGACATGTTGATATTGGGCATCATTATCTCACCTAGATCTTAGTGAAGTTTTTATCATTTCACCAATAAATACAATGTTTGACATAGGTTTTTTTCTATAGATACTCTTTGTGAGATTAAGTAAATATCCTTCTATTCCCAGTTTCTTAAATCATGAATAAATGTATTGTCAAATGCTTTTTCTGCATCTACTAAGATACCTTATAGTTTTCTTTTTTAATGTTATTATAATAAATTCATTAACTGATATCACAATGTTGAATTAGTCTTACATTCTCAGATTCATTTAACAGTCATACATTATATTGCCTTTTGGACAAAAACACTTTATAGTCCCTTTTGCAAAATCACTTAGGCCTTCTCTAGTTTCTCTCCTTCTCTGTATGTTTCTCTCATTCACAATTGTGTCCCCCTAACATGGAGCCTGACATCCATGGGGTCATTGTAGATGCTAGCACTTAATAGGTAATAAGTAAACATGTGTTGGTGGTATCTATATGCTTTTAGTTTAATTAGACAGTCTATACATGTCATACATCACAGAACTCTGTTAGATCTTTTTTTTAGCCTCATAATCGTTTGTACCGGATTTTAGAAAATAGTCCAGCATAATGAAGTAATATATTTAGAATTCCTTTTAATAAGGGCATTAAAAATTAGAATATGATTTAGGTACTATATTTCTATGGGAACATTCTGATTAGGATTTCTGTAGAGTCTCTGTTAAATTATTCAGATTTAGTAATAGCCTTTGGAATCTGAGAGACCATGGTTCTAACCCCTGCTCTAAGGCAAGAACATGCCTGGCACATTCAAGGAACATTGAGAAGGCTGACGTGGCCAGAACAGGTGAAGGGTGGGACTGTAGGAGGTAAGGTCAGAGAGGTGGGCGTGCGCAGATCATGCAGATGTTGAAGACCATTGTTAGGACCCTGGACTTAATTTATTGAAAGGAAAAGCCATTAAAGGATTTGAGCAAAGACCATGATTTGACTTGATTGGTGACATGATCTGACTTATGTTTTAACAGGATAGCTCTGGCTGCTCGATTGAAACAGATAATGGGCAACATAGGAAGAAATAGGGAAACTCAGTAAAGGAGATTATAATAGTCCAGGTGAGCAATAATGGTGTTGGGCTCAGATGGTAGCAAGGGAACTGATGAAAAGTGATCAAAGTCTGGATGTATTTTGAAAGTAGAACATATGAATTTTCTGAAAAAAAAATGAACATGGGGTTTAAGAAAAATAAGAGTCAAGATTAACTCCAAAGTTTTGTCCTGAGCCTTTAGAAGGATGGAATTACGATTATGTGAAATGAGAGACTAAGATTGCAGAAGGAGCAGGTTTATGTGTGTGGGAGTTAATACCAGAAGCTCAATTTGGGGTAGTTTAAGTTTGTAATGTCTATTAGCCACCCAGGTGGAAAAGCCAGATAAGCCCAGAGTTCATGGATAAGGTCCAGGCTGGAGATATTTATTTGGGAGCCATTGGCATGAAAATGAGAATTAAAGATGAGAAAATGGATAAGATCACCTAGGGAAGCCATGTAGACAGAGAAGGGAAGACATTCATGGACTAACGCCTGACACTTAATATTTAGAGGCTGGGGAGAGGAGAATGAACAAGTAAGAGAGACTGAAAAGAAGTAGCTCGTAATTTAATGGGGAAATCAGGCAAGTATGGTATCCTAAATGCCAGGTACGAGAAGTATTTCAAGAAGGACAGGGGATCAACTGTGAGGATTTGCTATTGCAAGGTATATGAGGACTGTGAACTCACCACTGGACCTAAGAATATTACAGCACACTGCATTACGGAAGAGGATATTAATGCAGAAGAAAGAAGGTAATTTCAGTTCTTGAGTGGATAAGGGGCTCTGGAATTCAACATACCAATCAAGGGGCTTGCTCTGCCTCATTGCCAGTTTACGAGAAAACAAGAACATTTAAAAATGCAAAAGTAGTAAGCCATCTGAGCAATAAGGAAGAATATCCTAATAAACTTGTGAAAATCTGAAATGCAGTTATAAGTCTCCTTACCTGGGGTGTTACTTCAATCTTTAGAGACACTCCATAAATTATAATGCTTTTCACCTGGGAGTGGCGTAGGGCACTCCCATTGGATAATGATAAATTTCATCCCATTATTCGATGTGCAATTAAACTTGCTTACCAATCCCTTAGTGGAATGTACACACACACACACACACACACACACACAATCCCTCTAAGAATATTTTTGAACAGCAAGGGAAGAAACTTAGATTTATAGGATAGCAATTTTTTTTTTATTGTCACTGTTTCATAAATCAAAATGTGGTAGGTTATTCTTTTGTCAGTTTAATGATCAATCTGGAGAGACCCAAAGCAAAGCCTATGGCACTTAATATTCAAGACACTCATTAATATAGAGTAAAAGACTAAAATGACCCAGTATTTAACAATTCTACTTCTATAAGATGAATATTGAGACTGAAACATTTCACAAATTTGAATTCTAAAATTTTGGCTTGATCCATGTTACATACAAAGTAGTAAAACAAGTGACTTTGAAATATTAATTTTTACAATTCCAGTTTGAATGTTTTTTCAGTCTTCAAAATCATGAATTATTAAGAAGTACTGCATAAGAGAGATTGTTTCATTTTTTTAAAAAATTCTATAGTTTGCATCCTAAGTGAACATAATGTTAAAAATAAGCCAACTCAAATTCCTGTACACACTTGATTGCTTTCTTTATTGGAGATTACAACAGTTATTTTCCTACCTTCCTGAGATGAAAAAGTAAGGGTGAGATGAGGTGAGCTGAGCTGCTGGCTGGGGCAGAGAAACAAGAACAGCGAAGTGAGAGGAAATATGCTTAGTCATTAAATGACCAGCAGTTGCTTAAACAATATAATACACAGATTTGGTAAGCTATACTAAATACTTTTCCAGTTTTCACAACAAAACCAAGTCACTTAAACATAAATAATTTAGACGTTTGTTTTTTTAAGAACAGTATTTCATTTCAGCCCTGTACATCGTGCCCTCCGCCCCTACCCTGGCTAGATTAGTGACCTTGGTGAAATAACCTCTCTGAGCCTCAGTTTCCAAAGAATCTTTGTGACATCATGATGTTATTTTGATGAGCAACTAAGATTTTAAATGGTAAACAGCCCAAAGCTCTTCGAACCATTTTTTATTGTGGTTTAATAATAACACATTAGTTTCCTAATTCTAATGATGCTTCAAGGGTTGAGAAAAGGAGGCAGAAGTTCCTATATCTATGAGGTCTTGGAATTCAATGTCATTGGTAATGTAACTGGATAAAATTAAAAGAGGTAAGAAAAAGAAACATAAAGCCAAAGTTCTCTATCCTATGCCTAAGTAAATCCCTTCGTATTCCTCACATCCCTGTGCAAACAGATGAGCTATATGTAGACTCATTTGTGGTAGTTCAAAAATTATCCCTATTTTTCTTAAACATACAAAGAGACAATTATATTTAACACTGATGGAAAGGATGTAAATGCTTTATGACTAAAAGTGCACATATGTTCAATTATTTTGTTTTAAAACAGTAGTGAAATAGTATTAAACAAAATGAAAAACAAAAGTAAGGTAAATAAAGAGAACAGGTGTTAGGAATTTAATTAATGGGAGACATCACAGATTTTGTTTATTGTAGCATTCATGAAAAACTATATTTTTATGAGAACTCCATAACTTACTTTCTGCTATGACACCTGTTTTGAATCAAACAAAAATCACTGAGTAGTTAAAATCAAACGATTATTTACTGGACACATACTACACGCCTAGCTCCACAACTTGCTCCTCAATATACTAGTGTGCACATTTTAGAGAACATGTTACAGAGCACTAGAATTTTGTTTTGTATTTTAAAGAAAACCGTGCTCTCTCATCATCTTCAATAGCTCTTATCCCACTCTATTATTCCATAGCACTTAATCATCTTCTAACATGTTACATAATTTGCTTATTTATTTCTCCTTTTATGTGTCTCATTCCACTAGAACATAAGTTCTGCTAAGCAGGGATTTTTGTCTGTCTGGTTCCTTGATGTATCCCAAGAATTTAGAACAGTTTCTGGCACATAAAAGCAGATCAATAAATATTTGTCAAAAGAGTGAATAAATGAGTTCATCTTAAGTGTCTCTCTTTTGAAAGATTAGGTAGTCTCCCTTGGTTCCACACTAGGTTTATAAGGTTAAATAATATGTTTTTGTATCTTTTGGCTTAATATTTGATGTCAGTTTTACCTTCTGCATACAGCTCTGTCCAGTTCTGTAACAATCCAGCAATGTTTTCTGTAATGATCTTAACAGGATGAACTTCTCTGTTACTGAAAATAACTAACTTCACCCAGAAATTTCTTAAATAATCATTTATTTCACTATGATTTATTTTCTTCTAAGATCTTTATTAATTCCTTGGATGACTTTTGAAACATACTTTTCCTCTGTGGATATTTCTTTGTGAAAATTCGTTATTACCTGTATCTGCTTTACATTCTTTCTAGTTCTTTCTTGGATAATGTGAGTAGCCCCTTATCTTTTTTATCATTATCATCATTTCCCTCAGATATCCAGTTAATACTTTTGTTTACCTCATTTCACTCTTTAAAATTCTCAGTCATTACATCTTAAGTTTTGTCTTTATTCTTGTGGAAATCAGTATTGGTTCTGAGACATTACTTTAAAACTTTTAAACTTTACTTTTACCTTTAAAACTTTTTTGGTAGGCTTCTGAGATTTCTTCCTACTCTGCAGTCATTTGTTATTGACTACAGATAGTTTTAAAAAATAGCCTACCATGATGTGAGTAATATCTTTTTGAGATTGTTCCCTGCTGCTTAAATTTCCTTTCATGAAAACTACGTCTTATGATATCTTAAAAAACTTTTCCTCCCTCGCCCCTATTTCTACCATTTCTGAATTTTCCTATTAATTTAAAATGTGCAAATTGAAGGCATAATACCTTGAGAGTTCTACATATTAATTTTGCAACTTATTTTGATCCAAAAGGAACTATTATAGTTATGATCGCTTGGCTTCATATACCACATTAACATGAAATTTTAAAATTATTTCAAAAAAGTCTTATTATTTTGTGGGTTATGATAAAAACAATGTAATATTCAATTTCCTTCCAGCTCTTAGTTTTCTCTAGTTAAGATACTCA
Source organism: Pteropus medius (assembly GCF_902729225.1). NCBI lineage: Eukaryota > Metazoa > Chordata > Mammalia > Chiroptera > Pteropodidae > Pteropus > Pteropus medius. The sequence continues at coordinate 2,813,436 of NW_024350397.1, forward strand.
TTCTAGATGGTACATCTTGGCCTTTTCTGCCTTTATAACTCCAAAGATATATTGTCATGCATCCTCACATTCATTGTCAGGTTAATCTAGATCCTTTCTATTCCAGAGCTACAAAATTCTAATTCAGAATTTAAGTTGTTTTGGATGGTGAATACCTATCAACTTTTTAAAAAATTAAATTTATTGGGGTGACATTGGTTAATAAATATAGGTTTCAAGTGTATCATTCTATAATACATCATCTATATATTGCATTGTGTTCACCACCCAAAGTCAAATCTCCTTCTGTCACCATATATTGGACTCCCTTTACCCTTTTCTACCTCCCCATTTTCCCCCTTTCCTTCTAGTAACCACTAAACTGTTGTCTGTGTCTATGAGTTGTCTTGTTCATTTATTGCTTTCAGTTTTATATCCCACATGTGAGTGAAATCACATGGTTCTCAACTTCACTGACATTTCACTTAGCATGATACTTAAGATCCATCCATATTGTCACATATTTCATCTTTTCTTATGGCTGAGTAATATTTCATTGTACATGTGTCCCACTTTTTCTTTATCCAGTCATCTATTGAAGGACACTTCTGTTGTTTGCATGTCTTGGCCACCATGAATAATGCTGCAATGAACAAAGGGGTGTATATATCTTTATGAATGTTTTCAGATTTTGGGGTAGATACACAGAATAGTGATTGCTGCATCATATGGTAATTCTATTCTTAATTTTTTTGAGGACACTCCATACTGTTTTCCATAGTGGTTGTACCAATTTACATTCCCACCAGCAGTGCATGAGGGTTCTTTTTTCCCCATAGCCTCTTTAACACTACTTATTACTTGTCTTGTTGATAATAGCCATTCTAACAGGTATGGAGTGGTATCTCATTGTGGTTCTGATTTGCATTTCCCTAATAGCTAGTGACGTTGAGCATCTTTTCATCTGTCTGTTGGCCATTCGTATATCTTCTTGGGAGAAGTGTCTGTTCAGGTTCTCTGCTCACTTTTTAATTGGATTGTTATTTTTGTTGTCATTAAGTTTTATGAGTTCTTTACGTATTTTGGATATTAGCCCCTTATCAGAGATTTTGTTAGCAAATATATTCTCCCATTCAGTTAGTTGCCTCTTTGTTTTGTTGATGGTTTCTTTTGCTATGCAGAAGTTTTTAATTTGTTATCAATCCCATTCACTTATTTTTTGAAGTTAAATTCATAAAATCCTCTCTAAGACCAAGGTCCATAAGTTCAGTACCTATATTTTCTTTTATGCAATTTATTGTTTCAGGTCTTATATTTAGGTCTTTGATCCATTTTGAGTTAATTTTGGTGTATGGTAATAGAGAGCAGTCTATCAATTTTTGACTACTATTTTCTTTTTTGTTTTTGCCTAGTTGTGTTAAAGATGTTTGCTCCAAAAAGCAATCTTCTTCCTTGGCTCTCAGAACTCAATTATACTAATACCATATGTAATGATACTAAAATGTGATAGATAATCCCTTAGCTCCTTTAAAAAGGGCTACTATTTTATTCAGCTATTTTTGCTTCTTATCAGGTTAAAGTTTAGGTTATTAAGTACCTGAGACAAATCGTGACCTCCTTCAATAACAGCTTCCAATCAGGACTCTCATCCTATACCAGCTATAGATTATATTTATCATAGACGATATCAAAATATATTTACTTTCCAGATATGCTCATCATAGTAACAAGAGTTATTAGCCATGGTCTTCATCATAAGCGTTTATAATAGAGCATGAAAAATAAGAGCCTGAACAATTAATTATGAAGTAAAGATAATAAAAACTAAGGGTGGATGGTCAAAGGCTAGGAGAATCAATGAAGAATAAGGGGCAGATAGAAAGGGATGAGGGTGAGGAGAAAAAGGATCTGAAACATGGGAGTAGGAGGTGATGCTTTGTGTTTATGGAAATGCTCAACTAGATATGAGGGAACATAGAATTGTCATTCAAAATTTTGTACATTGAGAAAATTTATAGAACTATTGAACATATAACAAAATATTCACTAAAATAGTTCTCCTCATAATTCTTTTTCTGACTATTAATACTTTATTTTTGCTTTAGAATTTTGTCTTGGCACAGCCCTGGATATGATTTTATGTTTACTGAGTACAATAGAATTTAAACATGAGATTTATAGTTATGATTTGAATTGGAGTCCCAATCTAGACTTTATGAGCTGTGGGATTGTAGCTTCTCCGAATTGGTTTCTATAAATATGAGATGGAAATAATAGCTATTAATGTTGTAACAAAGCTCAAATAAAACCATGTGATAGATTATAAAAGGTCTACAAATGGTGCATTCTCTATTAAAATTGTGTGAACTAACATACATAGAATAGTTCTTTCCTTCCTTTTACTTTTTTATTCTAGAATCTAAGCACAGGGAATACATTCTGTGGAAAGAAGCTTTCATTCTTTATCTGGAATGTGGCAGTAATCATTCTCTAGTTAGATCTAAATGATTGAATTGCAAGGTGAACCGAATTGGTGACTAACTCATTTTCCCTCACCTCCAGCACCCTCTTTTCCCAAGATCAAGCAATTTTCCTGTGTAATGAACTGTATCTGCTATCAAGTGGCCTGGAAATTAAGAGGTCCAAAGCACCTTCCAAGTCCTCATTTCCTATTTGCTATCATAATGTCTTTTGCTGCTACATCACTGATCTATGTTTTCAAGGCTATACAAAGGAGAAATGCAAAAATAATGGAATTGCAGAAAAATTTTATATATGGGGGGAAGTTTCAATCAATTTTGAATTATTTCGGGATTGGTTTTCTAGCTAATGGGTTGTCAAATTCTTTGCATCAAATGCTTTTGTCTGGTTGATAGCCTTTTGGTCAGTTCTATGCTGACTAGCAATGGAAGGGGGAGCAGATTCAATAAGGACATGCTTTAAAACCAACATCAACCAAGAAAAGTGGATTTCAGTGGTTCAATTAATGACCATAACACATCCAAAGTCTGGAGAAAGTGAGTTCCAGGGAAAGTAAAAATATAAGTAACTTTATAGACATAAAGGTAATAAAAAATTCAGGTCATATATTTTTTATTTACTATAACTTCTATAGGTACAGAAAATAAAACAAAAACTAATCAATTTATTCAAACATCTCAAGAGACTATACTTTTCTCATATTATCAATGTTTTTAATCTTTTTCTTTTAGCAGACAATATCTGAATAATTTCTTCTACTATTTATAACGTTTGATGAACATTTGATATTTTCAGTCATATATTACTTTTTGGCATTTACTAAAAATGTCACCAGTTACCTAATGAAATATCTGCCAGAAAATCTTTCATATTATGATATTATTTAAAAAACAGTAACAGATACTTGTCAGTGATTTTACCAATCAAAAGCAAAGTATCAAATAGGTATAATTAGGAAATAAGTTGAGCTACTAAAGAGAAAAGATATCGAATGACAATAATTAATTCAATGTATATAAAATGACTAAATTTCACAACTATTTACAACATTAAATGCAAATTGCTTTTTGTGAGAGTAAAACATGTTGAATAATGTTGTCTCCAAATGTGCATGCATTACACACTAATATTAACTAAAATTGACTTCACCTATAAGTAAAATATGGCTACCAAAGGTAAAACAATATAATTATTTAAACCTATACAGCAACAACATAAAACAATATCAATACTAGAAATAAAATAATACTTTGGCTCTTTGTGGGCATTTTGTATGATCTGTAGGAACAACTTTATATAGTAAGCTAGAAAGAAAAATGTGATTAAATTTAATTATATTTGATAATTTATAGAACACCTTGGCCAAAATCAAAGCAGATAATTTCAGAAACAAAACTGGTCATAAAATAAAAGCCAGGACTTTGCAAAAACCTTCAGAAATAGAAAGCAAATCATTTTCAAAACTCTCTCAAGGTAGCTTTAATGTAATAGTCAAACATTTGATATGCCATTTCATTTCAGACCTCTTCTTATTCTACCTTTCATATGTTTGCTTTTTTAAATGTTTTTGACATTTTCACTCTTCAAAAGCACCTTCATCGGAGGGCGAACAAAAGAAATTTAAAATAATCAATTCAATTTATGTTATTGAGGTTAGTTAATATCAACCTCTAATAGGCTCTAATAAGGTATAAAAGAGCTAATTATTCAAAATTCATTAATATTTGACTTTAGAATTTTTATATTGATAAAGCTACAGTGAAACTTCAAAATTTTGTGTTTTACAGTTTTCCTCATCTCATTTGTTACTCATTAAAACTCTGTGAATATGTAGGGAATTTTGGTTTATGTAGGGAAATTAGGTTTGATTTTGCAGAAAAGGAACTTAGGCCTAGAGAAGTTAGGTACATGTACTATAAAGAATTGAATCTGGACTCTCAAATTTCATTCATTCATCTTTTTCTAATACTAAAACTGTTCTTCCATTTCCTAAGTACCCTTTGCCAGATGAATGCAGTCTTGATAGAAGAGAGCAAGAATACCCAACTGAGATTAAGAATTTACCATAGAAAATCAGCAAAATTGGAAATTAGCCAAATTGTATGGTTTGGGTGTGGTTTAAAAAAATATTGGCTAAATGATTTGTAATCTTGTCAGACTATGCTATGCCTATGCCCATTAGCAAGGTTAAGAGTTTACAGATCTTACAGCTTTCAATAGAATCACTTTATCATGATTTTGAATATTGCAATCTTTCTAGTTTACAACCACCACCCCTTAGTGAATAACTGTACACCCAAAACAGTCTTTAAAAAGATTACCTAGCCCTGTGAATCCATTACTAACAATTACCATTATTCATGTCTTTGAATAAATAAATATGTTCATGATACGAAATTTAAAAAGGATGAAGGTATTTAATACAAAGTAAGTCTTTCTTCTTTACTTCCACTTCCTAGATCTCCTCCCTAGAGGCAAACATTGCTGCCGTATGTCATTCCACAGATAGTTTATGCACTTACACATGTATGAATGTATATAATTGTGTGTGTGCATATATCGTAGCAAACTATACACTCTGTTCCTTACCTTGTCTTTTTATCTAACTTTACAACTTCTGAGAACTTTTCAGATCAGCTGCTTCATTCTTTTTAAATGATTGCATAGTATTCCCAGGAATTCCTTTGGATTACTAATTTCCAATTTATTCAATAGTCATGTATATTTGCTCAAGAATTCCAAAATTGCTAATCTTGGTTAGCATATAAAAGGGGTCCTTCCAGTTAACTATTTCTTAAGAGCAAGCAATAATTTAAACTTACAAAATCTAAATACTTTTATCAGATGTTTGATTTTAAAAAATCCAGTGACAAGCCTAATTAGAGTCTATATGAAATACAAATTATTCTTTCACTAATAAGGGAATTTTAAATAAATAACACACATATAATTTTTGTAATTTTAGGCATGAAAGAACTTGAATAAGTCTCAAGATTCAGAGTTGGAATGATTATTGGTTTAATCCAGTATAGAATTTATATTTATATATGTTCTTCATTGGTCCATTTGTTTTCCTATGTACGTATTTTAAAACTTTGAGCAATTTACATGTTTCCAATCAGTGTGAATAAGCTATCAATTTTCAAAAATTTTTAGTCATGGTGAGACAAACTCTCTCATATTTCTAGCAGCATCATATATTGGTACAATCCTTTTCTAAAGCAAGCTGACAATGCATTTTAAAAGATACGACCAAAACTTATCAGGGGGACTCACTTCCTAAGTTATATAAATGTTTAACCACTTTGCCGTATACCTAAAAATAATATACTATTGAATGTGAACTGTAACTGAAAAAAAAGATACAACCATGTTCATTTCCACTGATTAAATAATTCCAGTTTTTGAGACTATTTCCCCAGGAAATGATCAACAATCAAATAAATAAAAACTATACCACAAGAGTGTTCATTCTTCACACACACACACACACACACACACACACACACACGAAAAGTAACTTAAATGTTCAACAATATGTAACTGTTAAATTATATCAATTTGAGAAATATTACAGTCAAGTAAAGTAATTTAAGCATAAAGGATATTGGCCTATGTAGAATATGTGACATATTAAGTGAAAACAGCACAGTTCTGACTTACATGTATTTCTTGTATGTATATGGCAAAAACTAGGCATTATTATAACTATATAAACTACACATGTGAAAAAAAGATTGAATAGTACTAGTGTTGGAGTAGGAATGGAGATGACTGCTTTTATTCTAACTGCTGTGTACTATTATATTGGACATATTTAAGTGTCTTCTCATAGCTCTTCTGATACCACCTTCGTGCAAGCAGTAGGTCCTGAAAGAAAATGAAATATATACACAGAGATGCAGAGGTAAGAAATGCAGAGGTGCTCTTTAAATGCATCTAAAGGTGTTCCAACTCCTCATGTGAACCCTGGCTGCTCTCCTACTCTTGGACTCTACGGGAAAAACAGAAAAAAAAAACACAAAACAAAATCCAGCTTACATCCTTTTTAGAAATTCCTTTTTTTTTTTGTTTGGATCAGTTTGAATTGGTGTCTGATATGCACAAGCCAAGAAACAAAACTAAGAGTTTTTATATTTATTTCAAAATCTTTAACTTTTATTTTTTAAAAGGCCTATATATCATCTAATCACATTGCAAATAGTATTATCCTAGATTAGTAAGTTTACTAATTGTGTAAACAATTCCTCAGATAATATAGCTAACATAAGCCAACAGTATTTTTAGACAGGATAACAAATATTTCTAATTAATATTAAATATGTAAATATCATCTCTTCCTTTTGCCCTTTAATTACAATCATTCCACCTATGCCTGAAATGACAATTTCAGGGATAAAAATTATTTTATCTTTTAGCCTTAAACAAAAAGGCACTGTGTAGGAATTCTAGTGGATTATGTTCTTAATATTCAACTCTGATTATTGCCTGAGAATTTGCTGCTGTTGTTTTTATTACCCATCATTCACTGATTACCATGTGCCATGCACTATGTAAAACACTTCACATACCATCTCTTATTTGCTCTTCACAAACACTCCCTGAAACACTATATTTTCATCTGGAAATTTCTGCATATGCTATGACTTCTGCCTTTAGCACTCTTCTCCAATTCTTCTTCTGACAAATTCCATCATTTCTCCAAGAAAAACTTCACTGACTCCAGGTTAGTTTAGATGTCTCTCCTATGTATACTATACCTCCCGAACGTCGGTGTAACAGCCACTTCATCAATCTGTTTCTTCCACAAACCTATAACCTTCTTGAGGTCAGGGATGTATTAGGCGTTGATAGCCCATGCAGTGTCTGACATATAGAATATGCTCAAGAATATCAGCTGAATAAATTAACCAATAAATAATGATTAAAACCTTTATTGTGGCACAATGCTAAATGTTATATAAAAAGTAATGACCAATTAGCATAATGTTTTAAAGCTGCTTACAAGTTAAAGAAACAAAAAACAATATCCAATAAATCAACAATCAATAAAAACATATTTCTCAGTCATGAAACTTAAAGCTTGCATGCTGTGGTAGGCAGAATAATGGCCAAAGATGTCCATGTCCTGATCTCTAAAGCCTCTGAATGTTGGGTTACATGGCAAATGGGAATTAAGATTGCAGATGGAATTAAGTTTGCTAAGCACCTGACCTTAAAATGGGGAGATATCCTAAATTATCTGATTGGACCCAGTGTAATCACAAAGGCCCTTATAAATGGAAGAAGGAGGCAAAAAGAGAACTAGTGAGCTGGCAAAATGAGGACTCTGCCTGATGTTGCTAGCTTTGAAGATGGAGGGGGAGGCCCATGAGTCAAGGAATGTGGGTGGCCTCTAGAAGCTGGAAAAGGCAAGGAAGTAGATTCTTCCTAGAGCCTTCTAAAGGAGCCCAATCCTGCCAAAACCTTGATTTTAGCCTGGTGGGATCCATGTTGGACTTCTGACTTCCGGAGCTGCAAGATGATATATTTGTGTTATCTTAACCCACTAAGTTCATGGTAACATTTTACAGTAGCAATAGGAAACTAATACACATACCCACGTTGAAAAGAATTAACTTTGGCTGCATGTGACAGATAGCGGTGTCTTAAAGAAGGTATAAATTTTTCTCTCTATAAAAGAGATCTGGAGGTAAGAATTCAGAGGTTAGTTATGGTATGGTCAAGGACTCCATCAGTCTTGTTGCTCTGCCTTTCTTCACCTTAAGGAGCTCTAACCAGCAGGTCTGATTCCAAACAGCAGGAAGAAGGGAAAAAATGGTGTGCCACCTCCTTCTGAAGGACTTTTCCAACGTTGCACACATCACTTCCGCTTATATCTCATTGGTCAGAACTGAGTAGCACAGTAGCACCTAAGTACATGCAATGCCCATTCAACCAGCCATGTGATAAGAGTGGAGGGTTCTATTAATAAATTGGGAAGAAATATATTGAGGAAAAGTAGCTATCACCACCTTAATACTGTAGTATTATGATTTTCCCCCTCTCATATTGTTTTTTAAGGATATAAAATTCTCTCCTAGATTTTAGATCAATTAGGGCAGGGACCTTCATTACACATATAGTCATTGAATAATTACTATGTAATAGTCTCTGAAAAATTTCTAAGTATTTACCAGATTTTGCATATACACACATTAGAACATGTGTATATACTTGGTCAATGAACGATGTTATATCAATTTAAACTTCTGTGTTGTAATTAATAGAAATAAAATTCTTGGTTGATAATAAATAAGGTGAAAAAATACATTTTATTTCTATTACTCAGGGACCTCACAGGAAACAGATGGCATACTCAAAGTATAAATTAAAAAGAATCTGATCAAGAAACTATTTCCAGAGATGTAGGTAGACTTTAAGGGAACCAGTAAGTTATGGATAAAGTACCTAAAGACTCACAGCAGAAGGAAACCACTACCATTTCTAGACCTGAAGGGACAAAGGGAAGAAGCAGTTTCTGGAACTTGCCAAGACCTGTAGCCAGGGGACAGGATTGTCTGACCTGAGCCATGCCCTTAGGTAGAGGAATAAAGCTACTGCCAAAAGCCACAGACAGGCAGGAGGGCATATGTGGGAAGGTGAAATAAATATCCTGACCTCTTTCTCTTTCCTTCCTCTGATCATCTGCCAATGCCTCAAAATTGGCTGAAACCAAACAGAAACCAGAGGGTAAAGAAGCCTGGGTGATGTGGTCCAAAGAAATCATCATCTCACAGCATGGAAAGGCAGGATAGACTTTTGAGGGACAGGGAATAACTGGCATAATATGAGAAAGCAAAGCATTTTACAGAGTTAGAACAATTCAAAATATCTTGAACAAAAGGAGAAAAGGAATTGATCCAAACAGAGTTGTGTCAGACCTGGGACAAAGAAAGATGGAGGAAAAGAATGCTTAAAAAGGGAAACAACAGAGAGGGGCACAGTGTGATCTATTTATGTAAGTAGAATAAAGAGAATGAGCAAAGAAATAGGGGCATGAAATGAGACTGAGAAGGGTCTGACCAAGGTTCTTAAAGTTGTGGACATATTAGAATACAGGATATGTCATACTGCCAACTTTTTCATCTGAGTCTAACACAATGGTGGGACATCTAAAACCTGTTATTCACTGAAAATATTTTAAATACATATACTTCAAGGACTGAACAGTGGCAACGATTGTAACTGAAGATCTGTGGAATACAGAAGGCCAGGACTGTAGGTCAAAGAAACAGACATACTCTGTAAGAGAACCAGTCAGCTGCTAAAAGATGTCAGAGAAAAGAAATACATGAAGACAAAAGGGAAAAACCCACAGTAGAAACATATCATCAGCCCTCTGATAACACAGTAAATACTAAAAATGTACTCAAAATCAAAATATGCATGTCGCCCTCTCCTAGCACAAATTATTAGTTGTTTAGCATAGAAAAAAACGTTATTCATGTTCATATATGATATCAACATTAGAAACTATCTTCTGTGGAGGTAGTCTTTGAAAGCAATTTGTTTTAACTATTATGATTTTATGAAAAAGGTAAGTTTTACTTTTTGGATGTTCATTAATATCCTTCAAACATCTCTGTTTATACTTAACATCTATGTTCCTGGAAAACTGCCCCCAAAATAAAAAGTTCTAGGTGTTAACATTTCATTGACTTATATTAAAAATAGGAGCCTTATTCCCCAGAGGGGGAAATACCATTTTGTGGTACAATAGATAGTAAAATCACACAGAGGTCTAGGGAAACATTTGCCCCTATTCTTCCTTCCTGGGAGGCTTTATTTGTGGGTTCTAAAGACAACTGTCGGTTCTGCATCACCCTGTAGTCATGTTTCCTTCCTGATTCAGCCACTGCAGAATTTGGTGAAACTGCAGGCAGTGAAGTTACCACTGCCCTCTTTTGTCTGTGTGAACCACATATCCAGAGTCACTAATGAGCCAAAGATCGAGGAGCAACTTTTAAGGGATTCTAAAGTCTGTACTTTGTTGGATAACAGGTATCAAATTTGTTGTTTACTTCACAGCGGTAAAATCACATGTTAACATAATTTAATTAATGTAATTAATATGTTATCCTTCCATGAAAATAACCAACTTTTTATTTTAATACATATTGTAGAATGATATATTATACCTCTGAAATGTGTTCTGGAACTTAAGTACATGGAAATCATAGGCTCGATGCAGAACACTGAAATATCTACATATGAAACTTAAAATAATTTTGTGTCAAATTTTACCTTCACTTATACATGTATCTTATATGGAAAGTAAATTGCAGGTGCGAAGCGTTCATAGAAAATTTATAGAAAAGAACTCAATATTAAAAATATTCTACCCATTTACATTTTTTCCTATAAATTTAGAAATTATAGTAATTCATTTTCAGCAGACTACCTTTCCTTCAGCATATGCAATCCCAGTGCTCACTAGAAGCAGTGTTAACATTTCATTGATATTAAAAATAATATATATTGAATATGTACTGTATGATAGCACTATGATTATTGAAAACTAATAATACAGAAGACATTTTAAACTCTTGTTAGCATCCCTATCATGTTTGATTGGAATAAACCTAAATTTTAATAAACTTATTCCTTTTCTAAGTTTATTCTAAAGATTTTTTCCAATTCTTTAGTTGTATTTAAGAGATAAGAACTATCACATATGCTTCAAGTTTAAAGCAGCAATTTATTTTTGAGATATAATTTTGTCTGCTTTCTGTCCAGTCTAGATTTCAATAATTTGGGAAACATTTATAGTAATTAAAGTAGAAATTTTGTATTAGAAGAGTTTTAATATCAATATTTCCTGTGCATATTTGAAAAATAAGAATAAGCAGAGTTAATCATGGGGAAAAATGATTATGGAGTATCTAAAATCAAGAACGATTAGTCTCAAAATAAAACAGGATATAAATGACAGTAAATGGCTTTTACATCCGTGATTTCAACTGTTCCTAAGAACTCATTGATGAAGGTAAACCATTTTTACTTTATAACCAAGAACATTCAGGAAAGGTCAACAATATTAATTTATGTGAGAAATATCTACTTACTGAGCATCTACTATGTGACTAGGTACTCTGCTAGCACATACACGAACAAGTGAAAAAAAAAAGGTATCTGTCCACATGGATTAAATAATTTTGGCCCAAGCTAACTCAATCAGTAAGCATTACAGTACAGAAGAAACTGACCTACTTGGTTTGTCACTTTGCTTTGTCTCTGATTTCAAGTTGAGGAAGAACACTGAAGAAAACTTAGTAGGGAGGTACAGGACGGGCACTTCGGAAAGAAAAGCATGTGTGATATTTCCTAATTTTAAGAGTAAGGAAAATGTATAGTAGAGTTAGAAAGTATTTTTTTCCTTTCTGAATGGAAATTAGGGTAACTAAAAATGTTTTGTGTTTGTGGGGCGGGGTGCTGACAAAGGATGAAGTCTATAACCTAATTTAGAAGGTAACTGAAGAACAATACACAGCTCTTAAGAGGGTAAGAAACTTACCACTTAAATCAAGCAAAAAGCGTGGACACAATTCTGGTTCTGACATGCATGAGTTTAGTTAACATGGTATTGAGGAAACGGAGAACTGCCTGTACTTAAAATGATCATTAAGAATAATGATTCTAGTCTTAGCATTGAGGATGAGAGTAGATATATAGAGATAATATATAGTAAAGAATATTTTACAGCCACATTTTATGAACCAATAAATAATGCATTTACGTCTCAAACTGCCAAAGCAAATGTAGGAGAGAAAATTTTCATCTATATTCAGGATTAAACTTTCTAATTTTAAATTACCAGACTTCAGCTGTAAATTCATTTCAGTTGAAAAGTTTGAAGAGATTCTTAACAAATCTTCTAAAATTCTGGAGGATGTCTAAAAGGTTATTTTAATAGAAAACCTTGCCATAGGTAGGACCTGTCATAGGTATGACAAAAGTTTATTAAAAAGAGACTCATGGACCTGGACAATGGACTAGTGGTTACTGAAGGGTAGGGGGGAGGGGGAACGGGGGAGGTAGATGGGGGGGGAGAAAAAATTATTTCAAAAATAAAATTAAAAAAATTATTAAGCATCTACTGTGTGACAGCACTGCACTGGGCAACTTATTGTTACTTCTAATATGCTATATGTCATGTTTCAGTTTCCTCAATTTTTCTACCAATAACTCTTATATCGTGAATTTACAATTACATTGAAATACAGCTCAGCTCATTTCATAAAATTGGTTGAACATTTCCTCATTTGAAAAAAGGTGGGAGGGAAGAAGGGGAAAGCTAAATCCTACTGACTACTTAAGACTTGACTTCTTTGGTATTTGTGGGGTTATCTAAATGGTCTTTCAGAAATCCTCAAATCTTGTACAAAGTCAGGGACTTGAGATAAGATCGGCAATTTGTCAGTCTCAAAGACCACATTTGCTAGCATGATTCTTAAGGTCCTATACAGGGATAACTGCTCATGTAGGTAGTAAATCATGGCCTGTTAAAACCTTAACTCTGTTTTCTGACGCCTACGATCTCCTGCGGCTATTCTAAGGCAGCTGTCCCCACCCTTTTTGGTACCAAAGACTGGTGCTCCTATAAGAATCTAATGCCCGATGATCTGAGGTGGAGCTTAGGCAGTGATGCTAGCCCTTCTGGAGCCCCAGCAAATGCAGATAAAGCTTCGCTAGCTGGCTCTCCTCATCTCCTGCTGTGAAAGCTCGGTTCCTAACAGGCCAGGACTGGTACCGGTGGGAGCCCGGGATTGGGGAACTCCTGCTTTAAGGGGAAAGCCAGAGGAACGGGGAAAGAAGGGCGGCTGGACGGGGCAGGCCGAGGTGACAGCAGGTGAGCCTGTGCAGAGGAAGTGAGACAGGGACACTGTGGGTATTACTCATTCCGCTTTACCCCCGAGGTGGCTTGCAAGCGGAACTTCTCGCCTCTCTTTCGGTCCAGCTGAAGTTCTAATTGAAGTCACTTCCCATCCCGGTTCGCTGGGGGGAAAACCATGCGTCGGTAAGGGAAGAAAGTCAGAATGACAAGGGTCAGGTAGCCTCTCTCGTGACGCTGCGTGTCCTCGCCGTCAGAGAACGAGCTTCCCAAATCAATTCTTCACCGTTCCCCGAACTTGTCCTTCCCATAATTCTGGGAAGTCCCGGGGGAGCACTCAACACGACCCTCTCCAGAGTCTCAGGATGCTCAGAGCGGACGAAAGCTGCGTAGGAGCGGAGCCCAATCTTGAGGAAGAGGGACAGGTTGCACGTTACTCTGAGGCACAGGGTCCCGGCAAGGAAAAGCCAGACAGACCCATACGTGCCCCAAGCAGTCGCGGCGGGTGTGGCCACTTCAGAGGCGGAACGCCGCGGAACCTCCTACTTTTACCTTTCTCGCTCCGAAAGCCTGTCGCACTTCTGACCGTGTCCCCAGTTTCCCAACGTCCCCCTCCCCCATCCCAAGACACCTGAGGGAAACTTTTCCTTCGCCCTTCAATTCAAACTCAGCTGTTTCCACGGTTGCCGCAAACCGTCCTCTCCCTAGCAACAAGGTTCCGGCCGTAGAGCGAGCGGCTCTAGGTGTAAGGAAGGTGATGTCGTAAAGCCGCGAGTGTCGTAAACCAGGTGCAGTGGGGAGGGGAAGGGGGTGGAGGCGGAGGGTGGGGGAAGAAGAGGGAGGGAGGGGAGGAGGTGACTCGAGCATTTAGACACAAGCGAGAGGATCATGGCGGATGGCCCCAGGTGTAAGCGCAGAAAGCAGGCGAACCCGCGGCGCAATAACGGTGAGTGGCGGAGGGGACCGGGGAGCGGCGGAGTCAGGGGGAGCCGGGCAGCCGGGGCGTCCCGGGGGTGAGGGGGGCGAGCCGGGCCGGGGGCGGCCGGGGCAGGGACGAGCAAAGTGGAGTGGGAAAGTAGAAAGTAGTGCTCTCTGCCCCCCTCCGCTGCCGGAGCCGCGCCGCGGCCGCTCGCTCTCCCTGAACCGTTATGTCTCTTACCTGGTCTCTCTCCGCCTAGCGGCTCCTGCCGCCCCTGCCTCCTCCCTGGACCGTTAGCCGCCGCCGCCGCCGCATCCCCGGCGCAGGGCGGGCAGTAGGGACACGGCGGCCACTTTTCTGGTCCCGGGTGGAGCGGCTGTTGCTTCTTTTCTCACTTTTCCCCACTCTTCTGCCCCTCGCGCCTCCCCGCTCCCCCTCCTTCTCAGCCCCCTCCGCTGTATTCTCTCTCAGCGCGGAGGCCCCCGGGAGCCGGGAACTAACTTGTGCCGGGGCTGGCCGTGCAAAGTGTCTTCCGCGCGCCGCGGCCCCGGCCCGCGCAGTCGCTCGGGCCCCGCGGCTCGGACCCGGCGGGCGGGCTGCGGGCGCGCGGCGGGCGACGGCGGCGGCGGGACGCGGTGGCCGGGCTGCGTGTCTTCCGTGCGCGCGTGTGCGCGGGCGCCGGCGGGGCGCGCCGCGGGAGAACCGGGCTCGGCCGGCGGCTGTAAAGTTGTGACTGGCCGGCGCGCTCGCAGAGTGGGGATTAGCGGCGGAGGAGCGGGTCCCTAAGTGCCCCTCCTCCCCCGCGCCCCGGCCACCGCGCCCTGGGCCGCGGAGGCGAGCCCCGCGAGTGAGGTCCACGTCCTGTGGGGCGCTGGTGGGGCGGCAGGGGCGACGGGGCAGCAGCGGGCGCCTACTTGCTGCTGGGGGCGAGCTGTGGATGGTGGCGAGCCGGGCAGCGGGTGTGTTTGTGGAGTTGTTACCTGGTTAGAGACAGGAAAGCACCACAGACAGAGCTCCCTCCCAGGGGAAGACTCCTTCTCCGCGCTGGGATGGGGTTGTGTGCGTACGCCTCTCTCTTTTTCTCTTTCGGTTTTTGGGGAAGTTGTTACCTGGGCCGGACGCTCGGAGCGCTGAAGCCGGATAATGGAGCTTGGATGGCGCTCGCGGTCTCGGGTGGAAGGGGAATGGGGGAGGGGGGCGGGCGGACCGACGGACGCGCGGGTCGGCTGCTCGCTCTGCAGCTGCAGTGTTTATTGATTTGTGCTGATGTGTCGGGGAAATACACACCCCTTGGCCTGGCGTGAGAGTTTAAAATAAATAAATAAATCAGAGAGAGAGAGAGAGAGAGAGAGACCCGAACATGTGGTGGTTGTTGCATAGTCGCCTTTCCCAGTTTGGAGAGACGTTGTAAGTTGATTGTATTTCTGCTTATCTCGGGGGCGATTCTGTGCTTTCTCTCCCTCCTGTTCAGCAGCGAAATGTCTGCTGATTGTTATTGTCTGGACAGTTCCTGTGCGAGAGGGGTGAGACTTGTCCGCCCGGGGGCGGCGGGAGCGCGGAGAGAGGCCCCCACCCGCCGGCCGGGTACCTGTTTGTATAATAATGGGCGGCAACGGCTCTGCCGCCGGCTGCGGCCCAGGCTATATAAGGAATTACACGTACATTTCGGACCGAGGGGCTCGTTTGGGTTCCTGCGTTATTTTTAAAACGAGTTTTTAAGAGTAGAGAAATAAATGCGCCTATAATGGGATCGCCGTATCTTCCAGAAAAAGAGGAGATATGTGTTTAAGTAAAAACTCTCTCGTGCTCCCCCCGCCCAACCCCCCCGCTCCTGGGCTCCTTTTCTCCCTCCCCTCTGGGATGCGAAACGCGAGGTTTTGTAACCTTTCCTGGCAATTTTAGGTTTTGTGTGGGATTTCCTGTCTAGAAGCAGATACGAAGATTTTAAGCTGCTTTAAAGACGTTTCCTTCCAATCGTAAACATATTTTTAATTTATGAGTCGACATTAAAATCATTGCGTTCATGAATGATTTAGTTATTCAAATAAACATTTGCATTTAAAAGCGTCTATCAGTTAATATTTTGTATCCTCGTTGTGGAGAGATGACTTGTTTCAGCAAGGAGCAAGGAGCGGAGCAAAGGCTATTGCGTTTTTAATTTCCTGTTTTAGCGTCAAATAGTGTGTGTTCTGTATTGAGCTGTTGCCGCTGTTGCTGATGTGGCTTTATGAAAGGTAAGTTGGTTCAGAAAGGGCTCTTCGCTTTTTACCTTATTTAAAATGTTCATCGCCATAGAAAGGGGCTTTTCTTGTTGCTGACGACATGTGTGTGACATGTGAGTCTGAACCACCCAGCGTCTGTGCAGCTGCTGTAAACATGTTTACCTGAGCAGGAAAGAATGGATTTCTCTCCTAAAGATACCGTGATATGAATATTACACCCATAAGGCATATCAACAGATGACTTAAGGGGAAAAAAGCTATCCTGAAAGGTACTTGAAATCAACAGGAAAAAGAGGTTCTCGGTCGCTGCAGCAAATGGCAACTTGTGCAGGTAGAAAAAAGATGGTGTTTAGTTTTCTCCTGCATGTATGTCAGCCCCCTCCTGTCTGCTGCTTTCATTCTCAAGGGAGGGATTTATTTACCACGCTTGCTGTCAGTGTTTTTCCTTTGTGTTTAATATTAGAAAAACAGATTTGGGGCTGTTTAGCACAAAATGTCTTTTCTGCAGTATGCATTACTCAGAAAACAAAAGGTGTTTAAGATAGCACTATACTACTACAGGTATCTTCCATTTTCTTCACTTTTGGCTCTGTCCTTGTTTTTCTTTTTGTTCTCAAATGCATTTCATCCATTGCCGATGATTACCGCCATGCTATTTGATTAAGTCTTATAATTTGCAAATTAGAAATGAAGTTATATGCCATTGTGTTGTGAAACCTCACGGTAGGTGCTGGTTGATATTTCTTAGCAACGCAATTATATTTAAGTTGCAGTTGTTTATTGGAGCGAATTGCTGGGAAAAATGTGAACTCTTAAATCTTTTTTAATGAAGGAATAAAGGATGTATACGGTGGCAGGTAGTCATAGAGATACTTGATGTTATATATAATTTTTTGTTCATTTTAAAATAAGGTAGGCAGATTTAACTGCTAATCCTCCAGTAAAATATTTTAATTTTCTCTCTGGAGTATATCTGCAGAGTGGGATATTAATGGGAGAATCAAGTAATGTAACTTGATAGGGGTAAGCCAGTTGAGCAAGGTGTGGCCAAAGCATCAAACCTTATATAGTAACTTCATGGTAATGATGATAGTTGTCTATAAAAGATTGGCATTAGAATTTCTTTAATCAGTTTTTTATCGTTTATAATGTAATGTTTTGCTATATTTTAAAGGCCTTTCTTCTCATTTTTTCACTTATATTCTCTGTGTGGTTTTCTGTATGTATGTATGTATGTATGTATGTATGTATGTATGTATGTATGTATGTATGTATTTTTGGAGAAATGTACTCTGGCTACTAATGACCTCTTGCTGATTAATTTACTTTAGATGGAATAGCAGGTACATATCTTTGTCATTTTTACCATTTTCACTTGCTGTCTTTGGAATCCACCAGTAGAGGATGCTAACAAAAATGATATTGGTGTAGTAGTACCATAAGTCTGTTTATCTCCTGTTGATTGGGACCTTTCGTGTAATTCTGAGTCTTACTGTTATTTCATACTAGCCTTGGGTAAATTAAGCATTAGCCTTTTCTAGTCTGCTAAGACTGGAAAGAGGTAGGAATGTTTGAACTCGAACAATTTTATAAATTTGATCTTTTTAAATCTTGAAATTGAGATTGTCGTCAATTTAGTTTTGCTTTAGACAAGTCGTATTACTGCTTTTTAGAAAAATGTTTTATGTTTTGGAGAACATGTAATGAGTGGGTCATTAATTTTGCATAGCTACTATTTAATCTTTTTTATTCATAGTAAGAACCCTGAGAAAAGACATTTTTAGACATTAAAAGATGTAAATGAGTAAATATGGTAAGAAAAATTGCAACTAATTGATTAATAATACTATGTAATTATTTTTCCATAACACATATAGACTTAAATTATGCATAGGTTGGCAGACAACTACTAATGAAGGAAGGCGTTAACCAGCAAGTCACTCAGATGTTAGTGATTTTTAGATTATATCTTTTCTGTCTAGTTAAGAATCAGAATCAGGCAATGTCTAAATTTTAATTTTACCAGTTGTAAATTAAGGAATGTAAATTTGTTTAGAGATTTTAAATGCAGTGAAAAAGTCTCAATTGTTAATTGTATGCTTGTAGTAAAAGAATCCTTTTCAACAAGCTATGTAAATTAATATAACTTTTACCTATAAATAATAGCGCAAGACTTAATGAATTTAGTTGTCTTTTTGGTTTGTGTCCTTAAATACTTAAGTTAATATAACTGTAAACTTTTGGAAGCCTTTCATTGGTCAGATGTTTGAAGTATTTATCTCCCTAATTATTTTTAATGATTCTATAAATGTGTACATTTATACTATTGCATTATGAACATGCGCTTGACATAAATGCATGTTCATAATGCAATAGTAATACTGTTTATCTGGAATTAGGTAGAATTACCTGTGTGAATTTCTCATTTTAGTACGTCATGATTCTGAGAGAGAGAATATAGTTTTACATTTCCTGACAGATATTTCTTGAATTGGGCATTATCCTTTTTCAGTAGTGACCAGGTGCAATTCACTTACTTTTTTTTTTTTAATTAACTGAGGAGTTTTACCACAAAGCCGTGATATCCATAATTGTAGCATGGAGCAAAACTTAAATTATCTTATAAAGTGAAAGGATTAATCACTTGTTAAGATGACACTGATATAAAAGCATCTGAAGTATTTTGTTAGTACTTTTTTCTTTCTTTAGTATCCAGTAATTTTGAAATAGCATACCCTATGTTTGCAGTTTTAGTCGCTTTGAAGCATGTGGTGAGAAAGTTCTATCAAAATGGGAATATTTTTTAAATAATAGCATAACTATTTCTCATAGTTTTGTTTTTATCTTTTCCCCTTTTTTTGCTTTCCCCTGTATAGGTTACTTTTAAGCATATGATTAGAGCCAGATGTAAACATAGATGCAATATCATGTGGAATTATATTATTAGCTTCTCTTAACTACCTGTATTGAATTGCAGTAGAGGAGAAGAAAAATCATGCAGATTTAGGAAGAAGATATACATTAGTGTGCAAAAGTGCAATGAGAGGTTAGAGGACTTGATGAAATTGTAGAAATAGTATTTAGGATTGGAAAAGATTTCTTAATCTTTGCAGCTTGATCACTAATTCATGGAGAAATGCATGTTAATTTATAATACAAATATAAGCTAAAATAAAAGCTTGTTGAAAGAAAATTAGAAAAGTACCCTGTTTAGGAAGTATAATAAAATAGTTTTTAAAAATACTTTTAAAAGGCCACATGTTGTACATAGTATCTGCTAAATAATCATTGAACTAGATTTAAGCTAAAAGTAGAAAATAAATAGATATACACATAGCAGCCCAAGTTAAAAGCAAATCTGATCTATTATACAGGCATTGCTATAGGAAATTATCTTTTTTATGTATGGGACTGTGTTTTGAGGATTGTATTCCTAAAGGGAGCATTCTTAGGACATCAGTTTTACCAAATAAAAATTTTCATTATGGTGTGAGCATGTCTAGATTTTAACCTTGATAGAGGGGGGTTATGTTGCTTGTTAACCTGAAATTGGGTTGCTTGAAAATATGGCAATATATTATACTACTTAAATAGCAAAACGCTTTCTGATAAGTAAAATTTGCCTTAAGATTGTTTTCAGAGAAAGTAATATTTAGAACTCACTTCATTAATTTTGTTAATACATATTTTAGAGCATATCATTTAGGTGTGTGTAGATAATTTGAAAGATTCCAAAAGGGAGGGCAAAAAGAGCCAAGTTCCTGTCTATATGTGTGTTATAGCTATGAAACATTTTTAGATTCTTGATATTTCATCTTTTAAGAAGTTATTTTTTTCTCTCGCTTGTTTCTTCCGTCATTTTCTTATTTAATACATTTGCTCTGTATTCATACAGATTACATTTATCTGTTCATATGTACATTTCTCCTCATAATCAACTTTATATATTTACTGAGATCGATATGTGGAGTTTGAGGTATAAACCATGGCTGTTGGTGGAAGACTAATGTTATAGTATGGCAACCTGGGAAAACCTTCATCATCTCTTTTGCAGTAACAACTACATCTGTGCTGGAATTATTAGTAACAGATGTTTTGTGACCTCTTAATTCCCACTCCCCTCTACACCCTCCCCCATCCATATTTAAAATTAAATGTGAATGGAAGCTAAATATGGGAATGATGTCACTTTCTCATGTTTATTGTTGTATTCTAAGAATAATTGAAATTCCTATTTTCTCTTTAAAAAATTCTAATTTCACATTTTTAGGTATTTTAAATATTCTAATTTTAGTTTTTAGGTATTTTAAGTACTCTAATTTTATGTTCACCAGCCTACAGTATATCCTAAATTTCCTTATCCTTAAGATCTTTATATCTATTTAATTCACAGTACTATCTGAGTGTTTCTTTGTTTATTTGCTTTTTTGTTAAATGCTTAGCGTGAGTAGTTTGTTGATTTAAAAAAATCATTCTCTTGGAATCTTAAAAAAAAATCATTCTCAGAATCTTTTTTTTTAATATGGAAGAGACCTTTAAAGATCATTTTTTATCTGAAAATTGATACAAATAAGCTGAAATTTATAGCCTTCAAGTAGAAGCTAGGTAAGAACTTTACCATGTGTTTTTAGAATTGGAAATAGTGACTTGTGGAAGAGCATATGGTAAAATCCCTTAACGAGTAGTTTGTCTCAACTTGGACTCAGGTTAACTTTAGTTTGCCTTAGATACTTGAAAAGGTTGTGAAAATCACTGTATCTCTTTAACGTTTTCTCCCTTCTACCCTCCAAAACTAAGTTGCTAATTCACTCCTAATACTACATAACTTTTCTAAATCTCTTGATATGCTTGTTTTTAACTTTTTTTTTGGGAGGGGGGTTGGAGGAGGCAGAGAGAGAGTAGTTGGAGGAGAGAAAATAACTTCATATGAATAAATATTAATTAAGAAAATAAAAGAAATAATTTTGGAACTGGAGGGATTTGGGAGAATCATCCAAATCCATTTGTGCAGATAAGCAAACAGGTTCAGAGGTAAAAGGACTTTTCCAGGTTTCTATTACTAGTTAGCTTGGACTAGGTTACAGCTTTTCAGGTTCATAGCTCAATATTTCTTTTATTAGACCATTTTGAACATATTTATCTGTGTTGGTAATAAGCAAGAACTAGATGCCATGAATTTTCAGGTTTATCGTAATTAAAACCAAAATGTATTGTGTAAAATGTTCGGTCATCTCAGAAAAAGGGATTTCTGATCCATTTGCCTAAGTCTGTAAATGCAACTATTACCTCTTAAAACAGTTTACATGCAAAGAGTTAGTTTAGTATTATAGGTATACTGGTTATACTTTTTTCTTTTCATTCCCAGTCTCCACTTTCATTTACTCTGTCCTTTCCAAACCTCACTTGTATCCAGTATTTTTATTTATGTACTTGTCTCTGTCCTTGTAAATTTATGGAGTTCTTTGTGTGTTTTGCTCTCTATTTTACTTCACTCGTGTTTGAGATCTGTTCATGTGGCTGTATGCACATGTAGTTTATTGCTTCTAAATGTGCGGTATTTCATGGTTTGCATCTAGCACAAATTATCATTTCCTCTTATGATGGATGCCCAGGTTGACTGGAACTTTTAGGTACAAATAATTCTGTAATAAACATCTTTCTACATGTTGCCAGTGGCTGTGGAAGAGTTTCTTGGGGGACATATATCCAGACGTGGTATTGCTGAGTTACGGGTTAGTCTCCTATTTAATATCACTAAGTTCTGCTGGATAAATTCTAAAATGGCTACAATTTTTTCCTTACCAACAGTGTATGAAAATTTCTAATATTTCACATTATTGCCAGTTTTTGGTATTGTACAACATCCTACATTTTGCTAATTTGGTAGTGGTTAAATAGAATCTCATGGCTGCTTTCATATGTTTCTCTGTTTGCCAGGGAGGTTGATCATTTCTTCATATCCTTGCTAGCCATTTGGGTTTTCATTTCCATGTCTGGCCCATTCATATCCTTTGCCCTTATTTTCAGTTGGGTTTCCACTTCTTATTGATTTCCTGAGTTCCCTGTGTATTTGGGAGAGTAATCCCTTGGTGGTTTTCTTTTCCCAGTGTGTCAGTTATCTGTTGATTTGACTATTGTATAGGAGTCCTTAATATATTTAAATCTATCAAATTTTGATTTTGTGTATGGTAAGAAGTCCATCCTAATCCATAAATTGCAAAGATATTCTTCTAATAGTTTTATAGTTTTACTTTTCCTAATTAGATCTTTAATGCATCTGAGTTCATCTTTAGAATATAACATTTCTTTCTTAAGAGAAGCAAATATAGTGGTTAATTGTTTAGTTTGATCTTACAATGTACCAGCTGAATCACCTTGACTAAGTTACTTAGTCTCCCTATGCTTGAATTTCCCCATATGTAAACTGGGGATGATAATCTCAGAGTTGGGAAGGTTAAATGAGACCTATGAAGCACTGTGCTTAATACATGCTTTAAGCATTCAGTAGCTGTTTAAAACTTTACTTATTAGGTTGTTTGTTTTAAATACATTTTGCATCAAATGACAATTTCTTATCCTCCAATATTAACTGTAATATAACTGCCATCTAAAGGAATGTTGTAAAATTTGTTCATTGTCTGCAGCTTTGACCTTAATCATTGGTTAGTGGGTCTGGACCAAAGGACAAAGCCGTTAGTTAAATCAGTAATAGAATAGTAATACACACTGAAGTTTCATATCAATGCTATTTGTGATAACATCTTTTAGCTTGAGGAAGGCTGCCTTGGATTCTTTTTAAGGGGCCTTGTATTGAGAGAGACTTCGCCATATTACTTTTATGTATATTATTGACATGGACTTCAAAGGTAATGTCCTAGTGTTATTTTGCTGCATAAAACAAAGAACCCAACCCCAAGAGAGCTAAACTTTTATATTCTCTATTTGAAAAGCCTAAGGAGTACATGGCTTTTCATACACTCATTTGGTTTGGAATATATTTAAGAAATGATTGTCTTACTGTGTTTTTGTGGTATAGATCAGAGCAATCCTAAAACAACAGTTAAAGTCATAACCTGTTTGGGGGTGTGTGTGGGGGGGTGTTAAGAAATTTATTGAGGTTTAATTGATGTACACCATTATGCATGTACATTTTGATAAATTTTGACATCCTTATAA
Source organism: Pteropus medius (assembly GCF_902729225.1). Classification (NCBI taxonomy): domain Eukaryota; kingdom Metazoa; phylum Chordata; class Mammalia; order Chiroptera; family Pteropodidae; genus Pteropus; species Pteropus medius. Next base: position 2,837,086 of record NW_024350397.1, read on the forward strand.
GTGTAATCACTAACACAGTGAAGATATAGAACATTTCCATCATCCCCCAAAGTTCCCTTGTACCTCATCTCAGTCAGTCCTCTCCACCTCTGGTCCAGGCAACCAATGATCTGTTTTTGACCACTAGAGATTAGATTTACTGTGTCTAAAGTTTCATATAAACAGAATCATACAGTACGTACTCTTGTCTGCCTTCTTTTGCACAACAATGTTTTTGAGATTCATCCGTATCATCTTATCAAAATTCAGTATGAGAATTTCTACTTAAATTTAAATTTTCTTTTTTTTTCCCCCAGAACTCAGCTATGAACCAAAACTCCAGACTGTAGAGTAACACAAATCCAACCTTTCTGGTTTTATATGTTTTTCAATTGAGAGTTGCATTGTGCTCAGTCAATATTTTCAAAAATTTTCACATCCTTGACACATTTTAAATTCGTGGAGACATACTTCATTAAGGCTAAAGTTTCAGGAAAACATACCCAAAGAGAATGGCCATACTTAAGCAGAATGTGAATGTCATCTTCATGGTCTCTTATTTCTACATGTTTTCAATGAGTTTAGGACTATGCCAATTTTTTCTTTCTTTTTTTTTTTTTACATTCCATCGCTTTATCTTTACATATAGAATTTGTTTGGATTTATCATTTATCTAGAGTTCGTTAAGGGACAAAATTTTATTCTTTTGACATGAAAATTTATTTAAGCATCTCTAAACTCCTTGCATAAGGATTTCACCCTGCTGTTCTGCCGAAGCTGCAGAGTAAAGGTCTCTAGTTACCTCCAAGTCCTGTGAACCTTTCTCAGTCTTTATCTTATTCTACTTCCTGTATTTGATTTTGTTGATTCTGCTGGAAGATTTTGCTTTTTCTCAGTTTCCATATTATTACTCTTGTTTTCTCATCTCTTTCCATTCTCTGTTGGAGCTTCCTCTTCGGTATTACCTAGGGCTGTTACTCTTCTCACTGGATATGCCCTGCCTAGAAATCTAACCCAACCCAACCCTTAGTTTTTAGCTATGACCTATATGCCACTGTTTTCAAAATCTTTATCTCTTGCCCAGAACTAGACTGAGCTCAAAATAAGTATATACAGTTGTCTGTGCAACTTTTCCATCTATATATCCCGCAGGATTCTCAAACTTTATATGTCCAAAGGTGAACTAATTCTTTTTATCTCCCATTTAGTTTTGCTTTTCTTCTGCATTCATTATCTTGTTAATGCCATCGCCAATGTTTCACACTCCCAAGTGAAAACCTAGGCTTAACCTTCCCTCTTATAACCTGATAATCAGATCTGTCATTTCCGACTCCTCAATATCTCTCAAATCAATCTTTTCCTCTCCGTTTCTATTTTTGCTGCTTTAGGATCCTCCTCACCCAAAGTCTTATACTAGCCTCTTCTCTCCAGCCTTCTCTGTCATGCAGGCTGCTGCCAAAATTATCTTTGTTAAGAAAAAAAGTCTGATTCAGTCATTCTCCCAATTAAATCCCTTCCCTGGTTCTTTATTAACTTACTAGATAAAACTAAGATCCTTACATGACACATTTATGATCCTACGCCTGCTGCTACTACCAGCTATCTGTTGACCAGCTCCCACCTACTAATCTACTACCCACTGTCCATAGATTCCTGTATCTACAAGCTTTTTCTTCCATGTCTTTGAATATGCATTCGTTCCTTATACTTGAAATATATTTTCTTTTTCCTACCCCATATTTTCTGGTGTATTTTTAAAGGTGAACCAGGAATTCATCTCTGGTATTTCTTCTGAAATGCTTTCTGTAATCCCCTTTCCATCTGTCTGAGAAAATTATCTTCTGTTATACCTGCAAATCTGTCTTTTATACTTCTATAATTATACTTATTCTTCTGTGTTACAGTTTGTTTCTATGTCATCTTCCCTACCTTACTATGGTTTCCTTTAGAATGGAGACTGTCTTACTCATCCTGGCATGCCAGTAGGTGGTGGTAGTAGTTGTAGTAATGGCATGGAGTGTGTAGCAACTACTGCACTTATATTATGTTACTCTATGCCAGGTGCTGCTCTCAGTGCTTTACATTTATTAGCTCATTTGATTCTCACAATAATCCTATTACTATTTTTAGACCCTTTTTAAAGATAAGGAAACAGCAGAGAGAGATTAAATAATGTTACCAGGGTCACACAGCTAATAAGCAGTAGAACAGGGGTTTCAATCTATTTAGTCTGGCTTTAGAATCTGTGCTTTTAGCTACTGCCCTTTATTGCTTCTCAATGCCCTTGGCACATGGTGGGCATTCAGTACTTGTTGAATAAATGATTAAAAATTTTACTGCCCTGCTCCCTTCTGCCCCAAGTTTAACTTGAAAGACTAAGTAAGATTCCCTTAGACTTCGTTTTCTTATATTTCATGAATATTTAAAAGTACATACATCTGAATTGGTTATATATTATTTTTACTCGTAAATTGAGTTTTTTAAGTCCATTCTTTTTAGATTGGTGATTTTTCATTTAAACTAAAATCTTATTTCCATTATCTATTTTTTTCCCCAAAATATAACATACACTAAATAAAGCTACTCTTACTTTGGCATTAATTATTATTATGCATGTTATCTTGGCATAGATGCTTGGTCTTGTTGATTTTTAGCTATATGCTTTACCCTTAATTTTGTCGTGGCTAAAGAAAAAATATTTCATTACTTTGAAGTTCATTATATATACATTATTTATTTATTCATTCATTCATTCATTCATATTTGTCTTTTTCATTTCCTAAGAAAAACATATATGTCACTGCACTAATTTGAATGTAATTCTGATTTTTAAGATAATATTTTTCTATCTCACTTCTGTATTCCTTTTTACCATCATCCTATTCCTTGAAAAACCATTATAAGTAATTTGTGTTTTATTTTTGTTTTTAAAGCCCTCACTTTTTTTTTTTTTTTTTAATATTCTGTTTAGCTCTATATCCGGCTTGAACATTCTAGATATCAATGCATAATTCCTCCTGACCCGGTATCCTTAGGTGCATTTATAGAAAGAACATTGAACTGGGAGGTAGCAATCTTAGATTCTAATATTAAATCTGCCATTAATTGGCCTATGAAATTAGGAAAATAATTCAGTTTATTTGGGCCTGCATTTGTACATCTGTAGAATGAATATGATGGATTAATATTGCTAGGCAATGATACTATGAAGATGAAAGATGGTATTTTGCCCTAAAGAGCTTACCGTGTAGCAGGGAAGAAAAATAGGAAAACAAACCTTTAGAATATACTTTGGTAACTGATTTGATATTCTGCTCCACGTACATAGAAAGGATAGACAAATCTTAAAGGATATGTGTAGCTTATCTTAGTAAAATGTATAACATAACATTCCAGACAGGGAACTGGTATGTGCAGAAGCATGAGATACACACACATGCATTGTGGGACATGCAAATCACATTTGGTTGAACTCCGTAGGGGTGAGTAGAAAAATGGCTAGAGATGAGGATGGAAAATTAGATAGGAAGCAAATGAAAAAAAGCTTTATATTGCTGTGATTGGATTTTATCTTAGAAGTTGCAGAAAGTTGCCAAAAGGTCTTACAGCAAGGAGTGATATGATTATATGTGTGTAATTCATCATTTTATCTTCTTTATGTATCAATTGTTAAATAATTAAAAATTTAAGAGTATATATGCTTGCTTTACTAAAAGTGGGAAAAGCTATATAAAAATAAAAGCTTATTTGTCCTGTTTTTCTTGAGTTTTTGCTTATATATACTATACTGTTAATAGAGTCACATAGTATTTGCTCTAAAATGGTGCTGCCACCACTCTCTTCAACCATCACCATCAATATCAGTATAAAAAGCTTACTTTACAAGAGACAGAAGTGCCTTGGTTAGAGTTGGCTCTGCACTTCTGAGCTCTGTACTCTTGTGAGAAATCATGTATTTTTATTTATTTCTTCTTTCCAAATCAATAAATTGCAACCCATACAAAAGCATTATAGACTTAACAGTCCTAAGAAATAAGATGGTTTTATTGCTAGTAATTATGATTCTCCAAAGATGTAAGATCCTCTGTGATTAATATTTCTACATTATTTTCTAGATTATTTCTGGCACTTACTAATGGTCCTGTGTAGCACTCTATCTTGTGAACCTGTTATATGTACTTTGATACCAACTCTCTACCATAGATATTTTATAACATACAGTTAGATGATCCTTCAGTTCTTTCAGATGGCATGATCCAGTACCTGTTTGCCTTATGAATAAGGCTAATGAGTGAGCTGGCTATTTTATTGTCTACATTAAAATAACTGGGCATCTACAAAACTTGAAGATTCCAAATAAAACTTTGCTTACCTGAATGTTTTTCATTCAAAATGCTTTCGGCCTAGTATATGTTTACCTTATTGAATAAAAAAATTCAAGCTTTTTTGGGTAGTTACACTATATGCTACAAGATGGAGTAAAACCACTGCCTTTTTTTTTTAACACCAAGTACTGAGAAAATACACTTTATCATACTTCAAACACTAAGCTAATAATTCTTATGTAAAAAATAGTATTTATATATCAGATTTCTAAATAGTCCACATGTGACCTAATTTACATGTTAATTAAGGAGTTTTTATGCTCTTATATACTACACATTTTTAGTCAAAAAATTAAAGCTTAGCTAACTTAATTTTGTTAGTATTCATTTATACTTTATTGTAACTTACTTATATGTTAACTTACTTTATGTACCATGTATGACATTAGTAAAACTTGTTATATAATGCTATATAATTATAACTTTTACCATGTCAAGTTAATTTTTTGGTAGGGAGCATCCTCTTTTCTTTTTTTCGTAATAGATGGGTATGAAGTTTTACTATACCAACTTCAAAAATGGTAGGGCAGTAAGGCAGACTTTGACAGTCCGTTTGGCATATAAAGCATGTGGGGAGGGAAGCAAGGTGTTAGCTATTTTAAGGTTTCACGGCCGCACTAACCCCTGTCTTGTTTATGTTCATCTGAATTTTGTAGAGCCTGGGTATTGCCATATGTCCTAAGCATATTTTGTTGAGACAGCAGTCAGGGAACAGTAGTGGTCATACTTCCAACATTGTATTCTCTGAGTTTCTGATCACCATAGTCTCACATATAAGGTAAGTCATTGCAGGTAGAAGGTCTCAGGTGTAAGAAGGATAAAGAACACAGGAAATGGTAAATATGGGTAGGTACGGACAAATACTGTAGAAAACTTGGGAGAGGGTAAAATTATTGATTAGCTGTAAACTTTGGTAAGTTATGAATTCATGTTAAGAATTCTGAAATAAGGAATAAAAATCTATAATATATCTTCTAAACTAATAGAGAGGGAAATAGAATGAGAAGAAATACTCAATCTAAAAAAAAAAGGATAAAAATTAGAGAAGTAGAAAGCACAGAATAACATAGTAGCAGTAAATGCAAATATATTAGTAATTATAATGCATATGTTGACAAAATGCTCTAGTTAACAGAAATGATTGTCAAATTGTATAAAAAACTAAAATCTAGTTATATGCTGCTCATATAGAAACATACTTTAAAAGGATATAAGAAATTTAAAACTAAAAATGATAAAGATATGCCTGACAATACTTACTAAAGAGAGGTTGGATTGTGTGGCTATATTAATATGTAAAATTGATCTTAGCGGGAAAAAAAATGTCCTAGAGCGTGAGGGTTGCTAAATAAGGATAAAAGGAATGATGATATACTTTCAAAATGAGCAAAAAATAGGACCACAGAAGAGTTAGGCAAATTCATTGGCATTATGAGTTATGTAAAATATTTTCTCTTAACAAGCAGAGAAAAATAAAAATACAGAAGAGTTTAATAACAGCATTTACAAGCTTGCTGTAATGGACATTTATGGAACATTGTATGAGAATTCTTTTAAAAAATTCTTAAAACTTTTTTAAAGTATGCAAGGGACATTTACAAAAAATGATAGCATTCTCATCAAATGCAGCTGGTTTTAACTAATTTTGATGAATTAGCATCATACTGCATTTTCTGGTCATAATGCCATTAACTATCACTACATAATTTCTTTGTATGTTTGGAAATTAAGATTTATTATCTACAAATAAATCATGAATCAAAAAACTTGCAAGGAATATTAGAAAATACTTATAATTTAACAGTAATAAAATACTATAGGAACTTGTATGATATAGCTTAAGTGAAACTTTATGGAAATTTATAGACTTCACATTATGGGAATAAATGCTGAAAAAGAATTGCATTCTTAATAATTAGAAGGGTAAAGGGGGTTAAATATATAGTGATGGAAGGAAATTTGACTTCACGTGGTCTACACACAATACATATGATATATTATTGAATTGTACACTTGAAACCTATATAACTGTATTAAGCAATGTTACCCCAATAAATTTAATAAAAAATTAGAAGAATAATAAAATACTCCCCCAATTAAAGCTAAAAGGAAATAAATATTAATGAAATGGAAAACAAAAGTAAATCAGAGAGTAAACAATACAGCTAAAAATAGATTATTTGAAAAGACTAACAAAATTGAAACTGGCTGGCAAGATGAATCAAGGGAAAGAAAAGTTCATAAAGAATATGCGGTATGTGTATACAGTGGAATATTATTACTCAGCCTTAAGAAAAGATGAAATACTGCCATTTGCAACAACATGGATGGATTTTGAGAGAATCATGCTAAGCAAAATAAGTCAGAGTTGAGAACCATATTATTTCACTCATATGTGGAATATAAAGCTGAAAGCAAATGAATAAGACAAAAACTAATAGACACAAACAACAGCTTATTGCTTACCAGAAGGAATGAGGGGAGGGGGAGAGATAGCTAAGGGTAAAAGGGGTCAACTATATGGCGATGGAAGGAGATTTGACTTTGGGTGGTGAACACACAATGCAATATACACATGATGTATTATTGAATTGTACACTGAAACCTATATAAATTTATTAACCAATGTCACCCTGATAAATTTAACAAAAAATGAAGTGAAAAAAGTAGTATTTGGAATGAAAAAGAGGATGTTAATGACACATTTCAGGAATGATTATCTTAATATAATCAAAAGCTTAGATAAAATGAACAACTTAGAAAAATATAGCTCACTTTGGCTCAAGAAGGAATAGAAAACTGATATTCTTAAAATATAAAGGAATCATATTCTCACAAAAAAAGTACCAGCTCCACACATTACTATCAAGTTCGACAAAATATCCAATGCATAATAACAAGGTCCTCATTAAGAAAACTTGATCTATAATGGCATTGGTATTGTCGGTCAGTGGAGACAGGCTGCTTTTTTCAATAATTAAATGAAAATAATTGAGTTGGACCATGACCTCGTATTATTTAGAGAAATCAGTTGGGCTGGATTATAGATCTAAATCTATAAGGTAAAAGTATAGTTAAGGTAAACCTATAACACTTTCTAAAGGTCATAGAGTAGAATATTTTCATGACTATGAAAAAATATGATAACTGCATAGAGCAAAATATTAGTAAATATGACCACATCAAAATTAATCATTTGTTTTCATAAAGAAAGTGGGGTTTAGTATCTAGCACATATAAAGTTCTGCCAGACAGTAAAGTAAAGACAAACAACTTAATAGAAAACTGAGTGCAAAGGCCTTGAACATGCACTTCATAAAAGAGTAAACTCATTTGGCCAATAAGCATAATATATGATACCCTCATAAATAATCAGGGAAATGTGTATTGAAACCAAATGAGAAGGCATTTCATACCTCCTAGATTCTCAAAAATTAGAAGTTGTTTATGTGAATATGGAGCAACTAGAACATTTAGGTAGTGCTGGTAGTAATGTTAATTGGTACATCTGCTAGAAAAAAAAATTGACATTATTAAATCAATTTGAAGAGGCATATACACTGTGATCCAGTATTTCCATTCTGAAGTATGTCTTAGAGAAACCTCTCTGCAGAGATATCAGGTGATATATGTCATTATTCATACAGCACTGTTTATAATAACAAACAACAACATGTATCAACAGTAGGTTGAATAGTGGTGTATTCATACAATGAAATGTTATACAATACTAAAAATGAATGGATTACACCTGTGCTCAACAACTTGGAATATATCAGGAATATAATGCTGGAACAAAACAAACATAGAATATATAGCATGGTTCCAGTTATATGAAATTCAAGAACATGCAAAATGAAGCAATATATTTAAGGATACAAATTAAATACAACTCTTAAAGGGAATGATAAATATAAAATTTAAGGATGAGTGAATAACGTGAGTTTGGAGAGGGACACATATTAGGTAAAGGTAAATCAAACTTTTATAATAAACATGGTTAATTATTAATATTTAAAATTAATAATTACTGATATTTAATAGAGCACAATAATTTCTACCCTTGGGTGTGAGATACTCCGATACTCCATTGATTTCAAGGGGTACAGACAATTTTAGTTCTTTTACATTTCTCTAAGTATTAAATTTACATGGTTTTCTACTTTTATAAATTTTTTGTTTATTTACCACATTTTAAGAAGTTTGAGAAAGGCATTGCCTTATAGTTTTCTAATTTAAAATATACTATGTCAATTTTTACAATTGCATTTGTGGATGTAACATTTTATTTCAGAATATTACCATTTTGCTTTATTTATCAAACACAATAGTGTTTATGTGTCGGCACTATTCTAAGCACTTTAAAAATATTAACTCATTTAATCTGGATTAAAACCCTATGAGGAAGATATTATCCTCATTTTATAGGTAAGGAAACTGAGGCACAGAGAGGTGGTTGCCTAAGATCGCAGAGCTCGTAAGTGTAGCCTATATTCAAATCTAGGCAGCCTGGCTCCATACCATCTGGTTAACCATAAAGCTGTAAAGACCATATGAAGTAGATCTCTAAGGGGAATATGCTATCTTTTCATTATATTTTTTAATACATAAAGTCCTATTTTTGAAGGTTGCCAGTGTCTTGTCAGACTATGATGAAATTATTATATAATTTCTTTAAGAATGTTAAAAGATTAGTAAATGATATATTTTAGACATTGATTAAGTTTACTCTTAAATGAAATTTGTATTTCTATATTCATGAGATGAGAAAAGTAGATAGGTAAAAGTCTCTGCTGGTCTAATTGCAGGCACACCCATATGTACAAATGGTGATAGTGACCTTCTTAAGATGAGTTGATGCAGTCATAATTTAAAATCAGAAATTTTAGCTGTACCATGTATAAATTTGGGAAAGCAATATTTGCTTTAGGAATGATGACATACTTTTGGGAAATTCTTATAGTAAAATAGAGTTAGACTGTGAATAGAGAAAATTGGGCAATTTTAAGTGATTTGTGAAGAAGCTAATAGTAATGTTTGAAAGTGAGACACCAGGGATAAAGAGAAGAATCAGACACATCCTTTAGAGCAGTGGTTCTTTAGCCATTGATGTTCACACTCTTAAGAATCTGTTTTAGCTTACAAGAATTTCCATGTAGAGTCATGGGTTTTATAACTACATGAAAGTCTTCCCCTGGGTCAACTTTGAACCCTGTTTCCATTTTAGAGCCTTTAGAGGTTCTTGAGAGATTGCATCCTATAGCTGTAAGCTCATGATATATGTTGTCTCTTAGAATTTCAGCTTTTCTTTGCATTGTTCTTGTTAGCTACTTCAAATAGCTTAACTTTCAATGACACATGGTTTTATCAGTAGAACACATGACTTACTGATTTTTCCTTTTTAGCTTAAACTGTAAATTCACTTTCTGAGATTCTTCAAAAGACACTTTCAGAGCTTCTTCAAAAGGCAGTATTTCCTACTTTACTTGATTATCCTGTTTTTCTTTTTTGTAAGATTAAGCACATATGTAGCATATTGTAAGCAGTTATTTACTTTAAAATAAAAGAAGGCTCTTGCAGCTGAATTAAAGACGTTTATTCTTTAAGAACACATGTAAATGTATAGCAATTTATAGCTCTAACCATCAAATAATTTGGGACGTTCACAAAGAATTCTGGGTAATTATGACAGTGTTCCACCCACATCTGGTATTTGCCCACTTCTTTACTAGGGACACTGGGTCATATAATGTATGGTGATTTATATTGTTTTAGATTAATTCACATTAACATAGCACAGGAGAGTAAATATAGTCCTCGAGATTTCGGGATATAACCTTCATGAAATGTTTCTCAGAAAGTAAGAAATATTTCTTTTTTAAAATCGTATTGGTTATATTAGTTTTAGGTGTACAGTATAGTGATTTGACACTTTTATACCTTACAATATGGTCACCCCAATAATTCTAGTAATCATCTGTCACCATACAAGCTTACCACATGTTACTGCCTATATTCTTACTCCCCTTTTTACCCGTCCTCCCCCCCATCTGATAACCACTCCTTTGGTCTCTGTTTCTATAGGTCTGTTTTGTTTTGTTTTTAGATTCTGTATATAAATGAAACCATAAAGTATTTGTCTTTTTCTGTCTGACTTATTTCGCTTAGCATAATACTTTCTAGATCCATCCATGTTTTTGCAAGTGGCAAGATTTTATTCTTTATTGCTGGGTAATATTCGATTTATATACACACACACACACACACACACACACACACACACATATGTACACACACACACCATATCTTTATCCATTCGTCTGTCAGTGGACAGAGGAATATTTCTTGATTGTATCTTTTAAATTAATGCAAAATTGCTTTGTTAACTCCATAATTTATTTTTATGTATTTAAGGACCACAGAAATTTATATTAAATTTTTTTCCTTTAAAATTTGGATGAGATGAGATCTCTAGGATGATTACGTTATTTAATTGGTGGCTTCAAGTCTCCATGTTACTCATTTCCTCTACCAAGCACATGTTGCTTTTGGCACAAGATATCTTTCCTTCAGATGTTATACTTAGGGATAGATTTTATGTAGTATTAACTTATTCTTTTGGTACAGACTTGAAACCGTTTGGAAGATAAACTGTAGCAATTTAAAAGTTTGATTTTTGTTGAATGGAGTTGCAGCTAATCTTTAAAACCCATTGATAACATTTTAGTAATAGCATTTAACATTCAGAAAGGAAAATCACCTAACTTTTCATTTTCAGTTTTACATAATTTAAGAATTTGGTACTTGATGGCTTATTATTCTTGGTATGAGATTAGCTAATATAATGTAACAAGCATTTGATGATTGCCTACTGTGTTGTGGAAACTGGTAATTGCTAGAGCTATAATGATGGATAAAACTGTGGTTCTGCACTTACAGAGCTCATAGTCAGATGATGGAGAATCACAAAAGTAGATATTTGTAATGTAGTACCATCACTATAATATAGAGAAATGAAAAGAATGTCTGAAGAAAGCATTACTGGAAGAGATAACATCTGAACTGAATATTAGAGGATGAGAGAGAGAGAGAGATAAAGAAGGAGGGAGGGAGGGAGGAGGAGAGAGGGGGAGGTAGGTAGAGGGGTAGGGATTGAGCTTGCATATCAGAATTGAGGTGAGGGAGGCAGAGGGGAATGGGAGCAGAGAACCAACCTGAGGGAGAACAGGAATAAAGGCACGTTAGTGAGAAATGGTATGATGTATTCTGGAAGTACAAGCAGATGTGTGTTGGTAGGAGCATAAATAAGTGATACAGAATGATAGGTATAAAACTAGATCATGGAAAGTTTTTCATGCCATTTTTAGAAGCTTACACTTATATCTTTCATTTTGTGCGTTAGGAAGTCTTTGAAGAGTTTTAAGCAAAGGCCTGATTTGATTTTAGTTAAGTTTAATAGATTACTCTGGTAGCTGTTGTGGGTAATAAATTTGAAGGGAAGAAGACTGGAGGCAGGGAGGCCATTGAGAAGTAGTTGGCTTAATGAGAGCTGGCGAGAGTTTAAACTAGGTCTGTGTTAATAGAAATGGAGAAGAAGGAACAGATTTCAGATTCTTTATATTTCGTTGTTGGTAGTAAATGCAGCAGGACTTGATGTTTGGAAATTACCAGTGTGGGGGCAGTAGACAGGTTTAACCCTAGTTTCTAGTTTGAGTGACTACATGAATGATGATGGCACCAGAGAGAGAAAACATGAGTAAGGATCAACTTAGAAGCTAAGGAAGTCAGTTTTGGATATATCAAGTCTGAGATGGTAGTGGAAAAACCAGGGGAGGTCTAAGAAGGCAATTGACTTTTTTAATCTGATGCTGTAGGATGTGACTGGTGGCCCTGGATTGGAAAAATCAGAATGTAAGAGGTGATTGAAACTATGGGACCATATAGGGAGTGTATGTGCACAGGCTGAGGAGAAAATGAAAGACTACAGAGGACAATATTGGGGAGCATCAGTAGTTCAGAGTCAAGCAGAGAAAAAGAAGCTTCACAAAGGAGAGAAGGAACTAATCAAGAACAAGTGATAATAATCAGTAAGCAGACCTGTAGATCCAGCTGAGATAAGAAACTACACATTTTTAATGGAACAAATTGATATACATAGTTGTGATTTCCTTAGATGCCCTCTGTAGCCTGAGTAGCGGAGATGAGAATGTAGTGTTAACCTAGGACTGTGGTTATGAGTTTAGGGAAACTAATGTATTGAAGTTAGAGCAATTTAGATGAACAGCTGTGGCAAATGTTGCATATTATATGTTGTGCATTAGTCTTTAAATTCATTTGATTTTCACTAAAGAAGATTCTAGAATGAGGGCAGGGGAGTGTATTTCGTTGTCTATTGTATTCTCAGTGCCTGATATATAGAATGAACTCAAATACTTGTTGAATAAATGAGTGAATATTAAGTACATATTATTATTCCTATTTTACAGATGTAGAAACTGGGCAAGGAAATAATAAGTAACTTATGTTATTTACTGACAGAGCTAGTAGGGAAGAAAATGAGCCTAGGAGAGGGAGCTGGTAGAAAATTGAACGGATTCTAGGACTAGAGATCCCTCCCCCTCTCCCAACTCTCTTTTTGAATGCTTTTGTTTCAAGAAGCTCATGAGACCTTTCTATATTACATTGTAGCACAGAAATGAGTAAAATTAATTTTAGCACTAAATTATAGCTAACGTTTTAAGTTGAGTATTTTCAGAATGTTTTGATAACCTAGGCAGTCCTGTTTGATTTTTAAAAAATTGTTCAATCTGATATTTCATTTGCTTAGAAAGGCTCTAATTTCTTTTCACATACTTTGATTAGCACTGTAATTTCTGTCCTTATTATTGCCCTTCAGAAAAATATAAAAATCCAGTAATTTATTATAGGATTGTTTTAAACCTGAAGTTTAAAGCATAGCCTTTGATTTCTAGGATTTTTCATTTTTGGCTGTATAATTATGTATAATTATGCTTGCTTGTGTGTGTATGTGTTTGTCTTCCCCACAAATGAGTATCATTCTATGAATAGCTCTTAGGAAATTCATGGTAATCAAATATATTATAAAATGTGTATAATGAAAAGGTTGGAGGAAGATGCCTTTTAGAGCAGATGTTCTCTGATTTTGTGGTTCTCTATGCTCTGCCCACTTCAGATCTTAGTAAGGAGCAGCTGAAATACTGCTAAATGACCTTTGACACAGAACCCTTGAAAACCCCAAGTATAATTTCACTTTCACCTCCTTTATAAGCCTGAATGCTTGTCAGATCAAATGTGTTTAGGTCTTTTTATTGAATGTACCTTGAGGAGGAGAACAAAGCTTGGATTCACCTTGGTATAATCCTCACGTTTATCTTGTCCTGTTACTGGAGTTTGTTGGGGGATGGGGCATCAGTTCTTTTTGAGAAGAAAGTGAAAGCAGAATGTAGGTGGACTTGCTGTCTTCTCCTTACTTTCCCAGCAGCCTCACTAGGTCCTAGTGATTTCCATACATTAACTAGAGAGCAGACTAGGTGGGTTGCTTGTTGGTATTTGTGGTTCCAGTTTATTCAAGTACCTATGTTAGATAATAGGCACATTAACTGAAAGATAAAATCAAGGCAGTATGTTTGGAAGTATCTCACTTTTCCTTTACAAATAAACTAATTTGTTCTACAGTAGTTAATATTATAAGAGATTTTTCGTGTGTTCAAGTATGCATGTAGTATATATGAAATTACATGTGTTTTCTGTGTAAACTTTTATATACTGGTAATTTTGCCAATTTGTCAACTCTTAAGTATAAAATATTTAAATATAAATTACTTAAGTATTTAATATTTGATTACTATTTTAATTTAATTACCATAACAAAAATGGAAAATTCTTGAATCTTATTCTTTTAAACTTTCTGATTTATGTTCTGATAATTTATTTGAAAATTAAGAATATGCTTAGGCTCATGTGACTTTTAGTAGCTGAAGCTACTATGGCCTTACTGGTTATCACTGCTTAGAAGCCATAACCATTAATTGTTAAAATATAAGAAGATTGTTACAGGGAATCACAGAAGAATTAGTTACCTTTTATAGTTTGTTAGCTTTACCTCCCAACTTTGTTTCAGAAGAAAAGCTCTATTCAGTGCCTTTGGTGAAAGGACCAACCCCTTACCTCCTATGATAGGAGGATTATGGGAAATTTCTTGCTAACTTGGACATTTCAACTTGTAGGTGTTATTTTGAACATATTGAGCTGGAGTTGTGAAATGGTTAAGAACTTAATTTATTTTTTTCTTGTTTTGCTGAATCAATAGTTAAAACTTATGCTCTTAACAGATGTAATAAAGAAATGTTAATTTGAAACTTAAATTAATGAAAAGTGTTACGTAGCAGAGATGTTCAATAATTAGATATGGGAGAGCACAGAATATCAAAATATAGGAAGGTTTGTCTAGATAATAAGATATGACTGGAAGAAAGATGTTTTCTACCTGAAGAACTTGTTTTGATTTTAACTATTTTGGGAGAGCGAAGGGAGGGAGGAAGGTAGTTAAGCCCCGATTATGCTAAATATGCATTAAAGTCCATAGGCATTTCACTAAATGATTTATGTTTTCAGCATTTTTGTTGACTAGTCTTCATTTACAGGGCTCTGAATTTACTGTTTATCCATACTGCATTTAGCTGAAAATTAAAGCATACATTGTGATAGATGAAAACAGATTTTTTTGGAGTTTGTATTATATAATGTAATGAATTTTATTAAAGCTTTGAATTTTATTAAAGCTTTTAAAAATATAAACAGGAATTTCACCTTTTAGAATTACTTTAGTGACAGGAAGGTAGATTGGTAACCTGAAATAATTTTTTTCCTCATATTCTTTAGCTAACATGGTGAATATAGACCCTATGCCCTTTAAGTTGCCCAGCTGGGTAAAACTACTTTCCAGAACCCTTGATGTTTCTCATAAAGTTGTTAAGACAAGACAAAATAAAATCCTAACACCTTTTACTGGAGAGAAACACTTTTATGGGTTATGAGGCTCATCTTGACTAAGAACATCTAGGGGACAAGTAATCTAAAAGGAAATCAGCGTCTCTAGATCTTACAGAGGGTTTGAAAATTCTGGGAGAGCCAGAAAACTTTCCTGTGGAGACCAACAGTCAGAAAATGGTAAGACAATTTTCTTTTACTCTAAATCTCTTAACACTTTTGAAAAGGATTTGAATAAGACTGAGGTAAATGAAATATAGATTTTTAATGTAGTAGGGGACTTTAAGAAATCCATCTGATCTGGTTATTTTATAGCTAGGAACTGAGAATGTCGAAAAGTTAAGTGATTTGGTGTAGATCATAGAAGTAGTTTGAAGCGGAAGCTACAATTTCCTTATTGGGTTTGGTTGGTTAAAGTGTGAACAGTCATTGTTCAACTGTAAGGAGGTTATAGAAGACCATATGACAAAAGAACTACTAGTTAACTTTACAGTTTGATCACTGTACCGCATCCACTTTGTTTCAGAACAAAAACTCTATTCAGTGACTTGTGTGAAAGACTGACCTTTGTTCAAAATGAATTATGAGGACTTTCTTGCTAACTTGGATATTTCAACTACTTTAGGGTTATTTCTAGGAACTGGATAGTTGTTTTTCAGAATGCCAGTTAGGAAGACTTAATAATAAACATTGTTAATGTATGGAAACTTCAGACCCATAATAAAGGTAGGAGGATGTCAGTTTAGAGCTTAAAATTTGAATGAAACAATATCTTTTTGAGATGTTTTAGCAGTTGCCCTTAATTTATCTTAAATTAGATGGGTTAGGAGTAATAATATTTCTTTTGGCAAAAAATAAATATATAAATGAACTTTCATATATCCATTTTTTTCCGGTTTGAGGTGGATAAGGCATTCTAATGTTGTTATCTATTATGTCTTGATAAGTCAGGAACAGACTACTTGTCGAAGAGAAGAATGAAATAGTAACTAAAATAGAAAAAGTCCTGTTAGGAAAAAAAATGTTTTTTTCACTGACTTTTTATCTGGGTATTCTTTACTGTGTGAAGGAATCTGAATAAGTTTTGTCAACTTACAGATATACCATACATGTTCAGTGATGTCAGTTATCAGTCAATTATAGATTATAGAAAAAAGTAAATGTGTTTTCAGGCCTTTGAGTCTTAAATATGAATATTGTTTGCACATTTTTATGCCCTGTTTGATGATAGATGCACAAAATACTTTTCCACCCTCAGACTATTGCTAATTCAACCCTTTACTTGGGGTTAAGGCTACACAGAATTTACAGATTTTTAAGTGTGATTTTTGAAAGGCTTTTAACTACTGAGGATTGTTTGATGCTTTGGTAAGTGAGATTTAGTGCTTTAAAAGAGGACTTGAGGAAAAAAATCTCTCAGAACACTTGGAAGATATTTATTCCAATTCTCCTAAGTAAAACGCAGTTCAGCTTTAGATAAGGAGGGTCTTGAGGTTTTGTTTGGGGTTGAGAAAACTCATTTTATTTCCACTCTAAAGTGATTGATTATCAGGGCAGATTTTGTTCCCTATAAAGAACTAGAAAAAGAAAATGAATTGTGTAGTGCCCATTTAAAAAAATTAAAGTAAATGTATTTCTTAGAGAAAGATCATTCTCTCTCCTCCGTAACCTAAGTTTTGTCAGTCTTAATGTAATATCTTACTCATTGAAGAACTCATTTGATTGAAAACATTTGTTTTGCATACGTTAATGAGTTTTTTAACTTGTCTCCACATACACATACACACAAAACTCCAGTTGACATAGGATTTTCATAAACATTTCAAATTGCTGCATTATAGTTCTTTTGGTGGATATACCATCTCATTATTGGACAAATTTCATATTTAAAAATTTCTTATTATAAATAGCTGCATGAATATTGTCTGACAAATTATCCTAGGATAGAGTCCCGGGAGTGGAACTATTGGGTAAACCATTTTAAGCCTCACAATACATGTTGCTTAAGTACTTTCCGAAAGGCTTTATCGGTTTATACTCTCCAATGTGAATTCCAGGATGCTTTTGGGAAGTTGGTGAGGACATGTAGTAGAGAGCACAAGATGGTGTATGGAAGCATAGTTTCTAATCTCTGCTATGCCACATACTAATTGTAGATATCTGGGTTAATAACTTATGTGGACCTCAGTTTCCTTACTATAAACTTAGATGAATTTTATGTACTCTCCCAGCTCTAATTCTGGGTTTGAACAAGGAGAATCAATGCTTGATATCAGGCGATTTGTCTGAAAGAAAAGGGGAAGCAGGGAGAATCAGATGCCCCTAGAGGAGGGAGGAAGCTGGGCCAAATGAACAAGACATCTGGTTTACTCTTTGGATATTTTATCTGAAGAAGAATAGAGTCCAGTCAAACTATATCATATAAACATTTCAGTTGAGACTTAGGGATTTCAAACAATTTTAAATAGAGAAAGTATAAGGAGATATGATATGTATGCAGCTTTTCAAAAGTTGTGTTCTATGTGGGTTATAGGTTACCAAATGACTCAGTTCAAGCCCTGCCCCCCACCCCCAAAAAAAGTTTGCTGCAGATTCAGACATTCATACAAACTGCAAAATATTTTTATGTTTTTAGTGTAAATTATTTTGTGATGAGAAAGGGAGCAGAAATTCTCCATCTCACAAATGTAGGAAAAGGTCACCTGGGCATAGATTAAACCTGTTTATTTCTCTTCTAGAAGCAAGTAATTTATCTCTGCCATTATTCAAAGAAGAGTTACTCTCTATTAATAATTTAGGCAACTAAACAGCATTAATGGTTGTGAGAGAAATCTGACTCTAGCCTTCATCTAGTCTGTCAAGAGCCAGTACTACCTTCCAGAGACTTCAGTAAAAAAAATCTCGATGACACTGTCACCAGTGGAGAGAGGTTTTCTTGAACCAGTTTAAGGCATTTAATTATTAAACATACAAAAACAGTAATTAATTATAAAAAGGTTGATAGATTAGCATTTTTGTAATTAGCTTTCTAAATTAAGAATAGCAAAAAATAATTCTTAATACTCTGGTGAAAGTTATTAGCTGATTTTTTTGCCTGTTTTAAAAATGGTCACTTTTTCTGATTATAAAATTTATCAATTAGAAATGTAAATTATTGTGTAAAAATATAATCTACAGTGTTAAAATGTTTTCAAGTAGAAAAAAAATCAAAAGTTTGCTGACTAGCGATAGTTTTTAAACTTTATTAGTCTTTGAGTTTACTGTTTAGAGTTCCCTGATAGATTGTTAGAGTTAGAAATAGTGAGTTCATTGCTTGACTGAATAAATAATTCGTATGGCACAAAAGCGGCTTTTTCTTTCTCCCCAGTTCCTTTCTTCCCCATTATATTCACTTTCTTTCTTTTAAAAGGGTCCTTTACAGCCAGAGAGTAACTTCATGTGAATGTGCAAGGGCTTGGGCATAGTTGCAACCTCAGTGTTAGCTGAATATCTGGGATCAGTTAACAAAATCTGTCTTAAATACATATTCTCTAGATGCAAGTGAAAATATATAATAGTCATTATAAATTGTTAAACCCTGCCCTTAAAGTTGTAAAATCGCCTTGATTATTTCTTTTAGTAAAATATATTTTTCTTTTTGGATCTAGTATCTTTCATAGCATCTGCCCCAAAGCAAAATTGAGTTTTGAAATTGAGTAAATCATTGAATTTCTTCTAGTTTTTCAGAACGATTTTTACTAAATTAAATGATATTGTCAGAGTTTGGTAAAACATGAAAAGATTTTTAGTTTATATGTATTTTTAAATTATTTTCTAAAAATTATGAAGATTATATTAAATATTCCTGTGGAATTCTGAATTTTCTACCTTTTATTATAGTACCAACATAGGGATTATGCCAGATTATTTTCTCTTTGCTATTTAAGTCATAAGAGACTCAGTGTTTTACTGGATCAAAGCAATTGTCTCTGTAGCCCAGTAATCTCTTTGACAATGACACCACTGGAGATGATGGTTATCTTTCATAAATCAGCTACATCCTTATCTTTTGTAATAAATTAGTATCTGATATCCTTAACAAATTATCTAAAAATATTTCTTGAAACTTGTGTGTATTCAGCACATTTCATGGTATAGCAATACTTTTATATTTATGTGACAGAAATTTAAAGTAAGATACAAGACTAAGACTTCTATCAACTGGAAATATTTATGAATTGATATTTTGCTGCTTCTCCACTGTACTGATACTTCACCAGTATGATGTTTATCTTTGAAGTTTCTAAAGATAAAATGTTTAGTATAATTCAGACTAATAAATTTGATCTCGATGCTCCGTTATTATATAAACAAACTTTTACCTTTTTGCTTTTCTTTTTTTAAACTTTAAGTGATACTTTCTTATTTTCTTATTATAAGACTTAGTGGTTGAATCAATATTAACTTCATACATAGTCATTGTGACTTAACACATTGTGATTTTAAGTGCTGTACATGTTTTGTTTTGTTTTTAAATATAAGCATAATCCTTAGTAATTATTAAAACAGGCTTTACTGTGGTTTTTCACAATTATATTTCAGTGGTCACAGAAACCAAATGTTGTTGGTTTTCATTGGCTGTTTAAGTGCTGACACTGGTATTGTTGAAACACATTTCTAAATATTTCACTTAACAGTTGCTGCACAACAAACCACCCTAAGGCTTAGTGGCTTAAAACAACAGCCACTAATTTATTATTATTATTTCTCATCATTTCAAGGGTTTACTGAGTGAGTCTTCTATGTAATGTGGTTGGGGTTCCAGGAAGACAGGGCAGTCCAAATGGCCTCACTCACGTGACTAGCAATGAAGGCTGGCTGCCAGCTGGGAGCACAGCTGGGGCTGGCCCCAGGGTCCTTGGTTTTCCTTAAGTGTGCTTCTCTGTGAAGTTAATTGGGCTTCCTCACAGTATGATAGCTGGATATCAAGAAGGAATGCTTCAGAAGGCAAAGGCAGAAGCTGTAGCTCTTTTAAGGCCCAGATTCTAGAGTTACCCAGAGTCACTAGTCATTCTACTGGTCAGACAGGTCACAAGACCAGCCCAGGTATTGATTTGATTTAAACAATATCTACAAAGACAAAACCAAATAAAATATATTAAATATAACAATTGAAAGAATGGAGATAATCATGAGGAAGAACTTTTGGACAGTAGTAATAATAATTAGATATTAGAATAGGTTTCCCAGGAGAATTTTTTAAAGAATTAAACATGTAACAGTGTTATGGATTATGTGAGAAGTATTCTTAGTAAGAACAAGGAAAAAGAAGTGGATTTAGTTTAGTCAAGTCTGTTTGTTGAAAGTTAGGAGAGGATCCGTTCCTTTCCTCTAGGAAAAATGAATGACATTGGTATGTCATTCCACCTTCCTATTTTTAAGCATTGACTTTTATAAGTTTTTTGGTGGAGTAGCTTTTAAGTTTTATGTACAGCATTTTTTTATGGTACACAGCACACAATTGAGACCTTTAAAATTACCTCTTTGTATAGCATTTAGTTTCAGAGCATATTCATGCATATTTTCTTGAATCTAAGAGATTATCAATTGTAAGACACACCCTTTGATTTGATATCTTCTCTCTCTTTTTACAAAAATCAAATACTTTTCCTGAGTGAAGGAGGAACATTCTGTATAAGGATTATTCTGAATTACTTTTAACTGCAGGCATTGCAGCTACGTACTACTGTTCTTGACCTCTGGCACTTTTAGGATTGATAGCATAATTCTGAGGCACATCTAAGTATTACTTTGGCTTGGTTTCCATTTTATTTAATTATACTTGTAGCTTTTTATTTTTACTAATTAAATTACGTATCACTAGAAGTTTAAATAACTACTCTTGAAAGTCATCCAGAAGAATTTATCAGACGGATATTTGGTATCTGCTCAGAATTATCACTTTAAACATAGATGAGCCACATATCACAGGTAGTTCTGCATAAATAACAATCTTTTATTTCAGCACTACATTATAGTGATCTTTATAAAGATACTTCAAGAGGTAATTAGGGATTTAACATGAAGTTAAAACTCAACTGTATATGGTTCTATCAATACAGGTAACTGAGGTAACAGATTAAAGGCATATTCATAGTCATGTCTAAGTTCATACATGGAAAGGCAGTAGCAAGGTATTATAACCTGTGCGGTGACTGGCAAGATTCCTTTGAATTCTACTGTAAGAGACTACTCTCGAATTGAAAAATGTTAAAGTAAAACATATATGCATTTTAAAGTTGAGAAAATAGATTATTTCTTTTTTTGCCCCCTCTCAGCAACATGAGAAGACGGAACAGGCATTGGATAGTATTCTTATTAAAGCAAAGAATCATCAATGTTTGTTCGATGCTTACTTAAGGTCACACAATAAGTGGTAGATCTGGGATTATAAACCAGGTCTTCAGGACTTCCAGATATATCTACTGTACTATGCTACTTTTACAATAAAAATTTAGTAATGGGTTAACTTCAGTTTAATGAGATTCATTTATTCTACATATATTTATTAAAGACTATTATTGTATGCCAGAAGTTATAAGGTGATATGAGATTTACACACACACACACACACACACACACACACACATACACACACACACACACACACACACGCAAACCTGGCCTGGCCTGGAATGATGGGGCAGTGTTGATGGTCAAGTCAGGGAAGGACAAGAGACATAACTTTTAGGCCAACATGGAAAGAATCAGCATGAGTCAGGTAGCATTGAAGGTAGCAGAAATAGCATATGCAAAAGCAAAAGGAAGAACTAAAGGGATTCCATTGTGGCTGAGCATTGAGAAGGAAAATTAAAGGTAGAGAGAAATGTAGGAAACTGATAATTTATCCTAAAGGATATTTGGAAGCTATGCAAAGGTTTTAAGCGAGATGTAACGTGATTAAATTTTCATTTGCAAAACATGTATCTGACTGCAGTGAATGTAGAAGCTTGTTAGAAGCTGTTTCTGTAGACCAGGTTGAAAATGATGGATACAGCAGTGGAGCTTAAGAGAAGGGGATAGGTTTGAAATTTGGAAGGTAGACATAGCCTGAAGATTTGACAGAAATATAAAACTAGTATTGTTATTGTTCTATCTGTAGAATTTGATTGCAAGTTCATCTCAAAAATTCTTTTAGTAACTTGTTTTTAATGTTAGGAAGTGACTATATAATAGAACATAATTTAGAAAGTATTGTTCCTTAAAATATAATTTGCAAATTGAGCTAATTCTTGTTATTATGTGCTTTATTCCATTAAATAGTATAGGGAGAACTTAGATTCAAAAGAAAACTTGGCATCTTAATTTATATGGTAAAGTATATAAATAATTTGTACATGCATGATGTGTACACATACAATGTATGTTATTTTGTTCACATAACTTATTAATATTAGATTTGAAAGCTGAGTATTTAGGACTTTCTTTTTATTGGTCGATTGGTGAATTTAAAGTTTTGTTTCAAAGAGCATTCTATTAAACACTTTTTCCTTTATTATGATAAGAATTTATTGCTGGATCGTTGGTTCTAGAACTAGGCTCCCAGTTAAATTAGAAGATTCAGGAAGAAAGAGTTTCAGAAGTATACTTCCCTGGATGCCTTATGAACTGCTTTATTTTCTTAGCTAATATATTTTTGTATATACTTATGGCTGTTATTAGTCTGTTATGTCAGGGGTAGCATAGACAAATACCTGTAAGGGCTTTGACTATGAAGAATTAGACCATTTAGGGAAATAATATGGAGACTGGGGTTCCAGAGAGTTTATGCTAAATGGGGAGAGGGATGGCAGATATTCTGTTCCTCCTGATTGCGGCCCTGTGAGTATTCAGGCAGATTATTGCCAAATTTTTCAGTTTTTCAAAAAGGATCCTGAAATTTTTTTTTGTATGAATTAGTTGGTAACTAATTCAAATGCTTTAAAAACACTGTCGCTACAGAGCAGAATATACTCATGAGATATATTTGGCCCACAGGACTCAGTTTTACAGCCTCTGCTTTATAGAGGTCTTTAATGACTATATAAAGTAAAAATTATTTCTAGACAAGGTAAATGTCAAAATGAGGAAGGAAAGAAGGAAGGCAGGAAAGAAAAAAGGAAATGAGATATTTTTTGATAAGTACAAAACTAATTATCTAAGTTATATTTTTAGTTTAAACCAAGTTCACATAAATTCACTGTCCCTAGAATAATTTTTAGATGCTTCAGAGTATACTCCTAGCAACTTCAACTATTTGAATATGCATAACTGGGAACTCAGAGTGGGATGGGAGTGTGGAGGGAGCCAGTGAACTATAGGTGAGAGTCCTAGTGGTTCTCTTAAATAGGAGAAAAGTACAGCAGAAACAAAGGACCAGAAACAAGGGACAGTAGATATTAGAAATCAGACTGTAAGAACATAGCAATCTGAGTATATAATAGACTCATGAAAGCATTTCTGTATTAAAATCATAATTTAACTTTTATATTAATAATCAAGAGGTCAAATGTTTGGTACAGTCTAAATTTTTAAATGTTCTGCCAGTAACATATACACAATCATTGTAGGCAATTAAGAAAATATAGAATAGTAATATATAGCACTTTTTTTTAAAGCCAGGAATAGGTAAAAATCGGTTTATAATTTTCTAAAAGTATTTAAGTAGAACTTGGCACTTATTAGATTCCTAATAGCTAATTAGTTTTCAAATTAGTCTAATTTAAATAAAAGTATTGTCTCAGATAAGAAAGTGAGACATACATTAAGGTTAGTTAAGCCAGTGGCTCAGTGATATTTTCAGGGACTCAGTTTGTCTTTCTTCTTTACTCTTTCTACCCACTATATTGCCTTTCTCTCAACACTGTAGTTACAGAATGGCTACTGATTAGAATCAGGATTATGCATTTTCTCCTTCAGATCCAGAGGGAAGGGAATTAACTTCTCTTAGCTTTCTCGTAAACAATATAGCGTTAATTTTTCCTAAGCACTTCCCCTCCACCCCTACCCCCAGCTTGCTTCTCAGTGGCCTAAATTTGTATAATTTTAAAATAAACTAATCTTTGGCAAGGGAGAATGGGCTTATCATAATAACGCATGATTAACTGTGGTCTATCTTCATACTCAGGGTCAGTCAGCTTTTCCTGAGTCACTTTGAATATTGGGAGAGACTTGAATAGAAATCAAATCATGGATCATTAGGAAAGAAGAAGGGTTGGATAGGCATTCTACATGGTCCACTTACAGGTGCATGAAGGAATAGGTATTTGAAATTTTTGCTTGCATGAAACACCACCTTCCCATATCAAGACCAGGAAGTGTGAGGTAAGTCCCTGGTGAATCTACTCACTGTTTTCTGTGTTCCACACTCTCATTAGCAAAACTTTTATAGTTTCTGATTCCCCCCTTCCCCCCGCCCCCAAATTCTCTTATCACTTAATAGGCACCTCTCTGTAGAATAAATTATGTGAGCAATAATGAGATGTTTGTTTTGGAAAATACAGTTCTTAAATAGGTTTTACTCTTAAAAAATGTGTATTCTTTTCCTCCTCTCCAAAGTATTTGTGTGCCATTATCTGCGTAGTAGATAGTGTCATCCTTACTTTCTGATTATAAAGGTAAAGTATAATTTATGGTGGCATGGCCGTAGACTAAAAATGCTTATTTTTAAAGTTTAAAAAAATCTTTGCATAGAAAATGCTAATTATGTATTTTAAATACCTGTTATTTTGATTAAAATATTTTAACCAGCCAGCCATATACTTCATTTCTTTCACTTTTCAGATTTCTAAGCATTAGCCAGATATGTAATATCTGGGTCATATAGTCATTACAAACAAATCTAGGCTGAAATGATTTATGCTTCTCAGTTGCCAGCTCAGCTCTCTGCTTGACCGTGCTCTGGCTTTTCATTATTTGGTTCCCTTTCAACTGAACTTTGTTTACTTATTTTTGCACAGTACTATGTTAGTTCTTTGTATGGAACTGGTCTTCTTGTGTTCACCCCCCCACCCTCCAACCCCCTGTTTCAAATCAAGCAAATAAATAACTACGTTCTATGCTCTTGGCTGCTATGTTTTAGAATTGTTGCTGTACAAAAGGTCGCACATGTTAAATTACCTACTGCAGTGCTAATTATTGTGTGAAACCTTGTTTAAAATGCTAGAGAAACTGTGTTTTGGCACAGAACTGTAACATTTCTTAAAGATTCAATCTGTATGCAGTTTGATATTGAGAGCCTCAAAATTCTTAAAGACTTTACAAAATTTTTAAATGTAAACTTGTTCCACCTTGTCATACTAGATGGTATAGCATTTTCCTTCAAGTGAAATAAGAAGTCTCAAGTGTTATATAGAGATGAGGGAAGGGGAGGGAAAGAAGAGGAGAGTAAATTGGAACAACAAAAATTTCACCTTCACTTTTGAAATACTATAGGCTGTAAAATTCTATTTTGAAACACTTTTTTTTAACTTATAAGGGGTATAAGGATGCTTTTATTAGTAGTTTTTCTTTTCTTAAAATTAAGAACTCTAAACCTTTTGGAATTGACATTTTTTCACTTAATTTATAATACTTGATTTCACAGAACTGTATCCCATTTTGAAAGTATAAAATGATATATATACTTCTTGAAGGTTTTAGATAAATTAATAATTTATTCATTTAGTAGTATTGGATATTCAATTAATAAATTTTCCAGGTAATAAAGTTTACCTTCTTTGATTGCTAGAACATTTCATCTCAACAATTCTTATTGCAAAGTACCATAGAAAGCCTTATATATTTTAATGATCTTGAATTATTGATGAATATTTGCTAATAACAGTGTATTTGGGCTACTGAGGTGTGTTGTAGAGCCATTTGTCCTTACGGTTCTCAATAGCTGTTGTTGCTTTGAGTTTTTGTAAGTAGTGTTTTTATTTTTCAAAGCTTGATATTAATTCATGTGGCTACTAGGGTACAGAGAAGAATATCTGTGAATAAAGTAAGGGGAAGATGGTTCTCAATGGCTTGAAGAGCTCTTTAGTGAGGAGAGTACTGGGACTTCATGTTTATTTTCATTTCACTTAGTGTCTGCCCTCTGCCCCAGGAACTCATCCCCTTATGCTTTAGCCTTTAAAAAGGGAAAAAGGGGGCATAGTACTTGGCTGTGTTCCAAATAGTTATTATAAGAAGGATAAGCTTAGATTTTAGAGCTAGACAAATAATGATGGGGATTATAACTGGATCATTTAATAGCTCTGGCATCTTAGACAAATTCACAGCTGTAAAATGGGTATGTTATACCTCTCTCAGGTTGTGAATAAGAATTAAAAATAATGCATCTTAAATCTAGTGTAGGAGGTATTTTTACAAATGCTGGTTCCCTTATGTTTTTAAATAAATGCCCCATTTAATTTGGAAATGACATTTGCCAATTTTAATATGATGCTATAAACCTTGAGTGAAGATCCCTAAAATATGGTAGCTTTTAAGATCTCTTTATTCATAAATAGTTGATATATGAATATTGTCGATTAAATTGATCATGAATAAAACATGGAATATTTTTTAAAGACTGAAAATACAAATTTAGACGTAAGAAAAATTAAAAATAATAAAACGTGAAAAGGATCCTTTTTTCAGCCAGTAAGACTAATTGTGTTGAAATAGTAATATCTCTAAAGATTTTGTAATCTAGTAAGTGCTATTTTTTATTGCAGAGATAAGTGTTAACTTGTATACCGTGTATACAACTTAAAAACCCCTTGAGTTCTCGAGGCCATTGTGCGTGTACTAATGCCACAGCAGTGATGCATCCTTACTGCAGTAAGCTTCACCTGAAACAACACTGCATAGGTGCTCTAGTAAATCACACATTCATTGTTATGAAATTTTATAATTGTTCTTAGCTTTCATGTAATCTATTTGCAGATCAGATTATAGGATATTATTCATTAAATAAGTACACTAAATACACATCCAGTGCCATTGGGTTTTGATGGTACTAGGAAAAAAAACATAGCTACTGCCTTTAAGTAGCTGTCTGACAGTAATATGAACTACTGAATTGAGACGAGATCCACACACATAATGGAATTATACAAAAATTCCCTATGAAAAACTTTCAATAAAGGCCAGAGGGGTATGGAGGCAGGGTTTAAATGAGAAATAAAGGTACAATTTAAAATTTTCTCATGTTTAAGAATAATGATAGGAAATTTAAAGGTAAATCCACTCTAACAAAGCAAGGATTCTCACTTCCAAAGGAAATAAATGGGCTTTATTTATTTGTTGTCGAGATCTGTTCACAAGTCCTTAATAATGTTTATTTGTAATGTATATAGCAGCTTTGTTGTTGATCTTTTTTGTTGGACAAGCTGAATTTGTGAATATTTTACATTGTAAACTGTATTGAAATACATTGATATGTCTATATATAGGGAACATAATCTTTAATTTAAACTCTAGATGATCATTTATAGTCATTTCATGTGTTAAACTGTTTGTTTTTTCTTTCTTCCTCAGTAACACCTGTAAGGCCTTTTGATGTGTCATAAAGAAAAAGCCATTGTGAGCTGTTTGGCTCTATCAAATGAAAGCTAGTTGAGCTGAGGGTGTTTGTGATTTCCCACTGCCAAGTCTTTGCTCAGACTGCTCTCTGCTTTTGCTACCTAAGGTTAGTCTTGATCCTCTCCTCTAAGCTCCTCTACTCTAAGCTCTCTACAGTACCACAAGCCCACTTTGATAGCTTCTACTGTCTACCATCTTCGTCCGGAATTAGGAAGAGTAGGAAGTTGTCAGAAAAACAAGGCTTAAAACTCAAGTCATCTGATACCTGTTTAGTTCCTCATAGCCAAATTATTAAAATCCTTTAGATTCTTGTCCTTGTTCATTTTCAGAGCCAAGGTAGAACTATCATACTCCATTGTGCATATCATTGTCCAGTCTTTCTGAAGTACTAATTAGGTTTTTGAGTAGAGAAAGTGATATGATTATCCTTTTCAGGATGCGGGATATGTTCTATGCAGTGTGTGTATTATCCTGAAATGTCTGTAGTACTCCAAGATTCTGCTTTCTGCTTGCACTATTTCCTTTGACCTGAAATGCAGTTTCTCTCGCCTATAAAATATTAGTTATTAAAAGGTCTAGCAAAGATCTTTTTTCTTCTGTAAAGTCTTGCCTATCAACCCTAACTAAAATCCCTTCTCTGAGGACTTCTGTGATACTTGGAAGATGGTGAGAGGTTATTTTCTTAGTGAGATTCCCATAGTTTCATATTTTGTTTCTCCTTAGCAGAGCATAATAATTTGATAATTGCTTTACTCACATGAATTTTTTATAAAATTGCTTACTACTCTCCACCCAAAGAAGAAATGAAGTATGTAAGCTTCTTAAACTGTTTGTTGAACCCAGGACCCCTTACTTAATTCGGAGTTCCTGTCTGCTCTTGAGTGCATAGTTGGGTCATTAGAAAATAATGTTAGCTTTTGGGGTGGGTCGAATCTATTACTGGACCTTTAAAATAGTAACTTTTTCTGTTTTAAGATATTTTGCTTTTTGTTACTATGTAAGATTGTATTGGTACAAGCATATTTATTTCCTTTATTTTTAATATAGTATTTAAAACTTGGTGTGATATTGAATTAGAATCTCTGAGAATGTGGCCTAGGACTCTGCATTTTTACTAAGCCTCAATTCAGTGCTTACAAAAGTGGTGGTGGTGGTAATAATGATGGTGATTACAATGATTATAGTAATTGTGATTGTACTTTTGAAGGCTTATATGTGCCTAGTGCACTTTTCTAGGCAGTTTACAACTATTATCTGATGTTCACAGCAAGATGTGTCGTAAGATGTAATTGTTATCTCCGTTTTTTCAGATGGAGAAACTGAGGCAGAGATAAATTAAATAACTTGTCCCCAAAATAACTTCCTTATAAACATGGTAAAAATTCATGAAAGGAGTAAGGCATATTTCTTTGGTCGATTTAAAAAAACACACTTTCTAAAGAATTGCTGTGAATAATTGCTGTGAATGATATAAGCTGGTTTTTATACATATTGGCATAACAATATGCTAATTCTATACAGACTGGCTCAACAACTAGACCTAAATATATATGCCATATATTTAGGAAGCCAGTCACAATTCTAGGTTAAAAAATAGACACACAAACATACATACAAACTTAGCATACAGAAGAAAACATTAAATTATTACACTTTCTAATAAAATCATAGGTTTTAAGAAGACTTTCCTTTACTATATACACATACATACATATTTGTACACGTACATATGTTTACATGTATTTATACATATATGTTATATTGAGATAATACTTTGTGACAAAATGAAGTATAAGTAAAACTCTTTGAACATATATATTTTTTGCTTTAATAGCATAAGGTAAATCTTGATCTTATGTGATGAATATTTTATTATATTTTTAATAATGTATGAATATTTTATGCCTTTTGGCTCATAGACTGGACAGTGGGATGGAGGGGAATATAGGATGATTGTTCTCGCGGTAGGGTGGAACTAATTTGTTTAACATCATTGTCTATGCAAAAAGAGTTTTGGTGAATGATTTTAGGTGTTGCTAATGAGTATTCTGACTTTTAAGACCAATAGAACTAAAAAGTATGTCTTATTTTACTAGAAACATAAGTCATGACTGAATAGGTGATGAAATCTAAATTGAGTTAGTGGCCAGCATTTATCCTTAAAACTAAATCTAAGCAGTGTTTCAACTATTTATTTTTATATTTCTTATTTACAAATTTTCTGAGTTTGTCTTGCTGCCCATTTATATATAGGTGGGATGAGTTATATCACCTCAAGCAGTACAAGATAAGACTTTTTATTTCTAATACTATCCATGTGTCATGCATAAATTGCTAGACTGAATAAATTGGATAAAATAGGATGCTAGAAAATGAAAGAAAAAATAGATGTGGTGCCATGAAAATTCTAAGAAATTTTATTTTTTAGAAAGTTTTGATAAAATTTTATATAATCTTCAGGCTCATGTTCTTAGTCTGTAAGATTTGGGTGTAAAACTGAAGGTCTGCCTTAATGCTTATAAAGAGAGAGATGTATCAGGTTTAAATTAATCACATACCTTTCTTTCCCTAACTTTATGAATTGGTTCCGTGCGTTTTCTGGGGCTGATGATCTGAATGTTTGAGATTTAGTATGGAGGTTAAAAAGTTGAAATCTTTTTAATAAAATTATTTCTCTCTCTGGGGCATAACTGTTTCCTTGATTAGAGTGAAAGAAGCATTTATTCTTAAGGGGTCTTGGTTTTGCTGCTGACATGCCACGGTGTGACTTTGACAAATAATGGCCTATTATTGGGCCTGTTTCTTCATTTATAAAATAAAGGGTAGTGTTAAATTATAAAGTTCTTATAAGTGGATTAGTAGAATATTTTTAAGATTATATACAAACACAAATACACTGGCAAGTCACTTGCTGCTCAACTAGTTTTGTTGTGTAGGTACATTATCGATAATGTTATTCATATCAAGAGATCGTTTGTGCTTTTTGAGTCATGATTTTGTTAATCTGATAGTGACTTTTCAAGGTTGTCCATATATTTTATAAAAAAAAATAATATTTATTTGCAATATTAACAAAGTCTCATTGCCGAGTCAAGTTATGTCTCTTGTATTAAAAATTAAATTACTGCCATGATGATTGGAATTACCAGGATGAGTGACATGAACAGATTTAGAATCGCTTCTCTTATACTGAAAGCCCGATTTTTTTATATATGTGTATACATATATTTTCATGCTCTGTAATTTCATTGAGCTAAAGAATGTATCTTTGATCTTTTGATCTTCTACTTAGGACACAAATACTTCATAGTCATATTCTATATTTTATTAATTTTTGCTTTGTGGGTTTCATCGGGCTAAATGAGAGTAAAGTGGTTGTGCATTTCTGCTTTAAAAATGCCTCGATACAAAATCTTCTCAGATCAGCTCCACATGTGACAAATCACTCATTTTAAGTGGCCCAATGAAGTTATTTCTTTTGGAAATTTAACCATTCATATGTCCTTATGAGCTGTTTTTTCCTCCCCCCAATCCAGTGTCAAGTTTTAGAATATAAACTCCAGTGTCAAGTTTTAGAATATAATACTACGAAAAAGTTAAAGGAGTTTAAAAAAAGTTAAAGGAGTTTAACTTTTCCTTTGTATCTCATAATACCCAGGAAATAACTCTGTTAGTCTTTGAATAATTTGTAAATGTTACTGCTTTTGAGGATTTTGGGTTAAAATTTTGGATAGAATAGAGTAAACCTGTTTCTAGGATATCAAACTGAGGCCAGTGTGGTTAACTCAAGGACATAGTTCGTTAAGCTGTAGGCTTTGTTCTGAAGTCAGTTTCTCTTGTTAACCATAAGTTGCTTATTCACTTTATATTCTCTCTTACATAGAACGTGGTATCAGATTACTGATATGAGAAGGTCTGTCAGGATATAGGTTGGATAGGTGTGCATGTGCATGTATACAAGTGTTACTGTGTATGTATGAGAGAGTGAGCAGGCACACAGAATATCTGAGAATTTGGGGTACTTGTTATGTTTAGCATTTTAATCTGAGCCTTATATAACTACCTAGTTATGTGCACTTAATTTTGGACCTATGATAGTTGGCATTCGGAAGCAATTCTTAATGGTAAACATGATACTTTAGGAAGATAAGAACATATTTTCCTTTCCTATTTTCATTTTAGCTTTACTCTGTTTTGCTCAGCTATAAGTTGGTCCATTTCCATAGCTATTTATACTTGAAAATGTAACTTTTTGGCAAATATACAACAGGGTAAAGCTAAAACGAAAATATGAAAGGAAAGGAAAACATGTTCTTATCTTCCTAAAGTATCATATTTGCTATTAGGAATTGTTTCTGAATGTCAGCTATCATAGGTCCAAAATTAAGTGCACATAACTAGGTATGTGCACTTAATATGCGTAATATTTGAAAAAGCATCAAAACAGACACTGTAAATTTCAACAGACATAAAGCCTAATGATCAAAACTCATGTATAATTGACAAGCTCTACAAAGTCTATAAATAATAATTAAGAGAAAAAGAGCCTAAGTTGGTGCAGAAAAGGAGCTGAGTTGTTTTGGCATTGTAATTAGAAGTTGATAACTAGATTTTGTCTTCTCAGTCAGAGAATGGTATGTGCAGGCAGGGCATGTCTCCAATGTAACCTTTAACTTCTTATGTATGTACTACTACAAGTAGTTGATGGTTTAATAAATATTTTATGAATATAAATGATACTGTTAGTTTTAAGTCAATATTTGACAATTTAAATTTGTGACTACAATTTATAGATATATCATTGAATAAATAGCATCTTTAACATGTGTTAATTTGGGTTACAGAATAATTTAGCGATCATTTTGTTTTCGAAGATTGAATCAAAATTTACTTAAAACTGTTCTCTGAAGATACCAGAAATTTAGAGGGGTTTTTTTGGCGGGGGGAGGGGAGAGTGGCATCCCAGGATTTCTTCTTAAACATAATGTTATGACTGCTTGAAAGGAGGTAAATCAAAGTCATTCACTTTGAGTTTAGAGTCATTGCTCATTATCAGTTGGTAGGTGTGGAAACAACTTAATAAAGTTTGGGTAATGTAGTTTCAGTTTAAATTCTCAACTGGCAATTGGCCGAAAACTCCCATCTGAAGACGTGAGCATCCAAATGTCATTTTGTGATTTGGCTACTGTCTGCTTGACATAGGAAGGCCCCATCAAGAAAAACTAATGGAGTGACTATCAAAAGAAAATCAATGGTAAGAGTTTTCACTTAAATTATAATACGTGTGTGTGTGTCTGTGTGTGTCAAGCACACCAATTTATTATACTTGAATTAAAAATTTAGAACTTTTAAAATTCAAGACATAATTAATGCCAAATGTTTCAATTTATGTTTGTGACTTACATTTATAACAAAATAAATGCAATGAATGATTTTATAGGTAAAAGATTCTTATATGATTAATGTTGGTAAAATATTAAAAATGTGAAAATCAGTTATATAGTTCATGTCTAGTTTAAGAAATTCAGTTTTTGTAGGTCTGGTTTAGTTATTTTTTTTTAAATAGCATATTATAATTACTGCTTGAGTAAAGTTTAACTTTATAAAAAAATTATACCAAACAATTTATTTTCATAGATGCTTCTTATTTAAAGTAAATGTTATAAATTTTGCAATACAGTAACCTGTTGGGTTTTTTTTTTTACTTCCATTATAAAATGATAGAAGGGAAAAGGAAGTATAATATATACTAATACCACTTAGTTTAACATTAGCCCTTTAAAAATGTATAATTGCTACTACATCTCTGTGGAAAATACTAAATTCTCAAGATTAGATCTTTGTGTAATAAAATAAAGTAGAATAGCCATCCATAATATACCACAATATCAAATTTGGATGGTAAAATCAGACAGCTTTCTCCTGCCTTATACATATTTGCACTGAGAAAATAATTCAAATTTGGCTACATTTTTATATGCTTCAGGTGACCTTAAACTTAATATTTTTATCCTTACTATATTTGGTACCTACTTATCCCTTTATTTGGACATTGGTGTCCTGTCAGATCTGTGATTACTTGTGTTAGCTATGGACAGGAGAAGAGTAGTAGTTTAAAGAGGTCGAAATCTAAAATCACTTTTTATCAGAGCTTATTTTAGTGTCTCGGGGGACATAGTAACTTTGTGATAACTGGATTTGGGCAATGGAGGTCAAATATTAATAATAGCTCATCAAACTTAGAATTTTTGAGACTGACATAGTTTGAGTAATTTTTCTTGCTCAGTTAGAGATGTCTAAATGACGTTAATTGAATGTGACCCATGTTCTTGACTGTTTTCTAGAGTTTAATAACAGACATCATGAATTGCCTGTGACAAGTACCTAGCATAGCATTTGTTATCCTGTAAGCATTCAAAGGTTGAATAGCAACATCTGCCTTCAATCCATCTATCTTAATTTCAGTTTTTTATAGACTGTCTGCTGTGTGCCATTCATTCAACTAGGTGTCGAGAATAAACTAAGTAAAAATAGAGATATTATCTAACTAACTGCTCTTGAATTTACAATGTAGATAAAATTACACAATGTAAAATAGCAACTGGAACCAATACTACGGAAAGGTGAAAGTTGCTATAAGAGTAGAAGTAATATGGCTAGTGTGTAAATAATGCATAAAACCCACATATTTTTTAAAGTGAATCAATAACTTGTTTTTGAATCTTTTAAGTTTATGATTTTATTAAATGAATGTCTTGTAAGCAAGGCATGCAGAATAATTTCTAACCATGGAGAAATAATTTTTTTATGCTACCGTTTTCTTAGATTTCTAAGAATTTACAACAAAGCCTTGTCAAAGTAGCGTTCTTACGTGAGAATTTCGCTTACAGGAGAGAATTTTATGGAATCCAAACATTTCAGGATTAAATGCAATAAATGATAACCTCAATTTTTTCAACTGAATTTAAGTTCATTATAGAAGATCAACCATAAAATGACTGCTGTCCTTTCCTTAGCAACTGTTTTCCACTCTAGCACTCATTTTATATCATTGAGTTGTTACATGCAGACATTTTTAATGTAGTATGATTTCCTTAATCAACTTTTATCCCCTTTTTAAAGAATGTAAAACTTACGTTTTTAGTAAATTTATTCTAAAATATAAATATTACATTTTTAAAAATAAAATGGTAGAGCATTTGGATACCTTAATATTTACTCTTTTTCTGTAGGACACAGAATCTCACCTAAGGGAGAGACACTAGTGATGTTTGAAAAATAATGAAGTTAGCTGTTTTCATGTTACATCTGTCAACATTTTTAAAAACTCTTATTGGAAACTAGCTCTTCTTTATTCAGCTGATAGCAGAAAAAAACTGAGTCAGAGCGTATAATCTAGTAGGAAACTAAAATCAGAAAAGCTTACTATTATAATAGAAATCACCTTTCATTTATTACTTAAATATGTAAGCTATTTAAAATATTAAATAAATATAATTTTTTTCAAATAGAAAAAATTCAAATTAAATCCATCATTAAATTTTTCCTCAAAGTTATTTTGGATTTAATTTCTGCATTATCTAAATTTAGTTTTTCCGCCTATCCCCAAAAGAAGGTCATGAACCTCACTTTCACATAATCTGATTTGAAGATCTTAGCTTAAATACCTAGGCAGTTACACTTGCCAATGCTGGGAGAAAGGTTCTTCCCGTACCTTCCAGAAGAGAGTCTCAAGGAAAATGATCCTTGCTGGGTGACATGCCTTGCAATGCCCATGACATTGTTTCTTTGACAGCTGTTTTTCATTTTGTATTGTTAGCTTTTATTGGCCCATGATGTCAGGTAGATAATAGAGCATTTAGCTACATAAAGATGTTTAAACCACATAGATATGTAAACATCACAGGTGGAAGGTGATAGGTAGCATTTCTTTTACTGGAATGAATGAAAAATGTCCCTTGTTTCTAAGCAAACAATGGTCTACCAATAATCATCAATTCTTAACTATATAACTTTCATTATAGCACAGAATGTAGTTTCTGTTGTAATATACTGGCTTCCATTTTGAATTTTGGGGCTTCTACTATCAGAAGAAATAGTGATTAACAGTAGTGTGGAATTGCAAGTTTGAGAAAGGAAATTTTAATAAAAGTTATTGCTTATAGTTGTGAGAAGTAAAAGAACATTTTCATTTCAGTACAATGAAGAACCCTTTAAATGTGAAAATTAAAATAGATTGCCTTCTAAGATTCATTCTTTTAAGAATCTGATGTTTATAAGAAGGAATTCTTGCTGATATAAATCACAGAATTATCTGAAGGAAATTTGTGGCACATCTTAAAATTAATACATTCATAAAGATATATAAAATGTTTACTATTATATGAAATAGATATTACTAGTAATATTGAGCTACTACTTATAGTGAGTTCTTTACTAAAGAAACTTAAGAGTTAAAGAACAAATGCCATTAATTCATTCTGTAAATTCTTATTGACAACATGCTGTATATCAGGCACTGTACTAGGCGTTGGAGACACAGCCCTAAATAAGACTGATGTGATTCTCTTGGTTATAGTCTGTCAAGGTAGATATTAGACAAGTAATTCAATAAAGCGTAGTGGTTTGTGACATGATAACAAAGCAGTCCTTTCTTAAGGATACCTTGAGAATCGCTGTATAATATGCTCATTATTTAACTAGTTTACTTTCCTCATGAAATGAAGTTATTCATTTTGACATAAAAATTGAATTAAAATTCTTTGAGAATGGATCATAGAAACTAGTAGAGATTGAAATAGTCTTTTTTTTTTTCTACATACATTATTTAAAATAAGAAACTGCTATGGAAAGGTCTTCGTTTCTGAGGCACCAAGAAATGTGAATACAAGCAGAGAAATCTCAATACTGATCATGTATATTATGCATCATATAGATCATTTAGTAAAATTATATGTAGCAGTGTTACATTAAAAATTTCTGAGTTGTAGTGGTTAAGAAGTTGGATCTAGAGTCATACTGGCTAGGTTTGAGTATTAATTCTGACACAAGCTTTGCAGTCTTAGGAAAGTTGAATAACTCCTCTGTACTTGAGTTTCCTCATTTTTAAAATGAGAATAATAAGAGTAAATACCTTACAGAAGAATGAGTGATTTGATGCATATAAAATGCTTCTAAAACTATCTAGCACACAGAAAGTACTTACAGACAGGGCTTTTATATATTGTTGTAGTTAACAGCAGTAACAAACATGATAATTTCCTCAAGACAAAAAATGTTGGGCCAACAAAATAATTGCAGAATGGTGCTTCAAATACATATATTACATTACAAGGAGCCGTTATCTTTATTCTGCCAAACAAAATGTCAGTGAAATTCTCACCCAAGCTTTGGGACCTCTTAGCAATATAGCAGTCACTAAAAGGTCTGCCTCCGTAGGTTGCATCTCTAGGACCACGGTTTCCTCAGCCTGTAACCTAAGATTCAGTCTATGCGAGGCACTATGGAAATGATCTTTGTTTAAGAAAGGAAATAGCAAAAAGCCCAAACCAGATTAGAGTAAGTTTGTGAATGAAATGACTGTATTAAAATCAATTATCTTTTCTCTGCAAAAACCTCAACAAAGGATTCCTTTCTATAAATGGGTCTGTGTTATATTTGTAAACTTAATCATATATAGCACTACTTGTTATTTTACTTTATTAAGAAATAAATTGTTTTCTGTCTCAAGATAGTTATATGTTACATTATCTACTAATATATATTTTGTGAAAATATTTTTAAATGTTTAAAAAATATTTTTTTATCTAGATTTTTGCTGTATCTTATAGTTTGATATCCTAGCAAACTATAAGAATTAAATAATTTTTAAGAATTAAATACTTTTTGCTAAGTAATTTTTGTTGAAAACAATTTCGAGATGTAATTTTATTTGCTTTTGACATTTGCTTTGAAATATGATCCTACGGTTTATGTCTATATATATATATATATATATATATATATATATACATACACACATAAAGAGAATTTATGTATTTGTGGATTAATTCAGTTTAATTATCATAAGTGTAACTAATGAATTGTTTTCAGATGAAATATTTTAATTAAGTCTAAAATAGGTATTTCATAACCTTGTGTCTTTATTTTCGTTTGCAACACAGAACTGTTTCTTTCATTGTAAGATGCTAAATAAGGGAAAATTATTTGAATATAGAAGTATGGTTTCCCGTGACCACAATAAGTTTGAATAGAATCAATCAACAAATGTATTAAAAACTTGCTATCTATCTATCACTTGCTAATAATAGTTATGGTAGCCTAAAGGAGTTACGTTTTCATTCTGCTTAGGCTCTAGGAAGACTAGAACCATGGAAAGGACACTTAAACGTGCAGCAGGAAATCTGACACCTAGTTTCTGCCCTGCCACTAATAAACAGAGGGATCTTAGATACATGAACCTACTAAAATTATGAGGCCACCTAAGCATCTTAGTCTCATTATAAATGTGTGCATGTGTGTGTGTGCATGCACACATATGTATGCACTATGTATATGTCCATCCTAAATTATTGCTCCAAATTGAAGTGAAAAGCTAAGAATCCATTAAGTTTAATGTCCAAATATACTAAGCAAAGAATTCTATTCTACAAAATATTTTACATGGTACCTTTAAATGGACATACATTATTGATTTATATATATACTATTTCAGAACTTCTCTCAAATAGTCTCAAATAAATTATGTGCTGTTTGTTCTTTAACTTCACAAGGGAAAAGAAAAATCCTTTAGCTTAATTTCAAACTGATTTTCTTGTTATATGATTAACATTTTTTTTTCTAATAAACATTTTCAAGATACCAAGTTATTTTTTTATTCCTTTGGACTAACTTTTTATATACCAGCTTTAATTAGCTACAGCAGTCATTAGCAGGTCTGCTGTTTGCAACACTATAGGACTTTTCTTGTTCTGCACTTACTGTCATGAGTTCTCAGATTAATTTACTAATTCATTAAAAAGTAGACTATAGCATTCTAAGAGAAAAAATAAAACAAACATGATTAAGGTGTATGTGTATACACATGCACACATTTGTTTGCTTTATGAAATGTTCTCCCTAAATCCCTTAAACACCATTTACTCTTATTAAAGAGGAGAGGAATAGTGGGGAGCTGCTAATTGAAGCCCCACTATGTTATCCAACTCTGCATGGTGTTGATCTAACCATAAGAAGCTGCTTGGTCTGCCTGTCGAACTATTAGATGCTACTATAATAATTAAAATAATAAAACATCAAAGTTAAAATAGATGCCCTTTATAGGCTTAATGATTTAAGAACACCTGTATTGTGAACTACTACATTTTAAATTTTAAAATGTTACCAGGGCCCTGAATGCAAACATTTTTGGGACAAAGGATATATTTAAATTAATTATTTGGAGGAAATATTAGCATGGAACCATATGAAATAAGATTGGAATTTATAGTAAGATTAATATTAAAAAAGGTATTTTTTAGGATTTGCTTATTGTGGTATATTTTGGAAGAAAAATCTTATACATCATTAAGCTGTTATTAATATAATAAAAGTGAAATCAAAAACCAGCAAAAATAACCTCTAATTTCCCTGAAAATAAGATGGCAAGTAGACAATTGCATCTTATGCTGTAGAGTACTTTTTATAAGGAGAGGAATAAGTGATGACTGCTCTTCTTTAGTTAGAGGTACCAGGGGGTGGATACCAGGGATGAAGGGAAATCTTTCAGGTTTAAATGTATATCTGCCATATACTTTACCTATTAGAAATTCATTCAAATTTTTAAGAGGAGCATATAAATTCATATATATTTGTGGATGTTAAACTTTTGTCATTCATTTAAATACCTTGAACCTACTAAGTATAAAACATCCTACTGTTTTATACTTAGCACAGTGAGGCAGTAACATACTACCTCCTGTTACTTATCTAACCATCTTATTCAGAGAAAGGAGTATCAGGTGGTTAAAGAAACCCGTTTGAATCATGGGATAATTTTTGAAAATGTAGACCCAAGTAATACATACCATTAAAACCAGAAGGCAGTATGAGTTTATTGAGATATGAAGAAGGAATACAATATCAAAATAAAATAATTTGCATTGGTTCTATATGCTCTACAAACTCATATCTTTTGTTTGTTGGTTTATTTGGAGGGGGACAAAAATTATTTTTATGAAATTCTGTTTCCTAGGTTACTGTTGGATTAGAGTTTACAAAATTTTTTTTTTCTAAAAACGCGCATATACACAGTAATAATATGTGCAAGTCAAATTTCATTTTTAAATGAATTTTTTTAGATCGTGGTCACATCTGTGCCAATCACAGGGCAATCCGTCATATCTTTTACATCTTTTGTCTAGATTGTGAATGTTTGGCATGTAGTAGGGTAATAGATAACAGTTCTCTTTTTACTTACACTAGATTATTTATATTTGAATTAATAGATCATGTCACAGGGGCTTGATTTTTAACAACTTACTGTAAAAATTCAAATATACACAAAAGAAGAGAGACTCATGTAATAAATTCCCTATATCTATGGCCCAAATTTAAGAATTAGCAAAAATTTACCACATCTACTTCATTTTTCTCAAGTATTTTAAAAGATGCCATACCTCTTCTTTTAACTCCTATGTTCTTCACTATGCACCTCTTTTAAAAAAAGACCTTTTTTCTTAAATATAAGCATAATACATTGTCACATCAACAAAATAAACAATAATTCTTCATCACCTGATATTATTTCTCTGTTCAGTTTCCCCTGCTCTTGATTCAAAATGCTATTTTTCATTTGGATTGTTCATTCAGAATCCAAACAAGATTCATACAACATTGGTTGTTAGGACTGTTCCATAATTAAAATGCCTTTTTTCTTCCCTTCTATTATTTTGCCTCCCTCCTTCCCTTCTTCTCTTCCTCTTTTTTCCTTCCTGTTCATTACTTATTAAACTGAGTAAGCCATCCCATAGAATAGTTTCCATTCTGGATTTTTCTGTTGGCTTGCTTAGTGAGCTTATTTCTCTAACCTCTGAATTTCCTGTAAGTTAAAATTCAGTTTAAAATACTTATTAGATTCAGGTTAAGCTTTGATTTTGGTGGTAGGGGAGGATTGAGAAGAATACTTCATACATGGGGCTGTTTCTTCGTACTGCGTCACATCAGGAAGCACGCAATGTCTGTTTGTCATACTCTTAGCAATGCTAAAAATGGTCAGTGGTGACAGCCCAGTGTTTCCACTGAGAGTTTTCCATCAATCTTTCATAGTTTTATCCATTGGTAATTGTTCTCTGAATCAATTCTATCATTAGGGTTTGAAAGATAATGAATTTTTTAATTAGTCGCCCTTTCTACATGTATTAATGGAAATTCTTCTATAAACAAGAAGTTTTCCTCATAAACTGTGACTTTTTTATTTCCCTGAAATAGTTCATCCTAGAAAGAAACCTGGTGCTTTTAATACCATTTCTGAAATACTTAGTTTAATATCCATCCAAAAGTAGTTTTAGATATGAGGAGCACAGAGCACTCAAGTACCCATGTAATTTTTGGATTTTTATAAAATACATTTTTTATTTGATTTTCATGAACATTTATCAGTATTAGGATAACGTTATATAGTCACCATATACAATGTTGATCATATAGGAGTTGAGGACCTTTTCCCAGTTCTACTTGGTCAAATATTCTGCTTTGTGACGAGTCATTGGTGATGAGTTGAGCTTCAGGGAATATGGTACTTCCTTATTAGGTCAGCAAGCTGAATGTCATAGCATTTAGGTGGGGGTGACTTTACATT
This sequence comes from Pteropus medius, assembly GCF_902729225.1. Taxonomy (NCBI): domain Eukaryota; kingdom Metazoa; phylum Chordata; class Mammalia; order Chiroptera; family Pteropodidae; genus Pteropus; species Pteropus medius. The sequence continues at coordinate 2,878,867 of NW_024350397.1, forward strand.
GCTTAGAATAAAGCTTAAATCCAGGGACAAAAAAAACACCATTTTTAATTAGATTTATAGGGATAACATTGGTTAATAAGATTATATAAATTTCAGGTATACAACTTGATAATATGACCTCTGTATACTCTATTGTGTGCTCAACACCTGGAGTCTAGTCTCCTTCTGACATCATATATTTGTTTTGTCTTCCACCCAACCCATTTCCTCGTAACCACCATTCTGTTGTCTGTATCTATGAGTTTGGGGTCTTTTTTTGTTTGGTTAGTTGGTTTGTTTTTTGTTTTTTATCCCCATATGAGTGAAATCCTTATATTTTTGATTTTTTCTGTCTGATTTATTTTACTTAGCATAATGCTATTGAGATCTATTCATGTTGTCGCAAATGCCAAAATTTCATCTTTTTATGGCTGAGTAGTATTCCTTTTTATACACACATACACATACGTACATATGAATATACCACATCTCCTTTTTATTATTAGTTTATTCAATAATCACCACTACATTTTTATTTAATACTGTTAATGAACAAAACCTGAAGAATAAACAAAACCCAAATATTTTATTTTTAGATGACATGATTAATTAGGAAAATCTATGGCAGTCATCTTTAAAACCATTTATAAACAATAACAATTTAATAATAAAGTTGTATATGCTATATCTTTATACCAGTTTAAAAACATAATGAAGAAAGAACCCATTCAGAATTGTAACGAACAAAATACACTTAGCAATAAATTTGAGAAAGATGTTAGACCTTTAGAAAGAAACCATTGACATATTTGAAAACATTCTAAGATTCAGATAAATGGAGAGAAACTCCCTGAATCATGAGAACATTGACTAATTATTTGACTGTAAGTAATTTATAGATTTTAAGGTTTATTTCTAACTTAAAATTTATATTGATTTATTTTATAGGGATTCTCATAAGAGTAAGTCTCGCCCTACTACATATCAGAAACGTTTTTAAATAACAGTTTCTAAATAAAACTGTTGTAATGATACAAAAATAGATGTGTAACACAGATACTAGAAGGGACCTCTGCCCCTTGGCAATTTAAATATAAATTTTCCTTGAACCCCTGACTTCTTGGTCAGTGAGAGTCAAGAGAAATGCCCTTTGTCCTTTGACTTATGCAAATTCCTGTGCCTGACTTCTGACCTCATGTTTCTTGCCTCTGCTTGCTGCCACCCTGATTTCTGACAATGTCAATACAGATGTGAAATCAGCCGCTTCACTAGTTGCAAAAATTTATTTAGCATTTTATGAGTTTAAAACTCTGAGTAGGTGATAAAACCAGCACATTTGTTTCTTAGTCTTTATGTAAAAGATTACTGTCTATATTTGTGGCTTCCTTTTCATACACTTTCCTACATTAATAAATACAGTTGCCTACTTAAGAGGAATTCTGAAAAGTAAACTTTTTTTCCATCTTGTAAAATCATGGATTACTGAAGCATTATAAGGAATCCAAAATTAGTTTCATCTACGTACAACAACTTAATATATGATAAAATATTCTTAACCTAAAGGAGAGGCCACTTATAGGATATTCATTCAGTGGTATTAGGTAGTGGTATTTAGTGGTATAACTGCAAGATTGATTAGACAAAAAATGTTTTTATCCTTCTTTATACTACCATAGATTAAAAGAAAAAGTAACACAAAATACCTTTACATCTCATATTTGAAGCATTAGAATTCAGCAAGGTAAAGATGCACTTAAATATTAAAAACTTTCATTGGACTAAAATATTATAATTAAAACGATTACAGAAAGTTGTGGAAAACATCTATGAAAAGTTACAAAGGAAATTATATTAGCTATGACAACTTATATTATTGCCGAATATGCAAATTTAGACATCAAGATCCTAATATGTAAATGTCAAAATATGACATTATGAAAATAAGAAATACGAATAATAAAAATTATGAGGAAAAAGATTTACTCATACACTTACATAATGTACAAAAGCAAATGACTTTAAGATAGTTTTTTCATTGTTTTAAAGGAGCCAAATTTTTTAAAAAGAAATCTAATATTGGCCAGATGAGCAGTGATATCAAACTTTTGGGAAGTAATACAGGAATACATGCTGAGAATCACAGTAATGTTCAGATATTTCACTTGTAGGAATTTAGGAAGCAAATATTAATTATAAATTATATATGTAGAAAATACCCAATTTAGAGACTAATTATTGAATATTAATGTAAAATGTTGTCTTAAATAATTATTTTTGAAGACTACAGAACAATTGTCCAGCAGAATTTCTGTGTTGATGGAAATATTTTATAACTTGTGCTGTCCAGTAATGGTAGCCATTAGCCACATGTGGATGCTGAGCACTTGAAATGTAGCTAGGGCAGCTGAGAACTGAATTTTTTATTTTATTTAATATTACTGAATTTTAAATACAGAGGACTAGTGGCCACACTGTTGGACAGTGCAGTTCTGGAAATATGGAGAAATGTTAGGTATAAGTGAAAATAAATTAGTAAATTTTTGTACTGTGATTACAAGTATGTAAATACCTATATGTACATATGGAAAGTGGCATTGACAATATTTATATTAGCATTGAAGGAAGTGGGTGATTTTTTTAAAACACTAATTAAAAGGTCAAGTGAAAATAATGTAGCACTCTAGCACTGTGCCATTCAATATGATGACCCCTAGCTGGATATGGCAATTTAAATTTGAATTAAGTAAAGTTTAAAATTTCGTCTCTCAGAGGGCTGAGAGACAAATTTGTTACAAGATCTGAAAGAACTCAGAGTAGAAAGCTTGTATAAACAAGCCTTACCAATGTTCTTACTAATTTACTACCCAGGCCCAAACTTAGATTTCTCACTAATGAATACCCAAACCTAGCTTAGTTTACTTTCTAATGAGCACGAATTTTCTTTCTCCTGTCAATTTCTTTAAAATGTATTTATCTAAAAGGTATAAAAAGCCACCTGATTCAGTCATCTCTTTGAGCCTCGTTTTATGATCTGAGCATATTGATTTTCTCATATACACATATTAAATTACCTTTTCTCCCATTTAAAAAAAAATTAGTCCCTTAGTCATAGTAGCCACATTTCAAGTGCTCAATAGCCACTTATGGCTAATGTTCACCGTTTGGACAGAGCAGAAAGTTCTATCATACAGTGCTACAGGAAAGAACTGGAGCAAGTCATGGATAATTTATTAGTTGATAATTTCTGAGGTTACTAATGAATTAAAACTGGAAATTGGATGCAGTAAAAAGGTGTAAGGAACAGTACCATGGGACCCGGTACTTGTAACCTAGATCAGCACTTCATAAAGTATGGTCATTGAACTAGTGCTGGTTATATCAATCCATGACACCGTGACTAAATGCTCACTCTCAGTTTTCAGTACTTATTTAGAAACTTTTATAGCAAGGTGTTATTTCTGTGTCATCCAAGGAAATCACCTATCTTACTGAGGGAGAGACTGGTCTGGTTATTTAAAAGCTACTTAGAGTTCTGTGTAGTATGAGCAGTAGTCTTCCATGAGTTGGGGCCTACAATAGAAATAAAGAGTCCTTCACTACAGACAGTATGAGAAACATTGGTCAAAAAAAAAAAAAAGGCAGTTTAAGGAAGTTTTCTAAGAAACAAATTTGGTGTTAGTATAGCTTGATAATCTGTACTTGCAAGTGAAATTGAAAAGTACTTGGAAGTGAAATTGAAAATTGAACACTAAATCTCTAAATGTGATAAATTTAGACTTCATCCCTCCTGCTAGTGGAACTGAGGCACAAGGTCCTTTACCCAGCAATGTGAGTAAGGATTTTAAAGGAGTTCCCAGTCAGTGCTTCTCTCTGGGGAACTTGTTTCCTCTTTTCATCCTCCTGGGCACGGAGGATTAAACCAGCTCTCAGAATCTTTTCCTTTTAGCAAAATTTCCAATTTTGTGTTTTCCTTTACCCCTTTTAAGATCCTTTTGTCATATTGTTGCATTTAAGTTTCTTTGTAACTATTTTCATCCCTTACCCCCAAAGTCAGTTTCAAAGTCTGGCAAGATGTCCCAAGTAGGAAATTTGTTTTAAGTGAGCTTAAGTTTTGTTTTAAAATCTCTTCCTTTTTTTCATATTTTAACCCTGATTCCCTGATACAAGATAGTAAATTGAATTATTTGTGAAATGTGGAAAGCTTTTAACCTGTAATCAAGGCATAATGTATCAACTAAAGCATTATTTTAATGATAAAGGGATAAGCATAAATCCTTAACTCACTACCTGTTTTCTTAATATATTTTTGGCTATACATTAGTTTTCTATACCTTGAAATGAAATGCAGCATATGCAGTGCCCGGTTTGTTTTGAGGACTGATTCTGCTTTGTGGAATTTGAAGTCAGATGGAGTCTAGTACTTCGTAACAGTTCTGATTCTAATGGCTTTGCATTTTGGATTAAAAATTCATATACATATTCAGTCCTTTAACAATTATTATTGATTTATCTGTTACTGAATTCATCATTTCTTCTTTTTCCCCTAATTTATTAAATTTGGAAAGAGTTGGAAAACACTTGAAGGAAATGAATTTCTGTTTTTAGTAATAGTCTATAAGTTACAAAAAAACTAAATGAATACTATTCAGCATTTCTTGTTAAATTGTTTTTTATGATTTAAAAAACTACTTTAAATATGAAAGTCATACTGATAGAATGGTATCTTCTGATTTCAGTTTAATATTATGGTAATCATTTACTTTAGGCAGAATTATAGATTTAGATAACTATATTATTTGGTTTATGTAAACCTCTTCAAAAGATGAAAAATAATATTAAAGTATTAAGAAGGCATATTAGTTTTTATGTATCTTAATATTCTTACTCTTATATTTGATATTTGGTGACATTTTTAAGGTACAGTTTGTGATTTCCTCATCTTAAAGTAGTCATATATAAGAATATATTTATAGCATTTTCTCATAAATATTTTATGACATAGAATTTTAAAATTATATTAAGTTATTTAATATGTGATTAAAGGTTGATAGTAACATTTTTATATAACACATTTTCAAACCCCTCAGAAAATTTGTAGACTTCTAATTGTTTTATTTTATGTAAGTTTCGACCTCGAGAATATTGACTAATCGGTTAATATTCTTTCTGTCACATATTTTAGTGCTTACTATGTGCCAGGAATTTATTTGAGGCTCTTTAGATAATGATCGTTAAAAAAAAACACACCCCAAACCCATTTCCTCAGGGAGTTTTCATTCTGGTGGATTACCTCATATATGATTCTGTGGCATTTAACACAATTAAACAGGCTACTTTTCTGTTAGTTGTCAAGAAATGCATGTCATTATTTGAAAATATAGAGATATATAAAGGCAGGACAAAATTTCTTCTAGCTCTCTTTAACTCATTGCTTTTTAATGAGTTTAGCTTTATTTTTTAAAAAATGAAATTTATAACTATGGTCATTTGGCAACCAAAAATTTTTCATTTTTTTCTCAACTTCCCAACCGATAGTTCAGTGCTAGGGTAGAAGTTGAACTAGTCACTTTAGGTTTTGAGTTTAAGAAGTAATATTTGAAACATGCAATATTATATAGAGAAGATACTTTTTTTTGAAAGAAGGGAATGTGATTCTTAGAATACCCATGATTTTATCTAATTTATTTTCTTCAGCAACTCCTTTTTGTAATATGGATAGATAAACTTGAACTAAATGGTTTAATCTCAGTATAATCTTTTACTCTTCTCTCCTCCTTCAGGAAAATCTTAAACTTCCACCACAAGAAGATTAAAAAGAGGTCCCTCCTGCACCAAGAAAGATCTGCAGATCTTTTTCAGTGTTCTTGGAGGTGTGGGGTGTGAGAACTTGATCAGTTTGTGTCAGCCACCTTGTTCTCTAAAGGTAAGCACTGTGTAGTGAGTGCACACTCATGCGCCCAAACTCCTAATGCAGGACTGGCTTTGGAATGCTCCATTGAGGGTTTGAGGCCATCAGACTTTCTCACAGAATGGGGCCTAGGCAGCTGCTTGTGGGCAGGACATCATACACATCTGTCAAGAGATGGTTGTCATTGTTTACAAGTGAAGCATGTCCTAGAGATTTATGGTTGTATTTGTTCTGTTTTTTAAAAATTCTCAATTATAGTAAAACTTGTCTTTCAGTTCATTGTGTATCTTAAATTAGTTCACTAATTGCTGTGGTTTATCCCTCATCAAGAACTTCTTGGAGATCTCGAGATTTGCATTAAAAAATTTTGAAACAGTGACAGCATTTAAGCGATCTTGTGACTTACGAGATTAAATTGATATAAGTAGCTTTGCAGTCTTGCTTTTCATGATCTTTTAAAAGCTGTCTCTTTTATTTCAAAAAAAAGTCTCTCAAACCATTTTTAAATCCGTATTAAGCTTCAGAAAGTATGGAAGCAAAGGCCATCTCAATCTTTATTAGGTATATGATCATAAAATTTCTTATATCAGATCCTAATTGAAAAAAATCACTCAAAATCACCAGTTTTTTTCCTATTGTAACTTTTTCCTGTCTTCAGGAAATGGAGAATATATAAATTGGTTCCACCAGGGTAACTTTATAAAGAATAAATAAATTAATATTTCAGTAAATTAATAATTAACATTAGAAAACCTTATTGTTCTTTTTACAATTTATTGACAACTCGCAAAATAACAATCTTAACTTAAATTGTCATTTGGTTATTCATTGATTATGAAGAAGAACAGGAGCATGTTGATTTTGAAAATCATCAATATTAAAAGTAGGTTAGTATTAGATAAGAATAACTTTGGGTGCCACTAAGAGACTAAATGTCTAATAAGATGTTTCAGATTATAATCACCAGGATACTATAGAATTGACAGTGTAGACTTAAAGTGCTGAAATACTGATGAAGAAATTAAATCCATACAAGCGATTTTGGAAACTTTAGTTCTACAAAATGTGAACTTTTTATGAACAGTTAAATTTGATTTTTATCTGGTAGGCCCTGTCTTTGTTTATGATAAATTTTATTGTCTTTTAAAAACAATTGTTCTTCTAATATCTGTGTAATAAAAGATATTAAGGAAGAAAAAAACCCTTTGCTGCTAGAATGAGAAAAAAATACAACTTTTTTTGAAAAAAACCTTGAGAACCAATTTACTTTTTTGTAGGTTAATATTTGAGGAGATAGAACTACAAGCACCTTCAGAAGATTTAAATCTTCAAAGTATGTATGACATAAGTTATGTTAGTGAAGAAATAGAGCTTGCTGGATATTTAGAGATAATTTTTCTACATAATTTTTAAAAATTTTTATTTGTGAGAGCATGTTAAATATTTTTAACCTCTGTAATAGCATGGAACAAAATAAATGAATGCCTCATTTTTGGGCCAGTTGAGAAAAAAATTGAATCGAAAGCTAAACCTACTGAAAACGTAAAGTGGAACATAAGAATAAACATTATTATTTCCTATCTAAATTAAGGCTTTATTATAACTGAATTATTTTAATCTAAAAAGCCTCCCCTTTAAAAAATTTGTCTTAGGATAGTATCGGCAATATATTTGATAAAAAGAAAAATTTATTTCACTATTCTAGAACTAGTGCTCTAATTTCAAATCTGTTATGTAGCATGAATATATAAATAGGGGCCACTGAAGTCTAGAGTATCAAAAATAAGATGCTTTCCCAACAATTCTTATAAATAACTTATTAGACAACAAAATAAACTATTTTATGATTTTGATAATATATAGGAGTGAAACCCCAACATAATGGCACTGAGGGAGTCTCCCGTTGAAACTAGAATTTAGGAGAAAATCTTACCTTTACATATACATCGACATATTTAATCACACAACATGGGCATACTAGTGTTTGTTTTTAAAAGAAAATAGCCAATCCATGGAAACAGCCTTTACTAGAAATTTAGTTTCCATAGTATGATTACGTTTCCTACCTACTCTTAATAGCTAGAGGGGGAAGTGAGAGAGGCAGCCCTGTGTTTACCAATATTGATTATTTTTTTTTTTTTAGAGAAGGAATAAGAAAGAAATTCTAGCCCAACTCTCGCCTTGAAGCCATCTAGGCCAATGTTGTCCAGCAAAAATGTAATGGAAGCCACACATACAAACTACATATGTAATTAAAGGGATTTTTTAATAGCCACATTAAAATAGTAAAAAGAAACAGGCAAAATTAATTTTAATTACATTTTATTTAACCTACCATCTAAAATAGTTCAACACGTAATCAGTATAAAAATTATGAGATGTTTTACTTTTTTTCATACTTAGCATGCAAAATTTGATGTATATTTTACACTTACAGACATTTTGTATTGGACTAACTAGCCACATTTCAAGTGTTCATAGCCACATGTGGCTAACTATCATATTAGACAGTGCAGATCTTGAACAAGAGTGTAGCTCCCATTTTAGCATCATCCATATTGAAGTCTCTTGGGTAACCCTGTGAACATCCCTGGTTTAGTCTCCAGATTTAGCAGAAGACAATCAATCAGTCCATCGATCAGTCAGTCAATCCAACAAAAACAGGATGCCCAGTTTAATTTGAATTTCAGTTATATAACAAGTAATTGTTTAGTTTAATTATGTCTCATGCTATCTTTGGGGCATACTTATAAAAAAATTATTTATCTGAAATTCACATTTAACTGGGTGTCTGTATTTTGTCTGGCAACCCTGGTTTAACTGATTAGAAGACATCATCAGGTTGCCTAGAAAATTCTGATACTAGAGGATAGAGAATCTCTTCCTTTGCAGAGGATTTTAATAACCCTCTGAAAATTAGTATGTAATCCAGAAATTATTTATAGCCCATTTCTTCCTAATTTTTGAAGATGTTTAAGACAGAAGAGAGGCCGATAGGACGGGGACTCAGTCCTTACAGATTAAACATTTTACATCTAAATTATTACACTAAGCTAAAAGGTTCATGAAATTTTATAAACTGATTAGTTACTTGATGAGTAACTAATTTTATAAACTGATGAGTTTATAAAATATGTATTGTCTAACAGCACATTACTAGTATCACATCTTATGGAAACCAATTCATACTTGGTGATAATCTCAGCAGTTTCCTGGCTATTTCACATTATTTTGTACCATTGGTTACCACTGCTGCAGCTGTCACTTAACTCTCAAGTTGGCAAGCATTATCACAAAATATTAGATTGCTATATGCCAAGGTAAGGCTTACCTTACAAGTATTTAAGTACTTGTACTTCTCTGCTATGGTGTTGACCATTGGATTCTGACCCGGTCAAAAAATAGTTCTTATACCAGTAGCTCTCATTCCCTTAAGGGCTTCTTTTACAGAGGAGCAGCTTTCCATTCATATTCTTTAACATTTTTTAATGTTCGAATTTTAGTAGCATTTTGAAGCATTTAACAGCTTCTTTAGTAGTGATTTTGTGCCCCTTAAGCTCTAGAGGAGAGACCATTTATAATTCGTGTTCTCTAAGGACAGTAATTCCACCAGCTCCACACTCCCTCTCGAGGAACACTTGCCTTCACCAGATGAATGACTATAGGTGACAACTCTGCTTCATTACCAGCTAGGTAGGTAGATCCAACTGCCAGTGTAGTTTGGCAGTTTAGCAGATCAGTGTAAGCCATGGCGCATTCCAAATCCATTCATGCTTAGGAGAATGTACCCAAGAGTGTGGATATGTTTATAATTATTGCATTTCCTTCAGAGAACAAGAATTACAGGTAAGTCATTTTTTTTTTGTTTTTTTGGCAGTGACCCAACAATTATTTTTAAATAAGAAATTTAAGGATCTGAAAGTATTTCCCTTCCCCCCATATAGTCACTTTTAAAAAATCTCAAATATAGCCTACATTATATAAATTTTTCTTCCTCACTCTAAGAAAGAATTGAACCTGGTGGTGGTGGTGAGGTTGGGAGGAGACAACTTATTGTCACTTGAAAGCTGTGAATATCACGTTTCCATGTCTAGAAATATCCCAGGTTTATATAAGAATCTTATTTTGCCTAACTTCTAATGTCTAAGGTATGAATTATTTTGTCAAATTAACACCTACATCTATATATAGATAAAGTGTTCAAGCTTTCTAAGCTAACATCTTTAACCGCAGTGAGTAAATTCATGGATTGTTTGGGTTTTCACTTTTATTTTCAAGACTTCCTTTTGTTTAAAGGCTTTAAACTTATTTCTGAAACCAAAATTTAAAGCTACAAAGTATTTTAAATATACTCTGTTTCCTTTTTACTCAGTTATATTTGGATGAGCTTCAGAGGGTCTGTGAATCCCTTGAAATTATAATCAAATATTGTATGTATTTTTTGCTAGGAAGAGTGTCCGTAATTTTTATCTTGTTCTTGAAGAGTTTTGTAAAAAAAGATTTGTTAAATAACTGCTGATCTAATGTCATAACTTTACTGATAAAGAAACTGTTTCAAAAAATATGTTACTTGCCTTTATTCATTGGAAATTTAATACTTGTAAAAACTAAAGTTTATTTCTAAAAACCATTGTACTTATTTTTAGAAGGAAGAAGTTTTAACTTGTAATAATTAAATTTGAGAATACCAGCCTAAATGGGAGCAGTTAATTTGCTAATAGTTTCTTCTTTTCTACCCTTGACTGGAATCTTTGCTAGTTGTTATATTAAAAAAAAAAAAAATGGCCCCTCAATAAAGTATGAAAGTATGTAATAAATTCTTGAAGATGGATTAAAGAAAAATGAATTATCATAATTTACATCCTATTTTTCTCTTTTCAAATTTTACTTCCAAAAAGATTAACTTACACCCAAGAAATAAGTGAATAATGTTATTTTTGTTATTTCCAGAGTATTAAAGTAGTTAATTATCTTCATAAACATCACACTGAACATTGTTGGAACTCCTATTGGTTCTGAATCATAGTTAAAGAAATTCTATAGTAGACTGTATAGTAGACAAGTTGTCTTTCAGTGATAGAGTATTTTAAGGTCATTCTTTTTTACCATAAGATGCTTTTAATATTACAGTAATAGTTTAAAAATGGTAAGTAAGCAAGTTCCATATTAATTAAGAAAACTATAACTTCTTTCTCAAAATAAATATTTTTTTTTCTCTTCCTGTATTAGCCAGTAAAGTCTGGCTAATTCAAGATTTAATATTTATACCATGAATATTAGAATAAAATTAAATTTAAGGAAATGAAATACAAAAAGCAATTATTTCCCTAAAGGAATAGAAGATTGAGATGATGCTATATTTTTAATTTAAATTTAATTATACTTAGACTCTAAAATGTATAGTATAAAACTCATTATAGAAAATGGCTTTGATTTCCAAAATAGATCACAGGTTTTTTTTCTTCTTTTGGGCATTATCACTCAAGTTGATTATCACTCATGCTCTCCTGCTATTATAGCAGGTAACCTTTTAAGTACGCCAGAGTTTGTTTTTTATCCAGGAAGAACTGTTGATGGATGCCACTCAGTAGGTTCCTGGATAATTAAAACAAAAAAGTTATAATTTTACTTTTCATCAAATTATTTTGAATTTAAAATAGAAAAGCTTAAATTCTTTTTAGAAACATTTGCAAATATTTATACTTTTTTAAAGTTGAGGTAGAAAGATGTTAAATGTTCTCCTTACATTCAAACTAAAACAGTTGACCTTGGAGCCTTGGTTTTCTTGGCAGATTAAAAAACATCTGAATGTAGAAAAGTAGAAACTTGCAATGAATTTTATTTCAGAGTTGTTTAAAATAGAACTTTTCAAATAAAATTTCAAATAAAAACTATTAAAAGTGACTTCTTTCTGGGCACCTACATGCATGACATCTTTTCTTTTACATAAACAAGTCAGCATTTTACTCTTTAAGTTCATGTATCAAAAATTCTTTTAGCAATTTTACTGCCTATACTGCAAAACATAGACTTTGAAACTGTTTACTGTGTTCTTGTATGGGAAATAAAAAAATTTATTCAGTCATCACATTTATAGAGAGCTATGCAAAAAAGTGGTAAATAAAACACATTCCCTGCCTTCACAGAATTTGCAGTCTAATAAAGATGTATGATAGAGTGGTGCAAAGGAAGATAGAGGGGATTGCTAACCTCATCTGGGGATCAGAGAAGACTTCCTTGCAAAAATGAAAATTTAAGTGAACATGAGGCCTTGTTAGAAGTTAGTCAAACAAAATGGGAAGGCAGAATAAGCATATATAAAAGCCCTAAAGGAAGAAAGAAAAAATCAAGACAAAAGACTTATGGAGAGAGGGAAAGATGAGACTCCATGGTAAAATGTCTTTCAAGTCATTATTAGATATTTGGCCTTTGGGCTTTAACTTAAGAGCAGTGGGAAGACATTGAACATCATATTTGTACTTTTTCTAAAACTTTTTTTTGAAGCCTAGTGTACATCTAAAAATGTGAGCATATAATAAGTGTATAGCTCCATGATTTTTCACAAACTGAATACACCTATGGGACCATCACCCAGATGAAGAAACAGAACATCATAACTATCCCAAAAGTTCCCTGTCATATTTCCTTCCAGTCAGTTTTGACCCGCCCCCCACCCGCTACTAAGGAGACCTCTCGCCTGACTTACCTGTGCATAGATGGTATTGCCTCTTGTGGGAGCATACAGTAGATGCTCATTTGAATGAAAGAAGCCAGACATGACATTGTGATTATGAGATTCATCCATATTATTGAGTGTGGTTGCTGATCGTTCTTATGGCTGTATACTGTTCTATCATATGAATATACCACAAGATTTGCATTTTCTAATATTGCCACATCTACCCTATGAAGGATAGAAAGATGTGAAGTTAGTAAGCCTCAGATAAGTCTGGGAGGGAGATAATGGGGTTTGAGCGAGTGTGGTGACAGTGAGGATGGAGAGAAGTGGGCGTATTAGAGAGAGATTCAGGAGTTAGAATTTATAGGACCTGGGATCAATTAGATGAGGGTATAAGGAATACAGAGATTGGGTAGAAGTGCATGGTGGTTCCCTTCATTAATCCAAACACTAGAGAGGAATGTTGTTTGAGTTTTAGTGATAGAGGACCATAATTAATCCAATATCCAATACAGTTGAAGGACCTGTGAAACATTGCACAGGTCTGCTTTAATACACCTAACTTTATTAACTAAATGAATGTGATGACTTTGTTTGTTAATACCAGTTTTAAAAATTGTTTATGTATAGAAAGTTATAAATTTTGTCTTCTCCTTGTCTATTCTTCACTTCGAAATCTCGCCAGATACTCTTTTTCTAAATGTTTCTAGGAGTATTTTTGTCACATATTTGTATTCATATAAAGTGTGCTTTCCCTAAAGTAGTGCAAACTTTATATGCCAGCAGAGTTGCCTTCCTATATACATGATATATATAAAAGGCACTGTCATGCTTTCATACTTTAAAAATTGGTTCTGGCATTATAATCTTTCTTCTAATGAGCACAATAACCATACCTTAAAGTGTCTTTATTTATGTGAGACAGTTAATGTAGATACTTGCCAAGATCTTAGTGACTAAAATGTTCATTAAATTTTGGTAGAAAAAAGGAAAGAAAGATAACAGTGAGTTGTAAACCCTGCAGCCTGAGCTCTCAAGCCTAGACAGGGTTCCACACAGAGAACTCTGGTTGTCAGAGAGCAGCATCTCCTTTTAAAGGTACCAAAGGGATGGGATTGGAACTGAACAAGGAACTTTGCCTACTTTAGAGTGCTGCCTGGGAGTGGTTGTGCCCTTGGGGAATTTTATGGGGAGAAGAATGATAGACATAGCACTGAATAAAACAAATGCCTAGGATGTAGTGGAATACTAAATAGATTCAGCATTTTATCCAGTTTACAACAATAACTTATGATTCAGGGCTATATTTAGACCACAAAATTTAAAGTCAAGGCAATTTATCATGTCCATGAAAAAAAACTGAGCAATCATGATGGTGACTTTCAGTTAATAGAGTTTTCTCAGCTTTGGGTTCTGTTACTTATTAGATAGTACAGTTTTTAAAATTAAATATTTGATTTCATTCATGAAGAGTTTTCCTCATAATTTTTGCCTATAAGCAACATTGACATAGTGAAATCAGACCAGTACTTTCAGAAGCCATTTGTTCATTTATTTAACATATACTTGTGAGATAAATCTTATATTTGTAATAATGTTATAGCCTAAGGTGATGATGCAAGGAAGTAGTTCTGCCTTTTGCTGTAGTTGGGAGACTCAGAACATAGAAAAACATTGTGATAATCAAATCATTAAAGGATTAACTGAATAGTGCTGAAAAAGTTGTGAATCCAGGAAAAAGAAATTATGGGACATGATTTCAGAGAAGAAATGATGGAAGTAGTGGAATTTAGTTTGGGTCTTGATGGATGGGTAGAACTTGAATAAGTGTGGCAAGAGCACCGTGTACAAGAGTTACATCATGAGAATGAGTACAGGAAAAAAAAAAAATACAGCACATACAGGGCACAGTGAGAAATGGGCCAGACTGCAGCAAAAACACAACCTGGTTTGTGGAGAAAGGTTTCATTAGGTTTGACTGTGTTGTAAGCAGCTTTGAATTACTCAAGTCACCAGACATAAGACCATGGAATATTATCTTGATTTTTAGATTATCTCTACATATAGTTTTACTTGTTATCATGTGGTAATTATTTAGATTTTTTAAAAATTTTATCTTTATAGAAACCCTGTGTGAAATTACCTGAAGGAACAAAGTGATTGTGCTTTTTAAGTTCAGAGAATCTTCATTTGGGATCTATGGGTTAGCTTCAAGGAGTCTGGGTCTTCCTGAAATTAAGACAAGATATTTGGATATATATCTTTTCCGGAGAAAGAGTCCATTGCTTTTCGCAGAGTCTTATAGGATCTGACAATCCAAAAGAAATTAAAACAGCTCTTGTCCTCCTGACTTAAAATATTTTAAATCTAACTCCTTTGCGTATATATATTTTAATATAGGGAATAAAAATAGAGAAATAAAAATATATTTAAATATTACAATGCTTTCCCTTTCTCTTACTGTTTACTGGTATAATATTTAAGAGATAATCTTGAAAAGTGTATAAATTGAGTTATATAACTAGAGATAGTGGCTTTTTTATGAAGTCTGTGGCTTTCAGTGAAAAGACAGTGGCTTTTTTAGATACAGGCACTTTTCTGAGTATGCTATATCAAGAAATTTCTTTTTACTTTTGTACAAACATATCTCCTTTCTACAGAATATAAAATATTTTGAATAAATGTCCAGCTTTAATCTTGAAATATGACTCACCTGGATCATGTTTAATCTCTTATACAACCGTTTAAAGCAGGTATCGACACATAGCTTGGCCTGTTTTTATATGGCCCACAAGCTAGGAACTGTTTTCACATTTTAAAATTGTACAACAAAACAAAACAAAAATTGTAAGAGATTAGGATTGTAAGAAAGAAGAATAATATCCAACAGAGGCCATATGTGGCCTTCAAAGCCTAAGATATTTACTGTCTGGCCCTTGTGTTTTTCTTTTCGTTTTTGTGGGGTTTTTTTTGGCCAACCCTTGGTTTAAAATAGTTCAGTTTTTAAACTCCCAAATACATGTATTATTCTACCAGAGGATATATTGCTTGTGGATCAATATTTTTGAAGTTGGGCATGTATTTGTATAATTCTAGTAAAGTTGATTAGGTAAAATAATCTTTGTTTTTCATACTAGGTATTCAGCTAATAGTTCAGCTTTCTAAATTCTGGAGTTCAAAGTGTATGAGCAAAACGTGAACTTACTGGTCTATTTCAAAGAACTATGTGAATATAAAAGTAGATTCTATTCTTTGTGAATGTATAATGTAGCAACCACATACAGATCTATTGATAAAATATTAAAATATCTTTACTATAAGAATATGATCTTTGCTTTTGAAGATACCATTTATCTAAAGCAAGTATATTGTATAAAGACAAAGCAAATACACATTTAATTAAGTGTTGGGCAGGGCAGTTGTTAAAAAGTATGTTATTCATTGGTTTGTTCAACATTTATATTTAGTTTTGCAACTATATTTTTTTACTTTATTATTAATGTTTGAGATACTGTGATTCTAACTTTCAGAAAATATTAAAGTGCACTCCCTTCTGCATCATTAATTTTTCTAGTAGATCACTACTGGATCTTTTCCATCAACATACAAATAATACTGGTTTTTCTCCCATATTAAAAAAATTTCTTGTTCCCAATTATCCTTTCAATTACTGCCCTATGGCTTTCAATTTACAACTAAGCTCTCTGAAAGAGTTGTCTGGACTGTCTGAATTCTGTTTCTGCAAGCCCTGCACTTCATCAAAATTGCCCTTGTTACTGACCTCATGCTGGTCACTTCTCAGTCCTCTTCTTACTTGACATGACAGCATTGAACACTCTTTATTTGGCTTTCAGACACTACACTCACCTAGTTTTTCCTCCAACCTTTAGCTGCTATTTTCAATCTCCTTTGCTGATTCTTTCTCATTTCTCCAACTTCTAAATTGGGAATTCTCCAGGATTTGGAATTTGGACTTCTTTTCTGTTCGCAGTTACTCCCCTGGTGACCTCATCCAGTTTCATAGCTTTAGATGACCATCCATTTGCTGATGAGCAGAAGTCATTTAGAATTCTCAGACTGTACATAGTAAACTAAATTCCTTATCTTGCCCCCACCAAATCTTTCTTTTCAGCTTTCCTCATTTCAGTACATAGCAACTGAATTCTTTTGATCAGCCTTGGTATCATTTTTGATTCCTAGAGTTCTTTCAGTCTACATCTGATAATATCTCACATTTCTGTTTATGTCCTTAAAACTTATACAGAATCCAGTCACTGATCACCATTTCCACTGCTACATCTCTGATTCAAGTCACCTTCATGTCTTGCTCATATTATTGCAAAACCCTCCTTGATTTACTTCAGTTCATTCTTAATACAGCAGGTTATTACATTACAAATAAGTCATTTTATGTCACTCCTTGGATGAAAATCCTCCCTTGACTTCTCATCTCAATCAAAATGAAAAGCTGAGGTCCTAGAAATGGCTGTATCCTCTGGGCCCGTATTCCCAGACTAACTGCTTTTCTCCCCTTACTTACTCGCCTCTAGTCATACTGGCCCTTTGCTGTTCTTGAAATATGTCAGGCAAGTTCTTGCTTCAGAGATTTTCCACTGGCTCTTTTCTCTGCCTGTAACACTCTTTCTCGATTATCTGTATAGCTCGTTCCCTCATCAATTTGGGATTTTTACTTAAATGTCAACTTAGGCTTTCTTTAGCCACTCAGTGTAAATTATAAATTTCCCCCACACCACCCCAATTTTCCTTCCTCTTTTATGTCTCTCTTCTTGTAAGCCTTATTACTATCTCCCATCTCATATGTTTTACTTACCCTATTTTCTGCCTTTTTCCACTGGGATGTAAAGGCAAAGATTTTGTTTAGTTCTCTGCTCTATCCTCAGCATGTAGAAGTACCGTGCCTGGCTCATGTTATATGAATGCAGTTTTGAAAAAAATAGTCAACACAAAAAATTTTTTTAAACAGTTCAAGGATTTTAACAGCCCTTGATCATGTAATAAGCTCTCACATATTTCAGTAAATGACATACATGGAACTAAATATATTAGAAATATGACCATAAATACTGATATTATAACATGTAGAACTTGCTTCTTTGAACAAATCCTTGGTTTTCATTATTTTCATACTTTATAAATGTAGAATACTGAAAAAATGCATATTATTTGAAATTAAGTATGATTATTGAGTATACTATAATATGGATATTTCTAAATAACATTTTTGTCATTAAAAGTATTGATCATTGGTATAGTAATAAGAATTTTCTTTATTTTAGTTGTTAAACTTTATTTTGAAATAATTTGGAAATACAGAAGAGTTGCAAATATAATACAGAGACTATACCCTTCTGGAGCCTTGTTTTATGTTTTATAAATGTATAAGCTTCAAAAAAACATAAAGCAAATACTATGTGTATCAATAGAGCCTCTGTTAAGGTTATTGCTTTTTAAAATAATTTTTTGAAAACTATTTTCAAATTTTAATATTTTGTCTTGACCGCATACGTACTTATTTTATGCAGAGTCATAATATACATTTAATTTTGTTTCCTAATTATGACATCTATTTTTTCATATTTCATTATCATCTTTTTAAATGACATAATAATGACCATGTTGCTGATTTTCATTATTAATAAAATATGCTCCTCCTGTTGGAGGTTGCCATTCAGTGTGGTAGAAATCAGAATGGAAAATAAAGTATAAATGTGAGCAGTAGGATTTGTCTTCTGATTCAATGTAGGATGAAGAGGATTTAAATAAATACTTGTCCAATAATGCACCAAAGTATTAACCTGAGTGGCTAAAGAATAATGATCCCAGGAAAAGAATAGAGGATGAAGAACAACTGTGTGGGTAGGAGGAGAAGATATTCTTAAAATGATGAGGTCAGTTTAAGAGGAAGCCTAAAAGAATAGATATAGAACTGGACTGAGTGTGAGGAGAGTTTGATTAATCATGTGGAGATCTTGGCCAGCCATTTATTTCTCTGGCTTTTGGTTTTCTGACTTGTAAATTAAGTATTGGATGACTAGATGATTGCTTAAGTCTCTTTTAACTTTGGAACAGTTGCTGTGTTTTGTTGTATTCAAGCTTCATTCCTATTTCTTCTGATTGTTTTTTAGTGAACTTTTATAAACTTTGGTTTATGAAAAATGAAGGATAAAATGCTCAATCCTGAATATTGGAAATTAAATTTTCCTTAATACTGAAATGCTTGACACAGGAAGTGCAGAGCTTCCATTTCATTTTTTTTTTAAGGACTGTCAAGTCTGAGTCTTTTTTAAATTAATTAGAATGACATTGGTTAATAAACTTATATAAGTTTCAAGTATACAATTCAGTAATACATCACTGCATTGTGTGTTCGCCACCCAAGTCAGATCTCCTTCCATCACCATATATTTGATCCCCTTTACCTTTATCTACCTCTCCCCTTCCCCCTTTCCCTCTGGTAACCACTAAACTGTTGTATGTATCTATGAGTTTTTGTTTGTCTTGTTTGTTGCTTTCAGTTTTATATCCCACATATAAGTGGCATTATATGGTTCTTTTTCTGTCTGACTTATTTTGCTTAGCATGATAATCTCAAGATCCATTCGTATTTTTGTAAGTGGCAGTATTTCACTTTTTCTTATGGCTGAGTAATATTTTATAGTAGATGTATGTGGACCACATCTCTTTATTCAGTCATCTATTGAAGGATACTTCAGTTGTTTCCATGTCTTGGCATGGAATAATGCCTCAGTGAACATTGGGGTGCACATATCTTTACAGATAAATGTTTTCGATTTTTAAGGGGTAGATACCCAGAAGAGGGATTTCTGGGTAATACAGTAATTCTATCCTTAGTTTTTTGAGGAACCTCCATACTGTTTTCCGTAGTGGCTGTACCTGTTTACATTCCCACCAGCAGTGTGTGAGGGTTCCTTTTTCCCCACAACCTCTCCAACACTTGTTATTACTTGTCCTATTGATAATAGCCATTCTTACAGGTTTGAGGTGGTATCTCATTGTGGTTTTGATTTGCATTTCCCTAACAGCTAGTGAAGTTGAGCATCTTTTCATATGTCTGTTGGCCATTTGTATGTCTTTTATGGTAGAAATGTCTGTTTAGGTCCTCTGCCCATTTGTTAATTGGATTGTTTGTTTTTTTATCTTTCTGTGCCAGAAGCAACTTATAGTAGCTGAAAATTTGGAGCAAAGAAGATTGGATTTAAGTCCAAACTCGGAAAAAAACATTCTGGAATTTATTTAATACATACTTTTGGGGGTTTATTGTTACTACCAGAAATCTCAACAAATTATTCACAAAAAAAGTAATGCAATACAAATATCATATAAGTATATATATAATAAATGTAATAAATATAATCTAGGAGAGGCAATATGATGTAGGAGAAAAGAGCAGGATTTGGAATTAATCGGTTTGGATGTGAATATCATTTTTACTATACTAGATGTGTAATCTTAGGCAGATTGAAATGAAAAGCTTGATTTTAGAGGATGATTTAGTTTCATTCTGTGAAAATTTAGAATAGTAATATTAGATTGCAGAGTTGTCATGAGGGTTAGAGAGAATGTTCGTAAAGTACTAAGCGCATAGCCTGATATTCAGTAAACCATGACCTTTATCAATTATCAGTAAGTTATTGTTAGAGTATGCATTTAGTTAATACTTTTTCAAAGTCAACCCGGTATTAGACGCTTATTTTAATTCCTGTCTTGCAATTAGATTATAATTAGGATTGTGTGTGTGTGTGTGTGTGTGTGTGTGTGTGTGTGTATGGGGAGGTGGGAGAGACACTGTGGGATTTCTTATATTCAACTTTTTGGTAGCTTAAATGATTCAGTAAAACTAAAGTATTATAATTCTTATTCTAGAGCTTCAGCATATTCAAGTCTCAGATGGAATAATGTTTATTTTTAAAGAAATTGTTCTTCCACATAAATGCCTATCAAATGCTGTTCTTGTAAGAACACTTGTTAGAGTCAGACCATAGTCCAATAAAATCACTAGAAGAATGCTTTTTTAGGGAGTTTAGGACATATAATAAAAAAAATGTTTTGTGATGGGAATCAGGGGAGCTAATTTTCTTCTCCTTAAAGATTATTGGTTATGTTCGTTAATGTTATAACAGCGTATCGCCATACTGTATACAAACTTATTTTCTAATGCCAGAGCCAGAAGAACTGCCCTGGGTATTTAACTAGAAGACAGTTCCTGTGGTTCTCAGTGGCCTCTTTTGGAAATTTTATTTGTTCTGGGATCTCAAGAAAATAGATGTGCTTCATTGGCTTGATTTATACTTTTTAAAAGAGGCCTAGAAAGTTCTTTATTCTAATACATATGGCAGAAGGAAGAGTAGTAAGTGAGAGAACCATAATCATGTAAACTATTATGAGCTTCAAAACTGAAGAAAAGGTGGATGAAAATGACTTTATGGCTTACCAAGAAAGATATTAATCAGGAAGGAGAAATAGGAAAAGTTGAAAAATCAGAAAGAAATAACAAAAGACCCTAATATTTTCAGCATATTTATAATGGGAGCAGAAAGATTTATGTTCATGTTGAAAAAGAAAAACATAAAGATGTAAATGTTGTTAATGACAGATGGTGTGCTGTTTTATGTTGGAATTGATTCAAACCGTAGTGAAATAGCTGTATTTTCAGATGACTCTCTCTAATTTTGCTATCCTTAAAGAATAGGCGTATTGCTTTCTCTTTTTTATATTGCATTCCTTTTATGTTGCATTTTGTACTGGATTTGGGCTCAGTAGGTGTTGTGCACTTACGATTTCTCAATGCATAATATATACTATTGTTATTTAAAGCATTTTTGGTGATTCTTTTTTTTTTTAAATTTCCTAACCTGTTGTTGACTAAGACATTACATTCAATCATCGTTATACTCTTATGTGGTTAGATTTCATTATTGCTAAAAAGAGTAGATTTTATGTATTTGCAAAATTGATTTCTCGTTTCTTTTAAGCTGCACTTACACTATTAATTTGGTCTAGGGATACTTTATCAATTAAAAATACACGAAGTTTGAACAGTTTTACTTCAAATACTTTACTTTGAAGACATATTAAGCCACTGGTTCTTAAACTTATCAGAATCACATGGAGGACTTGTTTAAAGAAAGATTGATGACCCTTCCTTCATCGTTTTTGATTTAGTAGATCTGGAATGGGATCCCAGGATTTCTAAGACTTTGTAACAAGTTCCCGTGTGGTGCCGATGCTGTTGTTCTGAGGACAGTATTTTGAGAACCACTGCACTTAACTAATAACAGAGGAGCTTAACTTCACCTCCCCAACAACTAAAAATTAATGATGTTTGAATTGCATGTATTAAGGGTAACTTTGTGATTCTTTTCTATTAGGTTATATCATAGAGATAAATAATGACCTTTTTTTCAGGTAGTTGGAACTAATTTCTTCAGTTATTTAAACACCAAAATCACTCCTTTGTTTAAAGAAGAATTATTTGTGTAAAATTAGAATCACTTTCTCTTTTGTTTCTTGTATTTAAAAATAGAATAATTTCTGAGACTATTACCAAAAAAAAAAAACATTTTTAAAAGTGTCTTCAGAATAGTTATCTGCTAGATCTGACAAAGTAATCTAAACAACATGTTATAGAATCTTGCTTACCTTAAAGACACCTGATATTGTGAGTATTAAAGATTGTTTACGAGTGTATTATTGATATTACATATTCAGCTTTACTTTTATAAAATTTATTTAAACATTTCAAAAAATATAAAACAATATACTTCTTAACAGCTCATGCTTTAGCTTTAAATAAAAACATGATAATGCTAATAATATAAAATTCAAGTTTTTGCAGAAGTCATCTTAGTTTTTGAAATAATAAAAAATACTTTTTAATGTAGATGGCAAAAATATGTAAGGTAATTGCTGCTGAAAATCCACAGTCTTTAAGGGATAAACTGTAAGTGTTGACTTAACAGATTGTTGATGTGTATTTATTATACTAAATTTTCACTTAAGATTCAGTATATTATCCTTTGGACATTTAAAAATAGTAAATAAGTTAAAAATTTTTTAAGTGCCAGTTTATTTTTTTATACTGTATATACATAATTTTTTTTAACATTTTATTTTTTTATTTTCCCCCTCCCTGCTCCCTTCTGGTAACCACTAGTCCATTGTCTATGTCCATGGGTCTCTCTTTATTTGTCCTGTTCATTTGTTACTCTTAGGTTTATATCCCACATATGTGATATTATATGATTTTCAACCTTTTTTGTCTGGCTTATCTAGCTTAGTATGATTATTTCAAGGTCCATCCATGTCGTTCCAAATGGCAGTATTTCATCTCTTCTTATGGCTGAGTAATAAGTCCATTGTGTATATGTACCACAGCTTCTTTAGCCAATCATCTAACATAGGACACTTTGGTTGCTTCCATGTCCTGGCCACTGTGAATAATGCTGCTGTGAACATCGATATGTAAATATCTTTTCGAATATGAGTTTTCAAATCTTTGGGGTAAATACCCAGTAGAAGGATTGCTGGAGCATATGGTAGATCAATTCTTAGTTTTTTGAGGAACCTCCATACTACTTTCCATAGTGGCCATACCAATTTTCAGTCGCACTAGCAGAATCACTTTCTTTTTAAGAGTGGGAACAGTGTGTTTGAAACAAATTCATTTTGTGATTGCAGTTATGTTTTAAGAGTACATCTTAATACAGTAAATCATTGCTTCTGTAATTGCTGTGTACCCTTCCTTTTCCACAACCTTTTTATTTTTTACTCTTTATTTATCAAGTGTACAGTTCTATAGTACATCAACTGTATATTGCGTTGTGTGTTCATCATTCAAAGTCAAATATTTGACCCCCTGTCTAGCTCTTCCCCTCCCCCCTTTCCATCTGGCAACCACTAAACTGTTGTCTGTGTCTGTGAGTTTTTGTTTGTCTTGTTTGTTGCATTCTGTTTTATTTCCCACGTATAAGTGAAATTATGTGGTTCTCAACTTTTTCTAATTGATTTCGCTTAGAATAATAATCTCAAGATCCATTCATGCTGTTACAAATGGAAATATTTCATCTTTTCTTATCTCTGAGTAATATTTTATTGTATATATAGACCACATCTTTATCCAATCATCTATCAAAGGGCACTTCGAAGTACCCTTTTTTACTCTTAAAGTCTTTTTTGTTTATAATTCTCTTCCTTGTTTTGGAAAGAATAAATGATTATTTTTTAATGGGGGAGGAGTTGTTAGATAAGGGTAAAGGGGGTCAAATATATGCTAATGGAAGGAAATTCAACTTTGGGTGGTAAACATAACACAATATACATATGACGTATTACTGAATTATATACTTGAAACCTATGTAATTTTATCAACCAATGTCATTCCAATAAATTTAATGTAAAAAAATAATAAATGTAAGCTTCTGCTTATCTGCCTTTATACATTTTTTACTTGCCTATATACAGCATTTACCTATACAAGTACAGGTAGTAATTTACTAAAAAAGTTACCAATTTTTTGTCTTTAAAAATCTTGTTAACTGACTGATATTTTGATACTTTTGGTTAAAAGTTAAATGTGTACCTTCTACTTGAGAGAGTTTTTTTCACCATCGTAGGAAAAACTAACATACGCGGTCATATTTTAAGTTTATATCTACTTGCTTTCACATATTATTTACTTTGTACTCTGTGTAGTTTTCTATCAAGTTGATCTTTTTATGCATTTATTCTGTTCTCATCATACAAAGATTAGGTTATAATTAAAATAACTCAGAGACCGTTGAGAGATACTGTGTTAAACAGTGGACCTTGCTTTTCATCATTTTCAGATTGCATATCTTCTGAAGATAGTAGCAGTATCAGAGAATGAAAGTGATCTCTGCCTGTAAGCCATGTGGTGGCCAAGATGGGTGAAGGCAGAGGTGATTGACATGAGAGGAAATAAGCAGTAGACTGGGTGAGGGGACGAAACAAAGTCAAGAGTCACGTAGGGAAATGAGCAGGCCAGCTTCATGGGCATGTGACGTGTGCAGTCACACAGAGCCAGCAGACTGAAGGGCTCTGCACTTGGTTTAATGCTCTGCTGTCGCCATCTTAAATTTTTAATAATTTGCAGACAGGGCCCTGCATTTTCATTTTGCACTGGATCTCTCAAATGATCCTACAATAGATAAATAACAAAAACAAACAAACAAACAAACAAAAAACGAAAAAAGGAAGCACAGGTTTCTGCTTTCCTTGGTTCTTCATTCCTTTTCCCAGAGTAGCCAGAATGATGACTTACAGATACTGAACATGTGGAAAATTAGCCTATTTTGAAAGTGGTCACTGGTAGGGAGGTCAGAGCTTATTAAAATATTTTTACAAATTTAATTTTAAAAAATATCAAAGATAGTCAAACTTCCAATAGACTTTACCAAGTAAATTTATAACATACACAGTTTGAGAGTTTCTGAATTAACCTATTAAATGTTTTTGCAAACCACAGTAGTGTTTTATTCACCCATAAAGCCCTATGTTTTATATTCACTACAGTAATTTATTATTTGGTAATCATTTCCTACTAATATTGTTATTATCTTTATCATGGTAATTGTTTTTGCCTTTACAATGCTTGTAAAGTTTATTTTTAAAAGATTTTGGAGATTAAAATTTAGAAACTTAAAATCCCAAACAAGGTTTTTAAAGAGCCCTGTCAGTTTCTTTTATGTGATAGCTGCATAATATTCAGCTATTTAAAATGGAAGGTACTGTTTGTATCACACCTAGATTCATTTTCCAGATCTCTTCCTTGTTCAGGTTTACTAATTGTATTTACTGCATAACCAAGCTTAAACTTAAAACCAAACTTTTTTACATTCTTTCACGAGAGTTTTTTTATTCTAATAAGCTATGGAAAGTGGGTGGTAGAAGGGATTGTCTAAATTCATTTAGGATGCTTGCAAACTTAAGTCAGCCAATATAATTTTTTTTTTGAAATTTATAATTCTACTTCACACATCTCAGCCAGAGTTCATTATAATTAAACCACATGATACAAAATAAGAAGACCCTGCTTTCTTTTAGTAGCAAAATTATGGAAAAAAAAATAGGAATGGAGAGAAATAACTGAGCACTCTTTGTTTCTCCACAGATTTAGTAAGAGTATGTGCCTACTTTCATAGTATCTAATAATATAATTGAGATTAACTTTTTAAAAGTAGAAAAGGAGGGAATACCAAAATTTTCATTATAAGTGACTCCACTTATGGAATTTCTATTTTAAAATTGATAAAATACATTTCTTTAGGACTCCCCTTATGTAATTTTTAAGGACTCATTGGCTGTATTTTAGATCTCCTTGGCTTCAGTCCAAGAAGTATTAGCCCTTAGGAAAGTCTCTTCTGGATCCATAAAGTATTCCAAAAGAGCTGTCAGGATAGCAGTGAGTACTGCTATCATCCTAGTGAAGATGTTCAAACTCTTCCATGTCCTGGAAGTATAACCAAGAAAGTGACCCCCAACTTAAAGCCTACTGACTTACCCTACAGTTTCTCCTGTTGCAGGAGGACATTTTAAAAGAGTCGTATACTTAATAATTTTTAAAAGCCTTTAGAGTCTAAATTATGGACAAGATTTATTTTATTTCATTTATTTTTATACAAAATTATCAGATTATATATTGATTATGTAGAAAATAAACTACATTAGAAGGATTAGTTCTACACCTAGTTTTGCATGACATTGTACAAGGTAATACTGTAAAAATGAAGCTATAAAATGCCTGCTTTTCAGAAGCCTAAAGCACACACACTATCAACATAGACACATAGGAGATAGGCAAGCAACTGAACAAGTAGCATAAATCAATGAATATACTGGTAAAGTGATAAGTGCATTTTGGGCTTCACAGGTAATAACTCTTGTTTCTGATGGATTGGTCTAGCAAAATTGCATCTTTTGCTCTAGTCTAGAAAAACTTTATACAGAAGGTGGAATTTTATGTGTTGTGTAGGTGATGGGGGAAATTGCTTTTGACAAGCTGCGGTGAAAACGGAATGTGGATTACAGATATTATGATAGGGAAGCTCCAGCTTTAGGAATCGAGGACCATAGATTTGTTGTGGTGTAAAAATAGAAAACAAAACCTATTGGGCAAAAGAACTGAACATATTTGTTAAGGGAAAGGAAAGGGACAAACAAGTATAAGAGATGAAGAGAAAGCGGATGGAGTCAGGCTGACGAGCTCAGTGATAACACTTCGCTGATAGGCATTTCAGTGGGTTTTCTTTTAGGGCAGAAAGTTTGAAAGACAAAATACAGTCTCTTATTAAAGACATTTTAATTTACAGACTAAAAATTTTTACTACTATCGAGAATACAGAGATGATTTGTATCTTTAAAACAAATTTGTTAACAGATTAATTTTGTTCATAGACTGAACACTTTTATAATTTTATAACAGTTAAAGTAAACTTGATAGTCATAAACATAAAAAGGTAAAATGTCGTGGTCTCTGTACCAGTCTGTATTTCCATCTGCCCCTAAAGGAACTCTCTTGGTTGCCTGCTATTGCCTCACAGTATGTTTTTCACATATCTTTTTCTCCTACCATCACCTGCCAAAGTCCTGCTCCCTTTCACTTCCCTTTTCTCATAACGTATCCAAGGACTAGCAAATCACGAGTCATTTTTTAACTTTCTCTTCCCTTTACTCTTTTCAGTCCTAAATATGATTTTTGCACATTACTTAATTTCTGTGCCTCTGTTTTATTGTCGTTGTTGTTTCCTACGGAGATAATAAAACTTTATCGTCACTTTCAGAATTAAATAAGCTAATGTGTAAAAGCACCCAGCATAGTCTATGGCACATAATAGTTGAGCTTTCGTTCAGCAGATGTTGTTTTTCTTCTTTTTATTTGGTAATAACTCTACTAAAAAAGTAATAATTTAGAGAAAAAAAATTAAATTAACTGTAGTGTTTGCCAAAATTTTGGTTTGTATTTATACAGTGGATTATGTAAAAATTTGTTCTCATTAAATAGGTTATCAAGTGTTTTCTCTTTACCTTAGTCGCTTTTTTTTCTAAGTTTAATTGGAGCATAACAGAAAAAAAACTGTCCTACAAAGGACCCATCAAATCATAATTATCTTACAATAAGTTTGAAAATTAATGAGAAGGGTTGTTATCTGAGAGTGGTTATACTTAGTTCTAATTTTAGTTATGAAATTATTTGCTTCTCAAACTAAGGTAGTGTTTCGCATTTCATATCTCCATCGGTGACTCAGTGATTTTAGAAGTTGCAAATGAGTGTTTTCACATCCTTACCTGTAGTAATTCATAGATTGTAGATCATAATATCCCTCTCATGTGTGACATTGTATCGGACACTTCATAATATTCATACCAAGCCTTAACGTGTTATAACTATCTCCCTTATGTCTTTCAGCAAAGTAAAATTTAGTCCTAGTTGTTATGAATAACAACATTGTCAACTCGACTTTTTGATACATTAAATAAGCAACACACATTTCAAAGAATAATAAAAGCATTGTTCATACTTGATAAAGCTTAGCTGTTGATGAAAGATTGGAACTAAAACTTAAAACAAGTGGATCAGCTTCATTCATAAAAGGTTATTGAGAAACAGGAATCATAGATTTCACTCAATCCAGTTTTATCAATTCTGCATTGATTATCATTCAAAATCATTTTATTATCCTCTTTGCCTACTTTCATCATCCATTTTATGTAGACTTTTACCTAGGTGCAAATGGTGAAATGTGATGCCTGGAAGTCTCAGACCCCTTGGAATACAAAGTCTGTTTCCAATATAATTAACTGTGCAAGAGGGAGAACATGATTTCTGTGAAAAGATGGTACAGTCCTATAAAAATAGATCTGTTTCTCCTTGCTCATTTAATTTTGGAAACTTAAATGTCAAAAAATTCTTATGATGCATGTATATAAAAAATTATATTTTTGAGAAGCAGTGCTAGGAGTATTTAGCCCATATGTATTAAATAAATTAAGCAAGTATACCTTAATAATCCTGGCTGCAGTTGCTACTACTAGTACTAGTATGACTACTACTGCTAGTGTAGAAAAAGGTCTCTCTGATCATGGGGGGGTACGGGGCAAAGTCATTATTCATGGTGGGATCACATCTCTTTTAAAATCTTTCACTTACCTTTACTGTACTTAAAAAATTAAATTAAAAATAATATTTCATTTTATTGACTTGTTTAAATCATTTTTTATTTATGTAATTCATTTCTGACATTAACAGTCCTTTACTCAGTACTTTAACATACTTTGGCAAATTTGTAAATACAATTTTAAAGATTCTAAATATAGGAAAGTTAAACATTCATTTCAATGTAAAACATGTATTTGAGATATTTGTCGCCTTTTTTATCTTCTCAAGGATAATCTAGAAACAGTACTATTGATTGGTTATTTTGTTTCTTAACCCTTTATAAACAATTATTAGCAACAAATGTTAATTTCTCTTACATTGTGAACAATAACAAAAAAAGTTATTCAGAATTACAGTGTTTTAAGAGCTACCCAAGTTGACACTCAGAAATTTAAAACGGCTTCAGAACATGAGATATCTAATTGCTAATCAAGGCTGGAATTATTTGTAATAATCATAGATGTAAAAGCTAATGCGTTGTTGGTTTTCTGATCCACCTTATCATTGCTGGTATACAAATGTGTTTGAAATTATTTCCTCTATTATAGTTTATATCCTATGTAGAAGTGTGATTATCTGAGGCATATTTTGCCCCCAGATGTTAAATATGGTGTACTCTTTACTATTAATATAGTTGTAAAGACTGTCTTGACTAATAAAAAGTTATAATTTAATATTTTGTATATTTGGAAAATTTAGTTTTAAGTATGAGTGGGCTCTTATTCTCTTTTTGTGATGTTTGACTTCTGTGCCAAAATTGGTATAATTAAATATGTTGAGCATTTTTATTTTTATATTTTACTGCTATAATGCAAAATAAGATAGCCTTCACCACCACATGTGAGCTAGCTGCTGGCCTCCATCACCGAGTGTAGCCAGCCCAGCACCCACAGTTAATCTCAGTTTTCATTGCCGTGTATGTTCCAGTGGGTTAGCCCCTGCAGCTGCACACTTCTGGCCTCACTCAAGTGCTTTCAGCTGGCCATCACTACTGCACACCTCCACCCATGACCATATCCGGCCCCTGTGATCACCCTGATTCCCACTACTGAGTGTGTGCCTAGGGATGACCCCCAGCAGAAAAATCACACACAGCTGACCTTGGTTCCTGCTGCCGTGTGCATACCTACAGTTGGCTCCCACTACCATGCATCCACTCTCAGCCACCCCAGGCCCTGCTTACCAAGCACACTTACTACTAGACCTGCAGGCACTGCTGACAACCCCAACAACTCTCACATTTACTACTAACTCCATCAGCTATCACCAGCCAGGCCCATGCAGTTGTTGATGTCACAGACTCCAGCTACCAAGCTGTCAGGTTTCCCCCACATACACGTGGAGCTGCCATATGCCCCTGAACTTATCATCCTGTATACAATTAGAATTAGTGCCATAGTGCATTCTCACACACCCTTCAAGTAGCACTCACTCAGGTACCCACCCTTCACACCTTTCACAGGTGAATGTCTTTCCTTATGGAAGCCAAATTATGAAATCTGGAAAATGTAACTGCTTCTTCAATTGTACATACATCAGTGAAAGTAAATAAGAAAAACCAAAAATCAGGGAAACATGACATCACCAAAGAAACTCAATAAACTTCCAGTAACCTACCCCAAAGAAATGGAGATCCACAGATTGCCTGAAAAGAATTCAAAATAATTGTCCTAGAGAAGCTCAGTGAGCTACAAGAGGACATTGATAAACAATTGAATAAAATCAGGAAAATAATACAACAAAATGAGAAGTTTAACACAGAGATAAGAAAAATGTAAAGAACCAAACAAAAATTCTAGAGTGGAAGCATACAATGACTGAGCTTTAAAACTGTAATTCAGAGCTTCAACAACAGACTCAGTCATGCAGAAGAAAAGATCAGTGAACTTGAAGTCAGGTCATTTGAAATCTGATTAAAAGGGAAAAAAATGAAAAAGAATGAAAAAAGCCTATGTGATTTATGGGACATTCTTAAATGAACCAATATACTAATTATGGGAGTCTGAGAAAGAGAAGAAAGAGAAAGGGGCAGAGAGCTTAAAGAAATAACAACTGAGAGCTTCTCAAATCTTTGTAAACAGATATCCAGACTCAGGAAGCCCATTGAACATAAGGAAGGGCTCCAAAGTGAACATAAGGAAGGCTACACCAAGAAACATCACAGTTAAACTGTTGAAAGTCAAAGAGAGTATTTTGAAAGCAAGAGAAAGGTGACTCATCACAGTGGCTTTCTCAACAGAAATCTTTCTGATGAGGGACAGTGGGATGATATATTTCCAAGTACTGAAAGAAAGCAGCTGTCAACCAGGAATACCATATCCTCAAAGGTTTCCTTTAAAATGAAGGTGAAAAGGTCTTTCCCAGACAAACAAAAACAGGGTGTTTGTCACCACGAGAACTGCCATAAAAGAAATCTTATAACCACCATATAAAAATTAAAAAGCATATATTAAGAATAACTAATTCCAAAATTTGGATAACATTTACAATATAAAAAGTAAATTTTGACTTCAAGAACACAAAATGTATGGGGATAAACCAAAAGAAAGCAGGGGTGGCTATAGTTACATCAGACAAAGTAGACTTTACGTCGGAAATTGTCACTAGAGACAAAAAAAGGTTATTGTATAATGACAAAGTGTCAACTCAACCGAAAATTATAACAATTGTAAATATATATGCACCCAATATTAGAGCACCTAAATACATAAAACAGATATTGACAGATTGAAAGTGAAAAATTGACACCAATAGAATAATAGTACAAGACTTTAATATCCCACTTTGAATAATGGGTAGAACATCCAGGCAGAAAATCAATAAAGAAACAGTTGACTTGAACAACACTATGCACTAAATGAACCTAACAGAAATATAGAGAACTCTCCACCAAACATTAGCAGAATATACATTCTTTAACACACATGGAACATTCTCCAGGGTAGATCACATCTTAGGTCACAAAACAGGTCTTAAATTTTAAGAAGATTGAAATCTTCTCAGATCATTAGTTGAATGAACAATGGAGAGAAAACAGGAAAATTCACAACAGGTGGAAACAACATACTCTTGAACAACCATTGAGTGAAAGAGGAACTCAAAAGGGAATTTTAAAAATACTTTGAAACAAAAGGAAGTGGAAATACAACTTAACAAAACTTATGGTATGCAGCAAAAGCAACACTAAGAGGAAAACTTGTATCAGTAAATCCCCACATCAAAAAAAAAAAAAAAAAAAAACCTCAAGTAAACAATTTACCTTTACAACTCAAAGACCTAGATAAATAAGAAAAATCTACACCCAAAATTTGCAGAAGGAATGGTATAATAAGGATGAGAGCAGAAATAAATGATAGAGGATAGAAAAACAGTACCAAGAAAGTCAACAAAATTAAGAGTTGGTTTTTGAAGGTAAACAAAATTCACACATCCTTAGCTAGCTTAAGGAAAGGAGAAAACTAAAAATCAGAAATGAAAATGGAGACATTACAACAATGATACAGAAATAAAAGCAATTCTAAGTATCTGTTAAGAACAAGTAAATGCCCTTATCTACCTCCCCCCTCCCCCCCTTCTCTCTGATAACCATTAAACTGTTGTCTGTGTCTATGAGTCTCTGTTTGTCTTGTTCATTTGCTGCTTTCAGTTTTATATCCCACATAATTTATTGGGGTGACAGGTTAATTATATAAGTTTCAAGTGTACAATTCAATGATGTATTATTGAATTATGCACTTCAACCTATATGATTTTATCAACCTATATAATTTTATTAACCCCTGTCATTCCAATAAATTTAATTTAAAAAACAGTTAAATGCCAACAGTCGAATAACCTAAAAGAAATCAATAAATTTGGGGAGACATACTACCTACCAAGACTGAATCAAGAAGAAATAGAAAGCAAATAACAAAGAGATTGAATCAGTAATTTAAAAAACCTTCCAACAAAGAAAAGAACCATATGGCTTCATGCAGAGAATTCTACCAAACATTCAAAGAAGAACTAATACCAACCCTTCTTCTCCAAACTGTCTCCCCGCCCCCCAAAAAAAATAGAAGTAGAAGGAATACTCCTAAACTCATTTTACGAGGTCAGCATTACCCTGATTCCAAAGCCAGACAAAACAACACACAAAAAGAAAACTACAGGTCAACATCTCTGATAATGAACATAGATGCAAAAATCCTCAGTAAAATGCTAGCAAATCAAAATCAGCAACACATTAAAATAATCATATACCTTGACCAAATAAGATTTATTTTTGGTATGAAAGGATGATTTAATGTATGAAAATAATGTAGTATATCACATTAATAGAATAAAAGACAAAAACCACATGATTATCTTAATAGATTCAAAAAACATTTGACAAAATTTAAATTTTTTTATGATTAAAAACAATATATATGAAAAATACACAGCTAACATCACAATGGGGAAAAAACAAAGCTTTTCCTCTAAGATTCAAAACAAAGCAAAGGTGCCCACACCCACCACTACTAACAACATAGTACTAGAATTTATAGCCATAATAATTAAATAAGAAAAAGGAAAGACATCGGAATCAGACGAGAAGAAGTAAAATTATCTCTGCAGATGTTATGATCTTATATGTGAAAAACCTTAACAACTCCATAAAAAAAAACTGTTAGAACTAATAAAAAGCTTCAATGTGCAAAATCCACATACAAAAATCAGTTGCATTTCTATACACTAACTCACTCTATCTGAAAAAGAAACAATGAAAACAGTCCCATTTACATTAGTTACACAAAGATTAAAATACTTAGGAATTAACTAAAAGGTTAAAGACTTGTGCACTGGAAATTATAAAGCATCAATGAAGGAAATTTATACAAATAAATTGAAAGATATTAATGGTTTGGAAAATTAATATTGTTAAATAACTATACTACACAGAATGAACTGCAAATTTAATTCAATACCTATCAAAATCTCCAATGATAGTTTTCACAGAAATATAAAAAAACAATCTTCAAATTTGTATGGAACAATAGAAGGTCCCAAATAGTCAAAGCAATCTTGAGCAAGAAGAACAAAGCTGAAGGCATCACACTGCCTAACTTCAAATTACATTGCAAAATTATAATAATCAAAACAGTTTGGTACTGCCATAAAACCAGACATATAGACCAGTGGAATATCCAGTAAGGGGTTAATAGCCAAAATATATAAAGAATTTATACAACTCAATACTAGAAATACAAATAACCCAATTTAAAAAAGACAAAGGAGCTAATAAGCACTCAGCAGAAGAAAAAATTCAAACAGCTAAAAGGTTCTCATTTCTAATCATCAGGGAAAAACAAATCAAAACCAAGAGCTGTTGCTTCTCACTTGTCAGGATGGCTATTATCAAAAAGAGAAAATCAGTATTGGTGAGGATATGGAGAAAAGGGAACCCTTTTATACTGTTGGTGGGAATGTAAATTGGTACAGCCGCAATGGAAAACAGTATGGAGACTGCTCGGAAAATTAAAAATAGCTATACCATATGATCTAGCAATCTCACTTCTGGATATATACCCAAAGAAAATGAAATCAAG
Organism: Pteropus medius; assembly: GCF_902729225.1. Taxonomy (NCBI): domain Eukaryota; kingdom Metazoa; phylum Chordata; class Mammalia; order Chiroptera; family Pteropodidae; genus Pteropus; species Pteropus medius. The sequence continues at coordinate 2,913,219 of NW_024350397.1, forward strand.
ATTTCAAAGAGATCCCATGCACTCCCATGTTCAGTGTGGCATTATTCACAATAGCTAAGATATGGAAACAACCCCAATGTCCTTCCGCAGATGAATGGGTAAATAAAATGGGAATGTGTATGTTGTGTGTATATGTGCATACACAATGGAATATCATTCAGGCTTAAAAATAAGGAAATTCTGCCAATTACAACAGTCTGGGTGGACATTTTGCTAAGTGAAATAAGCAAGACTTAGAGATAGTGTGTGATCTCCCTTCTATGTTAAATCCAAAGTTGTCAGACTCATAGAAACAGAGTAGAATGCTCTTTGCCCGGGGCTGGGGGATGGGATGGGGTGATATTTGTCAAAGGGTTCAAAGTTCAGTTATACAAGACAAATAAGTTCTAGAGATTTAATATACAGTACTGTATTGTTTACTTCAAATTTACAAAGTGAATAGATGTTAAATCTTACACACAAGCACAAAATGGTAACTGTAGAGGTGATGGGTATGTTAATTAGCTTGATTGTGGTTATCTTCTCACTATATAAGATATATTATTGTACACCTTAAATATATACAATTTTATGTCAGATATCTCAATAGAGTTGTTATAAAAACAAATTGAAGACAAAGTATTTATTCAAGAACTAAAACGTGAAGTTTTTCTTACTCTCAGATGGTGGTATAGTTATATGTGTTTTCTAGTCATAAGTTATAAGTTTATGGTTATCTACATGATATTATGCTCCAGGCTGATTAAAGTGGAAAACAAGAAATTAAACATGTTAAATTTGAATCCTCAATCAACTCTTTAGTTCCTTTTCCTATAAAATATTAAAGCAAATTTCAAAATGTTATTTAACTAAACTCAAAGCACCTTACAAACTAGGAGATATTACAGGTGTACTTTTACAGTATTTTTAGAGCACCAAAGAGAAATGACAGAAGTACATAGAATAAATTCAGTTATGCTTTTTATAGATAATCGAAGGGCTCAACAACATAGGTGAGTATTTTACAAATATAATGACTCTATAAAGCAAACGTTTTCTTGATTTTACCATAATAGCCTGAAAGAGTCTGTTTGTGGCATTATTCTGATTAATAAAATCACTTCCAATGCAAACATTTGGGCTGTTAGAATCTTTACAAAACCGTTGTTGTCCAATTCTGTAGCTGGCATCCTAGTCTTGGCACTCACCTTTTTACATTTGGTTAATTCCATGCTGGAATCCATGCCTCAGTGTCACTCTGCTCAGATATATTCAGTCATGAATTTATTACAAATCCATTTGAAGACCTACTATGTGCCAAGCATTTATTTAAGCAATGTCTTTATATTTTACATTCTCAAGTTAGGAGTTTTAATAGCTTCTAATTGGTTACCAAATCAAAACTAAATCTAGAATTTAAAGTTTTCCAAATCTCATTTATTCTTGCTGTTCAACACAATCTCTTTATGGTAACATTTTTCTTAATTTAGTATATATCTGTTCCCACTTCTTATCTTGGTAACTCATCTTTCCTCTTCAAGGATATACTCCTCACATTTTTAAAAACAGTCAAAAGTGCCTTGTGAGGTTTGAGGGTTTGGTCGATTTAGTCATCTAATCTGGATCATTCTTTTACTCTAGATCCTGAAAACATCATCAAAAATTGAATATTCTAGCTAGTTTGTGTTTTCTCACATATTATTCATTAGTTAACGATGCTAAGCACTCTTTATTTAGTCAAATTCACATCATAAGAAAATTACTGCAATGTATTTAATGCTTTGATGATATAGAAGACTACTTATACACGTAGATGTATAAGAATGCTAATTAATAGAAATTTCTAGTTTTTACTGCCTCTTTCATATTTAATGTTTCATTTCTTTGAAACTTGTAAATACTTTACATATTTCATATTTTTAACTAGGTTATGAGTATAGTCCCACTCTGAACACCTAATATGGTACCTTCTGCATAGTAGGTTCGTAAAATACTTGATTCATTCTGTCAAAATTTTATTGAGCATCTACTATGTGCCAGGACATAGGACTTTAGGACTACAGCCATGAAAAGATAGTCTATGCTCTCAGCCTGCTTCTAGGCTAGTGGAAGAGCTAAACAGGTACACAGGCCTAATACAGTATAAGTTCTGTAATAGAGGCAAATACACAGTAGTACTGATACCTAGTCTATTCTGTGAGTATCAAGCAAACTTTTCCAGTAGAAGCAGTATCAGCATTTTACTCTGAGAATCTTCCATCTCCCAAACTACACCAAATACACCTTACAATCACAGTAGCAGTTGATTTTTTTACGCAAATTCAGCTGTAAAACAAATGCCCAGCATTTTCTCCAGAATGCCACATTAAGCCTTCCCATATAGAAATTCTGGAGCCACTGCCGGAAGGAGGGGACGGCTAAACTGAGGCAAATAGAAGTCATCCTGGAGACAAGGAGCAAGAGTATGCCTGGAATGGGAACACGAACAAGGTCCAGTGGTAAAAAGAGAGCAAGGCAAGTTGAGGGAAGTAGTTCTCCAAGGCCAGAGTATAGATTTGGTTGGAGGGTGTTGGTGAAAGGGTTGGGGATAACAGCAGCCAGGTTGTGAATGACTTTACAGTCTGGGTTAGGAAGTGGAATTCTTATCATGAAGGCAACAGAAAATCATTGAAAGGTTTTGTTTAAAAAAAACAAAAAACAAAAAAACAAGATCCTATTTAATTGTCAGACTTGTTCTGAGCCCAATTTAGATTCTTTATTTTTCATACTTTTACTAATCAAATTTTGTCAAATGTTACTCTATACTTTCTTTTAAAAATACTTTTTAAAAGCATTTTAGATCCCTTAAATCAATGATTTAAAAACTTCTGTTTTCCTAGAAGTGGAATTCTTAAGAATTTTAAAATTCTGTGCAATAGCTCAATACTTAAAAAAACTATCAAGGAGAAGTACTTTGCATTTAGTTCTAGTTGTGTTTGATGTTTACTTTGTTGTGTTTTATTTTTTATTAAATTTATTGGTGTGGTATTGGTTAATAAAATTATGTATGTTTCAGGTGTACAGTTCAGCAATACATCATCTGTATTTTGCATTGTGTGTTCACCACCCAAAATCAAATCACCATATATTTTACCCCCTTTTATTCTTATCTACCTCTCTTCCTCCCCTCTTTCCCTCTGGTAACCATTAAACTGTTGTCTGTGTCTATGAGTTGTGTGTCTTATTTGTTGTTTTCAGTTTTATATCCCACATACAAGTGATATCATATGATTCTCAACTCTTTCTGTCTGATTGATTTCGCTTAGCATGATAATCTCAAGATCCATCCGTGTTGTTGCAAATGTCAGTATTTTTTTCTTATGGCTGGGTAATACTCCATTGTTGTGTGATATGATGGAATGGTGGACTGGTAGGGATAATGATAGTTATCTTGGCTGCTTGCGTCTGCACTCCACTGAGGTTAGGAATTGTGTTCTAGAATGGCATTAGGTTGCTAGGTAGGGCTCTGGTTCTAACTGGTAGGCAAGAGCTATTATACTTTGCAGTTGGTAGTCTTCTAGGCCTTTACTTTTATTTATTCGACAAATATGCACTAAATATTCTTATTACTGGTGATGTTTCTCAGAGCAAGAGAGATAATCCTTGACCTAATGGAGTTTTCAGTGTAATGGAGGAGATGAATATTAAAAAGTAATCATACAGTGTAACTACAGGCTATGTGATAAATGCTATATAGGATAGGTAATTTATATTGGAAGATGTTTGGAGAAGTGACATTTAAGTAGAGATTTAAACTGGGATCTGATGAGTAAGTAGGAGGGAGGCAAAGACAGAATGTTCCAGGCAGAGATGTAACATGCATGAGATAGAGTGGCAAGGGATAAAGCTGGAGAGGGGCAGAGGTAGAGTGGCAAGGGATAAAGCTGGAGAGGGGCAGAGGCCACATTATGGAAAGCCAAGTTAAGGACTTTGGCTTTTATCCTCAGTATAATGAGAAACCATTAAAGGGTTTTAAACAGGGGGCTGAAATAAGATGATTTATCTTAAAAAGATTACTCTGGCTGACATGCGGAAATTGGAAAAAGAACAGCAAAACCGAATGCAGAGAGATCAGTTAGGAAGATATTGCAGGAGTATTATTCCAGCATCTGGCCCACAGTAGGCACTTAGTAGATAATTTTGGATTAGCTGGATATTGACTACAGGCATACCTTGGAAATATTGCAGATTCTGTTCCAGACTAACATAAAAAAAGCATAATCTTTTTGCTGGTGGAGGGTCTTGCCTTCAATTTATAAAAATGGCAACATCTGCGAAACACAATGAAGCAAAGCACAATAAAACAAGGTATGCCTGTATATCATTCATATTATTCATACTTATACCATGAGTTAAATCGAATATTACCATGGTATCAAAAGAGTAGTGCCAACTTATATTAATTTTTCTTCATACAATTTCAGATATTTTGAACTGCTTCACCTTGACCAGTGTGAAAGTCATTCATTCATTTGTTCATTCATTTATTCAACAATATTTATTTGAATGCTGGAAATGTGCCAGGTGCTAGCTGGGAGTGGAGGATAGAGAATCAATGAATACAATAGGCATGATATCTGTCATCAAGTGACTTCTAGTCTGACTAACCAGATCTGAGTAAAGCAAGAGGTATATTGGCCTCATGCCTGCTAAATGAGGTGGTGTGGAATTTTCCTGTCTGTCCCAACCTCAGTATCTGGAATGTCCTGGATGAACTATGAGTCTCTCTTATCAGTTAACTACATCTCTCCCCTATCCCTTTGTGATTCTGATTTATCCTGCTAGGTTTCTACTTTGATTATCTTTGCTGAAACATAGGCCCTCTTAAGTTTTAATACATGTCAGGGAGCTGACAAGCTAAAGCGTGAATCTCAGTTCTCCTTTACTCTTGGGAAAACTGAGACCTTGCTTAACAGATTATTTTTCTATTTCTGCATAGCAAATTACCACAAATTAGGTAGTTTAAACAACACACATTTATTATCACATTTTCTGTGGGCCAGGAGTCCATAGAAAACTTAATTGCTCAAAGTTGCAATCAAGGTGTCAGCCAAGCTGCACTCTCATGTTTAGCTCGGGGTCCTCTTCCAAGCTCATTCAGATTATTCATTTTCATACTCTTAGAGGAAGCCTACCCCTTTCCATAGACAGTTCACAGCATGGCTCTTTGCTTCTTCAAGCGCAGCAGAAGAGTCTCTGCAGCTTCAAGCTTCTCAGCTCAGGGGAGGCCTAAGGCCTCTTTTAAAGGTCTTGGCTTATTAAGTTGGGCCTAATCAGGATAATCTTGGTAAACAAAAAGTCAACTGATTAGAGACCTTCCTTACATCTGCAAAATCTCTTGACATTTGTCATACAATTTCACATTATAATGGGAGTGCTAACCCATCACATTTATAGCTCCAGTCCACATTCAGGAGGAGGGGATTATACAGAGGCATGGATCACTGGAAGTTAGTCATCTTAGAATTCTACCTGCCTCACTTGCCCCTTCATGAAATCTCTTAGACCTTCTGGTTTCCAACAAGGCATGTTCTTCATATTCTCTCTGTGTCTTTGATGGTTCCTTCTCCATTGTCTTCCTTCATTCCATAAATGTTCAGTTTCCCCAGAACATCCTATTAACCATCCAACATATTTCTTAACCCTCTATTTATTGTATTGGAAGGACCAATTTCCTTCTTCTAAAAATAAAATGAAGAGCAGGTTCTTTCTTCTCCAGTGACTTGTTGAAGAACACAGACTGCGCAGGTAATGAGTAAAACAAAAGCAATCTATTACAGATTGCTTATTTATTTACATATTTGTCAACTTCCTGCCATTCTTGGATCCATTTGGGGAGATAGGGGAGGATTCCTAGCTTAGGGGAGCATAATTGATTGCAGCTCTGGCCACTCAGGTGAGGGTAGCTGTGCATGAATGGTAGAGAGAACCTGATGGATGGTGGGAAAACTTCACCAGATCAGGGGTTAGGCATCTGTGTCAATGGGTTCTAGATGATGCAGCCACAGTAGCAGGCAACAGTATTTTCATGCTATTCCAGGGTGCCTAGAAGAGTATGGGTATGGCTTTTATTGAAAGAGGCCAGACATGAATGGGTTGGGGCAACCATATGATATTAAGCCACCAATGATTTTAAATTATATGACTAAAAATAAATACATTCTTAAAATTTAAGAGTAGCATTTGCAGCAGAATTCAATCTTCTGTTCTCTGGCAAAATTGAGTACCATGCATATAATTTAAGGCCTTCAGTCTTCTGCACTCTTCCTAATTTAGGAATAGCTTGATGGAATTTGCTTGAAGGAAGCAGTTTTCTTTCCCTCTTTCTGAAATGACCTTAGTCTTTCTTTTAATCTGATTGGTTTGTCCATTAAAAACTAGCTTTGGGAAAAAAAGCTTGGGCATTACATCCCTGCTAAAGCATTTTCCTTTCTAGAAACCTCTCCCCCAGTGTCCATTCTTAAGAAAGTTAATCCTTTTCTCCATTTCTTCTCTACCAGGTTGTAGGTATTTTGTATTAATTACATGTATCATAACTTTTTATAACTTATTTACATGTTTCCGTACCCGACTGGTGAGATCCTTGGCGATAGAAATCGATTCATTCATTTTCTTAACTATAGTGCCTGACCTAGGACAAATTCTCAATGTTTCATTCTGCATGAACCCAGACCACAATATTTCCATCCACTTAACTTCAAATGACTAGATCTGATTCCCTAAGATACAGACACTGACCCTGATAAATCTGTTTTACTGTTATTATCTATGCTGTATAGATAGATATTTGAACTACTGGCCATCCTTTCTCTAGCTAGTTTCATTAGTCTGGCTGAGAATTCTCTGCCGCCCTTCTTCCCCCACTGACTAGCATGTTTTAAAGTTGTAAGATCAGTCTTCCAAAAGATGTTATGGCTGGGACACAGCATTTATGTCTTGAAGTCCTGTAAATCACTCCAGAAAGTATAGAGAAAGAAAATTGCTTGGCATAGGGTGCAGCAGTAGCCGAAGATCTTCATTATAAGTCTTTATTTACATTTGAGTGAACTTCTGAGGATATGAAATAGAAGAATAAGAATTATCATCCCAGCATCCTTAGATTGGGAGTATTAACCAAAGATCTTTAGAAATCTCCATATTTTGAAATGTACACTATATTTGTAGAGTTATAAATGCAGAATAATTTTAAGGTTATATATTTGAACTGCTATGGAAAGTAATTTTATATTTATACTTAACAGAGAGCTAAGTCAGAGATAGTATCTTCAGATTATCATCTCCACTGAAGATCCTTGTATATTTTACTATTGAAAAAAAGCATTAAATATGGTGGCCTAGCATCATTAGAATTATGGCCTTAGAAAAAAACATAGCTTCCATATCAGAAATGTATTTTTTAATATGAGCTGTAGTCTGTAATATTTTGATTACTGTAGCAAAGAAGTATAGAATTAAGAGAGTTTGATATGGATAACAGTGCTGCATTGATTTCAGAAAACTTTATGTAATTCTTCTTCTAGAATATGGGTGGAAATTAGTTCCCTGGTTTTCTCTGTGGTCACCTATTTTCTGTTGGTACTTGTCAGAAGATATCTAATTGACAATGATAAACTAAAAGTTTTTATTTAAAAAATATTTTATAGATAGAAGACAGAGTCCAAGAGGTGATTAACTTTTATTGTACAAGAAATTATGTTTTTAAGTTGACAGTTCCAAAACCAGGTGAAGGAAATGAATGGTTCAGTAAAAATTGGGACATGCTTGTGATTTTTTTAAGACTGTAAAACATGCTTATATCATACATGCTTTTCTAACTACTTTTCTGTTTTCAAATTATTCTGATAACAAAGAAATGCAGTAGGTATACTTCCAATGTGTCATTTACTATATAATATAAATACATAAGGATCAGTGTTTAAGGAACTAAGTAGTCAGAAACCTCTAATTTGTCTCTTCTCAAAGTGTTTTATCTATTGAGTTATCTGTAAGCAGGCACACTTTAAGAAGAAATGGAAAAATTGGGAGAAAATTGGTGATATAGCAAGCTTCTATGTCCAAAAAATTTCAAAATTGAAAACTTCATGGGATGTGCAAATCTGAAAACTTCATGGGAAATCTTAAAATAGTTCATTAAAAGCAAATCTGATTGTGGTTACTTACTATCAAATGTTCTTAGGGCCCAGTTTTTTGATTCTGTTCATCTTGAGGTTCTTAACTGAGGAATTTTAGTAATTCACTGCCCTCATTTCAACAGGTAATGAAGGTGCTACCAGTTTCTCATAGTTCCGAGGTAGAAAACCACTCTGGAATAATTGGTAGAGTTTATATTTTTCTTAGAGATTCTGTAATGGTCAGTTGTTGTAAATGACACTTTATACAAAACCAAATTGTTGCTTTTGTTTTTGTTGTTGATTGGTTGTGATGCCTTTGTTTTAATTTGATTGGTTGTTTTCAGCTTATTTTAGATCCTTGCCTTCTAAGTGGTACTTTATCCCCTTATTTTCGATTTTAATTTAATTTTTTTCTAAAAAGTATTCTGACACTCCATTAAAGCATTCTACTACTTCTCTAACACATATTGTCATTAATTCATATTGAAGAAATGTTAGATTTCAGCTGTATGAAGTAATTACTAGCCAATGGCATCATCGAGTCTAAATTTCCCTTGTAGATTGTCTTTGCATCATGATTTTGCATAGTATTGTTTCATGAAGATCAACAAATTGATTATTATATTTTACTTTTATTATACCATGAATAATGGCTAATGTCTCAGTAATGAGTGAAATTTATTGGGGAAGGTATTTTCTTTTAAAGTTGCTGTGTTTAAATGGTGCTATAATTTAGTTATTTCACCAAATCCACACAGTGTATGTACTTGATGTAGTTAATAGAAGGTTTTGTTAGCTTTCTTTATTTTGAATATTTGAGCAATCCACAGTTCTCTTGTGTATTAGGATCAGAATTCCTTATGTACAAGAATATTTACTACCTTCTTTGTTTCATTTCAAATGACCTTATTTAAAAATGTATGAAGCTATTTATAATCGACACTGTGGCAGTGACTAAAGAGGTGTGAATAATAGGTTATTGGAACTTAACAGCTCCTGGTTTGCTAAACTACCGTTAGAACATTATGCTGCTCAAATGTACTTTATTTTTCCAAGGTGGGAATTGTCTTTTTTACATGTGGGTTATTGGTATAACATATTCCATAGGTTTTTCTCTTTAAAGTAGTTTACCAAATCATAGGATTTTATTGATTTATGTTTTAAACCTTCCACCTAATCAAGTTTTATGTTTTCTTAATAATAACCTTAATATAGGTTATCAATCAGTCAATATATATATAGATAGAGGATTGGTCCTTAAGCATAGCATTGGATTTCTGTCTGAATCTTTCATATAAGATGAATCCATCAAGTTTTCTTTTTTTTTTTAATTAAAAAAACATTTCTTACAGAAAATTTATAAACATTTGGTAGGTTGCTATTCAGTATTTCTTACTTTGAGAGGAATGTCTACTCCTGAAGAAATGTGGGATAGAACAATATACCCAAACAAAGAAGAGTCGTCCAGTTGGTATGTTAGTAAACTTTTATTTTAAATACAAAGATCAGAAATTTTGAATTAATCAAATTTGGATTAGACAATATTTTGACCCAGTTTCCTCAGTCGTGATCTTACAGCATCAGTCTCCCACAAATTTTGAAGTATATCAGTTACACCCATTTTTAAAGATTTTAAACTATTTGGCTTGAAATTTACTTTTTCATTTGATTTTTCCTTTGTTTCATTTTTACCAGTCTGAAAAATGATTGTATAGCAGCTCGTATTTTGATGGTACTTGAGGGCATATTTTTCTAGAGCTGAGCATCTACCCATTCATTGAGAAATTGGAATACAGATGTTTACCAATGGATGGAATAATCATTTGAAGGTATCAAACAAAATTATATATGCATGTATATAAATAGCCCAAAGATTTTGTAGAAAATGTGATGATATATTTCAAACACCTAGCAAGAGACTTCCATTTATTTGTGGAATACCGTGGTACTTTGGAGAGAACTGCAGAGACCTGTTTTTAATCCTTGCTTTCTTAACTACTGTCTGTGTGAATTTAAGAAATTTGCTCAACTTCAATAAAGTACGTATGCCTTTTCCTTAGAAAGTGATGGTAATACTAACTCTACCAGTTTCATAGTATTGTTCCGAGGATGTTCTGGTTAAAGTGCTTTGTAATTTGTAAAATGCAATAGAGTTGTAAAGTTAGAGATGTTGTTTTACTTCTTGTCAGCTTGAAGTTTCAAGTTGAATACAAAATGTGTGACCTAGAGAAAACATGATTCTGCTCCCCCAAGGTGACTCAGATTGACATCCGTTCTTAGTTAAGAGATACTTGGGGTAAACAGGACAGTTTGAGGAGCTCCTTATGGATATTCTTTGACTTCTATTTCATTTTGGCCTTTTGAAACACTTTTCTTAAAAAACAGTTTTATGTCTATAACTTCACTTTAAAATCTTTAGAATATTAAGATTCTATGGTTATAGAGTCAGTCTAAGTTTATAACCCTAGAGTTTTACAGAGAATCCTTGTGTTGTTTAGGTTTTACAACTGGGGACGTCCTGTGATCTGACTATTCCTAGTGCTTTGACTATTCCTAGTGCACAAGCTAATCCCACCCGTAGCCTGTTTGTAAATAATTGGATAGATGCCTGGAAAATCTAGTGCCAGAGTGTATACAGCACCTTCTACAACAGAAATCTCTAGTTTGAGTGTTGTTTATTTACTTTTTCCCTAAATAAACACCTTTTGTGAGTCTCTTTGCTCAAAAAGGCAAGATTGTATAATGGGATAGATCCTTATGTCTCCACAGTCATGCTTTGGATAGCACTTTTTCCTTTAATCTGGATGGAAGACGTAGTTTAAGTACAAATACAGGGCTGACATCTTTCTATATAACTGAGGAAATAGATTTTGAATTATACACTTCTTCCTATGAATATAGAAGAGATATTTTGGGGAAAAGAAAGAATTTCTTGATTATCTAAATTTTTAAGAATAGGAAAATACCATTTGCATTATTGCAGTCTCTATTGCTTTCTGTTCTCTTTACAAAGTGTCTAAATGTATGGTTAAACCTTGTCTTAATTCAGAAAAGAATTCTTTTACTACATTTCAAGGATATATGTACAGTCATGTGTCGCTTAATGATGGGGATACATTCTGAGAAATTCATTAAGCAATTTCATCGTTATGCAAACATCATAGAATGCACTTACACAAATCTAGAAGGTATAGCCTACTATACACCTAGTCTGTATGGTATAGCCTATTGTTCCTAAGCTAAAACCTATACAGCATGTTAATGTACTGAATACTGTAGGCAGTTGTAATACAAAGACAAATGTATATAAACATATCTAAACATAGGAAGATATAGAAAAAATATGATGTAAGAGATTTAAAATGGCACAGTTGAATGGAGCTCACAGGACTGAAAGTTGGTCTGGGTGAGTCAGTGAGTGAGTAATGAGTGAATGTGAAGGCCTAGGACATTACTCTACTATAGACTATAAACACTAAACACTCTCCCATAAGCCCTCCTCCTGCATCTTCCTGACAGATCAGAAATAGAACATCGAAGCTTTCGGTACTGCTACATGAACAGAGTTGTGGGCTGGGTTGAGTAGAAATATCAAAGAAAAACTGGCTGGGTAAGGTGTAGATCACCATGATAGTGACTGTTAGGAGGAAGTGAAAGATGGCCTAAGGCTCAGTAGGAATAAGAAATCAAGGGAGGACCTAAAAATGGTGTAGATGATAAAGGCTTTGTTCATCTCTCTTGCAACCACATCAAAGTCGGGACAGAAACACGGAGCAAACAGCAAGCAAAGTCGCGTGAGATCTAGATGAACAGAACCCTGCAACTAGGGAGAGAAATAATTAATCAACCTGCAAGAGCGGGTAAAGACTCAAGTCTGCCTGGTCCTGAGTGGCTCAGTGGGACAGAGGCCATGGCAGCCAGCCGTTGCGGGTGCCTCTTAAAGGGGCTGTGTCCGCAACCAGACTTTTGCAGTGACAGACTTGCTCGCTCTGAGCACCAGCACCAGTCAGCTGCTCGGGGGGCTCCAGGGACTTACAGGGTAACACTGAGTTCTTGGAACGAGGGCTGGAAGGCAATGCTTTCTCCCGGGCAGAAGTGCTGGCGGTATCCTTTGTTCCTCTCTTGAGCCCTCCACTCTCCCAGTGTGCTGACGCAGGTGCTGCTGTAGCTGAGACATCGTACAACTGGATGTCAGAGGTCACTATGCTCAGAGGATTCCCTAAAACTTTGCTTTTCTCAACTCTCAGCCCCACCCAAGCCACATCCATCCGTGTTCTCTGTGAGTCTGGTGCTCCTTACTAAGCCAACCCCAAGACCCATACTGGAGGCAGCTGAACTTGGTTTCTGGTGTGTTTTCTTGAGGTAACTATAAGCAGAGCATCTATGGATTGCTTGCTGAATATTAACATGTGGCCCTAGAGGGGCAGAGGAGGGGCAAAGGCTTGGGCTAAATTTGGTCTGTAGCTGAACTCCTCTCAGGTCTGTGCCACTGGTCACCTACTACACAAAGCCATCCTAATAAGATCAGGAGACTTAGGAGCTTTACTTACTACATAGAAACAGACACAGAAAGGCAGCCAAAATGAGAAGACAAAGAAACAAACCATGTAAGAGAATAGAACAGAGATCCAGGAATAATGGAGTCAAACAATCTAACAGGTGCAGAGTTCAAAACACTCGTTATAAAGATGCTCAATGAACTTAGGGGAAGTGTAGGTGAACTCAGTGAGAATTCTAACAAAGAGATTTAAAAAAAAAAACAAAAATGGAAATTATAAAAGGGAACCAGTCAGAAATGAAGAACAAATTATCTGAAATGAAGAGTATATTAGAGGGAATCAACAAAGTGGATAAAGAAGAGGATCGAACCACTGATACAGAGGATGAAGAAGCCAAGGACAACCAATTGGAACAGCAAGAAAAAAGAAGTCAGGACTAGAATAATGATTTAATGAGCCTATGGGACAAAATTAAATGTAAAAACTTCCAGGTCATAGGAGTACTTGAAGGGAAACAAGAAGTTGAAGACCTATTTGAAAAAATAATGATGGAAAGCTTCCCTAACCTAGACATACAACCCCAGGAAGCTTAGAGAGTCCCCAAAAAGCTAAACTCAAAGAGGTCCACACCAAGACACATTATAATTAAAATGCCAAATGTTCAGAGAATCTTAAAAGCAACAAGAGAAAAGCAGTTAGTTACCTACAAGGGAGCACCCATAAGATTGGCAGCTGATTTCTCAAAAGAAACTGTGTAGGACAGAAGAGCTTGGCACAAAAGTAATGAAATCTATAACCAAGAATACTTTGTCCAGCAAAGCTATCATTTAGAGTCAAAGGACAGATAAAGAGCTTCCAAGACAAAAATAAGCTATAGGAACTTAGTGACAGCAAGCCAGTATTACAGGAAATGTTTGAGGGACTTCTTTAAGAAGAAAAAATGTGTTTCAAAAACATGAATAAAGTATGGTAATAAAACTACATTCCTAACAAGAAGTACCTCAAATGGAAAAGAATTAAGTGCTCCAACCAAAATATAGAGTGCTGAATGGATAAGAAAATAAGACCCCTACATAAGTTGCATATAAAAGGCTCACTTCAAATTAAAAGACACACAAAGAGACAAAAAGAAGGGAATGGAAAATGACATTGCCTCGATGGATGTATAGGTTATTGCACTGAATGAAGTTACATAGAAAAAGACAAATATCACATGATTTCACATACATGTGTAATCTAAAGAACAAAACAAACAACAACAGAAACAAACTCATAGATACAGAGAATATTTTGAGAGCTACTAGGTGGAAGAGGGGTTCAGGAGGTGGTGAAAAAAGGGCAAAGGGATTAAGAAGTATAAAATGATAGTTACAAAATAGACATGGAGATATAAAGTGTAATATAAGGAAAATAGTTAATAATGTAATAAATACGTAAAGGGGAAGAGGGTTGTAGATTTAGTGGAGTTGGGGTGACCACTTTGTGAGTTATATAGATCTCTAATCACTATGCTATACAACTGGAACTACTATATTGTATGCCAGCTATAATTGAAAAAAAAAAACTCATTGAATTGCACAATGTAGATATGAGCAACTAATTGTTATGTTTCAATAAAGCAGGCAGAGTGGGGGGAAGAAATCAAGTTAGAGAGGTAAAGGAACATAGAGGATTGTCATGGCAATGTGGTTTTGGCTATTGCATGTTGGAGCAGTAGTCAGATTAGGGAATTCAGTGGTATTCATGAAAAAAAAAGAGTGTTTAACATGAATAGGGTATAAAACTGAAGACTCAGTATTTTGACTTTGGAAATTTATTTTTAATTTCATTGACTCAACCTGAAAATATTTCTGAAGTACAGGGACAGCCTGGTTTCACACTACCACAGAAAGCTTTTACTAAAGTGGCAGTGACACTTAGTACTTGTTAAGGTAGCTTCTGTGGACCTGTGTCCTTGTACAGGGTCTTAGGTCCTCAAAAAAGAATTTACAGTAGTGTACTCTGAAGACCCTCAGGCTAGATCTGGGAAGGCGGTAGTACCCACTAAATATATAGTGCTAAAGCGATAGATTCCTCTGTGTTGAAACAGTTCAGTGGCCAACTGGGATGTAATCTGTGTGCTCAAAATTGAGATGCTGTGACTAAGAGAGGTGTATTGCCAAGCGCCACAGATATTGCTCCTTTCAGAGAAAAAAAAAATTCCTCCTGAACCACATATCCTTCTATTTCTTATAGGAAATTCAGCTTCACTATAATCTTATGGGACCACTGTCATCTACGTGGTCCACTGTCGACTAAAAAACGTTATGTGGTATATGACTGTAACTGTGCTGCCATTTGCCAAAGCACTGTGATCAAGGACACAAGCTCTGGAATCAATATGTTGAGTATAAATGCTAAATTCATCATTACTAAAGAATTTTAATGCATATGGTGGAAATAAAACCTTTTCTATTTAATTGCTATATCCCATAATTATAGTATTAATAAAGACTATTTAGTTGTAAGTTTCAGAAACTCAGCTCAACCAGTAGACATGCCAAAATGGGGGTTGGAGGATAGAGAGCATGGAATAGATTTTATTGGCTCATATAACTGAAAAGTATGACAGGTAATGGCTCCAGGTATTAATTGATCCAAGGTCTCAAACTATATCAAGACAATCTGTTTCTATCTCATATCTCTATCTGTCTGTCTGTCCGTCCATCTGTCCATCTGTCTCTTTCTCTCTGTCATTCATTCAAACTCTCTCAACAACTCCCTCAAACTCCATCTCAAACTCTTTCTCTTCATCCCCCATCTAAGATATAAAGGGCTTAGACTGCTTGTTTTAAAAATGAATGAATATGTCAGGAGTACGATACATAGAATTCGTGCGTGAGGGGAGGAGTCTAATAGGATTCTGAGGTTCTGTTTTTGATGCTCTTAGTATACAACTGCATGTTTGGAATAATTTTCTTATTTAAACTTAAAAAATGGTATTGAAATACGTTATTTAAAATTTCTTACTATGGATAACTGGAATGAATCAAGGTGAAATACTTGTAAATATATTTGTGTCTTGGGGAAACTCACTGTGTGTGTGGGACGTAGGGTCATGTGTTAATCGCTTACCGTGTATTGTTTGCTGTGCTAAGCAATTTACCTAAATTGCCTGATTCAGTCCTTAAAAGAAAACTTAGCCTTGGGTAAGAGCAACCAGCCATCGAGTGTTTGACCCATTATTTGTACTCATATCAGACTAACTCCAAAGCCTCTGTTACACTGTTAGATTATACCTTTATGGCTTCTGTTAATAAACCGCCATTAAGCAAGCCAAATACTACCTTTTAATATAGTACCTTAGATGGCTACTATTTACAAATGTTACTTGAACTTACTAAAACTTATCTTTTTTCCAGTTTATTATTTAAATAGCCATATGACTTTTATCTAAATTTCCTAATTTTGCCATGTTAAAATTTAACAAACCAATTTGACCCTTAAAATCTAATATTTAAAAAATTTCTACCACTGCAGATGTACTATAAAATTTACCCTTAGCTACTGGTTAATGTTACTTGGAAAATAAATTGCTACATAGGCACACATACAATTTATATGGAAAATAAAATTTTGTGAAGATGTTAGCTCTTATTTATATCATAAGCCTTTGTAGTAACAGAAATATTGTTTAGAATTAACTAGCAAGACAAAATTGAATACAGTGGCTTTAGAAGCTAGCATAATATAAAGTTTACAATCTACAAAAATTGCTTCATTTGAATAGCAATTATTTTTATTTGACTTTTATTGAAGTAATAAGTTCCTGTGTTTCAACTTATGGTACACATTCATTTGCATAGAGTACGGGTGATTTCGTAAGACTCAAATCAGTACTTACTTCATACTGTATAAATAGTATATTAGTTTTATGGTTTTGCTTCTCTCACCCAAAAAGCAGATTTAAGAAGAAATACTTTCTTTTTCCAAAAAGAATCTTTAGTGGATGATGCATAGTCCTAAATTGGGAGAGGGCTTTTATATATCTACAAGTAGCTAATCTCTCACCTAGTTCCAGGTTACATATCTTAGTTGTTGACCAGAAAAGTCCCTGGCCAGAAGCCCATATATCTCTCCTATTATTCTTCTTTCTATAAATGTGGTCTTGCATGCCAGGAAGCATTGCCTTAAAGTAAACTGGAAATGAGCAGCATTCGTTATGTTATAAATCTCTAACTGCCGTATGAGGAATAATAGAAGGCAAGTAGAGCACTACAGGCCGTGCCTAGCTTTTGGTATTCCAAAGTACTTTGCAGTTATCTTGGTAGGTAAAAATCTTAATGTGTAATTAAACAAAATTTATTTTATAAGTTAATTTTAACAAGCTTTTATAAATTCCATTCACTACTTTTAGTAGAATTGTCAAATCAAAATAACAGGTGCTGAAATTTCAGAAAGTTAGGAATCTTACAAAGCTGTATGGGAATAAAATTGTTCTGTAAACCCCAGGTGATACTAATTCATTCAAAACAAATCATTTAATTGTTTATAGATTTAATGGTACTTTATGAACATTGCCTTCAACTACATGCACAGAAGTCTGTGGAAAACTTGAAAGTTCATGATTATGAACTGTAAGACCTGTTTATTTTGGTTTTAGGTACTTTTGCTATAGCATCTTTGCCATATACATTTTTGCTGTAAACATTTTTGCCACGAAACTGTCTGGGCAGAGATAATTTTGCCATAAAAAAAATAAAATAACTGGTTAACAGTTCAGGGTTTGTTTTCTTTTGCTTCGTTTGGTTTGGTTTGGTTTGGTTTGGTTTGGTTTGGTTTCATTTCTCCATTGATGAATCAGCTGCCTTCGCTTCAACAAACTTAGTGTTTTTAAGCTAGTTCTCAGTTTGGTTTCATTTCTCCATTGATGAAGTTCTCTCAGCTACTAACAGTTTTACATGATATTTAAATTTTAACTAGCCCTCATAATGGTCTACACAGTGACAAGTATATGTGGTGGTGGTGATGGTCTTAAAATAGTTAACATTTCTTCCAGACGATGATTTGCCCTAAGAGTTGGTTTTCAAACACACTATCTTGGGAGGAGAAAGAGATGCCAAGGGCCTTCTTTGAAGGTACAGAATTGAATCCACATCTCCTACAGAATGAAGACAAGTGCTTAGGTACAGTCCACAAAATAAAATTAGTTATTTGTGTAGTATTGCCATGAATATACACACATCTGAACGAAGTCTTTTTAGTTTTGTTTATTACTCATTTTTTCATGTTTCATTATGTCCGTTTTAATGTCCCTCTTATTTGTCATAATTTTATCATTTTTTACAGCAAAATTGACTTATGACTGATTAGTTATGTGGTGATAATGTTTCAGCATTAATGCTTGGAGCAAAAATGTCTGTAGCAAAGATGTTTACAGTAAAAATACCAGATAAGATTTAGTTTAACCAATAACTATTAAAAAGAAAGATTTTTAAATCCTTATTATGGAAATGCTAAGTTAAAAAAAAATTGACTGTTTACAAAGTAGCTTATTATAAATGCATAAAAATAAAAAGTTGAGACCCAGTGTTTGTAAATTTGGACAGAAATATATTGAAATATGAAAAATAAACATAATCACATGATGCCTGTCATGTAAAACCTTCAACAAATATTTATTGATTTAATAAATATTCAGTTTAACAGGTATCTTATTTGCAGCATCTTTATTTTTAGTATTGTATATGTGTAAGGCATTTTATGGGATACAGTATCATACCATATATACATAACAATATCATGTCATGTATGCATATGTATAGATGTCAGTGTTCTAGTCCCTGCCCTCAAAAGGCATATGTTCTTTTTAAAGACTTAAAACAAGTATAATAAAGTACTGAAAAAATTATACTAGTGACATTTAGTAAAATACTAATTAACTTCTAGACCAGCACTCTCCAGAACTTTCTATGATGGTAGAAATGTTCTATGTCTATTCTGTCTAAGAGCCACTAGCCACATGTAGTTATTGAGCTCTTGAAATATGTCTAGTATTAATGAGGACCTGAACTTTATAATTTTAACACAGATGTAAATAGGTATATGCGATTTATTAGCTACCTTATAAATAGTACAATTCTCAAAATTTTTTTATCTCAGGATCTCTTAAAATATTTACTAATTGATTCTTAATAATAGTAAAGCACCTGGATTCTCATATCTGCTCTGCATTCAATCTTTAATTTCTTTTAGTTGAAGTATGTTAAACTAGCCTCACACATATATGTATGTAGTTGGAATTAGCCTTTTCAGATAATTAGGTATTTTTTGATTACTATACCAAAACTGATTAAGAAGCAGGTCTTAAAGTTTAGTTGCAGTGTGGAATATGAAATCATATAATGAATTTCATAGTCTGTTACATTAAAATTCATTGGTCTATCTTGAACTTTAAGTGGATCTTTTACCCACTCATAAATTTGTAACATTATGCATTAGTCATTGGAATATATTGGTTCACTGAGTTGTATAGATTTTCCAAACATTGACACATTTAATTTTACCATATCTAGAAAAGTCTTTAAAATTGGGAAGCTATGAAACTCATGGTGGCACTTACATGTTTTCCAAAGTTCTGATTTACACCTGAAAGATCAAATTTTATCATTGGCAACAAATTGGTCTTTCGTTTTCTTTGAAGTGAAAGGCTTACTTGGTTTATGTTTAAAAAATATCTGCAAAATACCCAAGTCTGAAAAACCATACTTGTTCTTTCAAGTAAAACTTGTATATCATGAAAAAAGCAGCTAGTTCAGCTGGCAACTCAAAACAGTTGCATGCTTTGATATCCAGCAGAAGTGTTTTATGTGCACATCCCATTTTGTCACAAAGAATATTAGAAAGACTATACTAAAGGGTCAAGATTTTTACTGCATCAGGGCATTCTTAAGTGAAATTGGCAGTTTTTTTAATGGAAATGAGTGGCAGTGAAGAATGAAAGGATACAGTTTGTTACCACTGTCTTGAATTGTGCTAAGTAAGGCACCAAGAGTTATACCCACCATTGCCTTTACAACAGTGCAAATGTCAACAGAGTGAAATATGCAAATAATATAACACTTTAGTATTATTATAAAAGTGCTTTTGACCTTGTTGGTATAGATAATAAAAAAGGAGAGGCATTGCCGTTAGCTAGAATAAGTTGAATGTTTCACAGTAGAGATCAGTGTAATATGTATGCTTTGCTTTTTTCTTTTACCTGCTTTTTTTCTATAAAAATAAAAATAAGCAGGAAAGCATTTAACATGTTAAAAATTGTTTAACTATGTTTGTTTGTATTTTACTTTTAATCATTCGTCCATTTAACAAGTATTTATTGAGTGCCTACTTTGCATGTTATTTTTATTGTTGAAAATAGGAAATACAATGTTTATGATAATTATGAGAATAAAAGCATCTATGCCCCTGCTATTTATAGAGCACTTACTTGGTGCTAGGTACTGTGTTTATGTGCTTTTAAATGCATTAATTTAATCTCTATGGCAACCTCAGGAAGTAGATTTTTATAGAAAATCCATGGGATTTTGTGCCATGTTCACAATTTCTTGTCTAACTAGACAAATTACTTAGCTTCTCTGCATCTCAAGTGTGAAATATGGGGCTGGAACTTATCTTCAGACCCTTTTCAGATTTAAAGTTCATTAACATGCATTTTACAGCAGGGTAATCCTTTATTGTCACATTGTAAGAATACTTCACACTGTATTAGGAAGCCATGAAAACAACCACAAAATCATTAATATAAACTTTTTGAAATCTTGTAATGTCCTTTTTCACATTAAAATTCATTGATTCGACACATTTTTCACAGCATTTAATTATTTATTGATATATTATTAGAACACTTCATACTTGGCCAAAGACCCAATAATAAGCATGTAAACATAATGAAAAAATCATGGTATATGGGCACCTTTGCAGATACATAAAAAATTATATAGGAGCACAAAGGTTAGACCAAGAGTCAGGAAAAGTCAAGAAGAGCATCACCCAAGCAGTCGTATTTTATTTGTTCATTAATTCAACAAGGATCACAAGGTCCTTCAACAGACCCTGCGATGCTTGAAACATAGACTACTGGAGTTAACAAGACAATGTCCTTGCTCTCATGGAGCTTACTTTTTAGTAGAGAAGTATGATAGGTAGAATAATGGCCTCCCAAATATGTTCATTTCCTAATCTCCAGAACCTGCGAATATGCTTTATGTTTTAAAAAGATCATTCTGGCTACTATGTAGTAAATGGAGACAAGGGACCAGTGAGGTAGGTATTGTAGTTATTAGAGGAGGGGAGATGATGGTTTGAGTAGAGTGGTGACATGGAGATGGGAGAGGTATAACTAACAGAATTTGGCAACAGAAGAGAAAGGGCAGAGGAAGCATGAAAGTACAGTGATGTCTAGGGAATAGAATATATTGAGCAGAATGGTAAAAGGTAAAATAAAAAGGTAATTAAGGCCATGCATTGGAGTTTGAAATTCATGGTACGCAAAGCCACCAGAATTTTAAATCAAGAGAATAAAACAATCTCTGAACTGAAGTTTTGTAGTTCCGTGTCCTCCATTGTGGTTCTGTTGTAAAGATGAACAATAAAGATACTTTAAACTTCATTTTCTTAGATTCTGAGTTCAGAAAGATTTGATTAAGTACTTGTAAATGAAGCGTTTAATAATTCATTGTGAACCTCTATTTCGTTTGTTTGTTTAAGGATTTTTTACTCAGTAGTTCTAATATTCTGCTTGCTTTGGAAAGGAAGTATATTCAGAGTATGGTCTCCAGAGCCACATGGCTTTGGTTGGATACTGGCTACAGTACTAACTAGTCTACCTTTGTAAAGTTATGTAAGCCCTCTGTCTCAGTTTCCTTAACTATAAAATGAGAATAACAGTAATTCTTCATGTGGCTCCTGTAAAGATTAACTAATTCATAACTGAAAAACAACTACAGATAAAACACTGAATACTTAGTAAGAACTTCATTGTACATGGTTGGGCAGGGTCTAAAACTACGTAAGTGGCACTGATTGGTTTGACTTTTCTTTTTATCAGCAGTAGACATTCAATAGGTCATAATTTCTCTAAAATATTTTGGAAATACTCCTTCTTCTGCTTGTTTCTGTATATGATATTAAAGTTTCCATTTATGTGTGTTTTCCCCAGAATGTCCACTTCTTTCATCACTAAGAACATTTACTTTCTAAGATAAAATTTACATGAAAATGTAAGTGTAGTGATTTCAGATGACCTTCTAGTTTACTAGATATTATTTATTTTCTGAATAAATTCTGTCCAAAGATCATTACCATTCCAACTGCTTCTTAGATAAATCGGGTAAAACAAACACTAAGAATTCTTTAGTACTGCTATTCAAATCCATTTAACTTCTCAACAACATATTTCAAATTGAAAAACCAAAGTATTCCAAATTTTCTTTCTGTGATGCATTAGCAATGTATAAAATAGAGATTATATATAATGAGATAGGGAATCTTATAGTATTTACTTTCTGCATAACTTAGCATTTAATTATTTACTGTCACAGTTCGCTCTAGAATATTTAATCTATATCACTCATGTTTTATAAATATTGCATAAGAAGCAGAGATTATAGATATATATCTTTATTCCCCTACCTTCTGGAGCACTTAGTTCAAAGGAACGAAATTTTTCATTCTAATTTGATAATTCACAAGCTTGTAACATGTAACATTTAGAAAGTCTCAGTAAAACTAAATTCTAGTTACTTATGAATTGTGTTTAATGTTCATTAAGAAATAAACTCCTATTTTATTAGTATGATCCTTGTTTTTCCATGTCTGGACTCAGAATGATTATCCCTGTATTGAAATTTGGCCTTCAGGCAAGCTTCCAAAGAGCAGGTCCCCTAGTTAGGTACCATGAAGCCACGTTTGGGTTTTTGTATTCTGTTGCCCTTCTGGAAACAAGAGAGGGCCAGTCCTTAGGGGTTCATGACCTGTTTCTTTTCACTTCTCCTATATTTTTCTTTCCCATTGTGAACTCTGGTGTCCAGCACATGGCCGCAGTTTTAAATAATACACACTGTATTTCTAGCTTAAAGGAATCTGAAAAATCCAAGTGAAAGGAATTAGAATAAATTTTGTATCCTCATCCTTTATCTTATTTTTCATAACCAGTTCAGCTACAAATAGTGAGTCTCAAAACCAGTCAAGGAAAAAGTGCCCTCTGAGATTGAGAAATAAAAAAAATATTTCTTAAAACTGACTCTAGGAAGCCAAAGTTTGGAAGCAGGGAGACTTGGTCAGAGCCAGTTACAATATTCTGGGTGAGAGATGATGGTAGCTTAGAGCAGGGAGGTGTAGTGGTGGGGAGTTAGTCGTAAGTGGTCAAATGTTGAATAAATTTTAAGGTATTTTTCTCTAGATTAGATGTGGAGGATGAGAGGGTGGGGAAAGGAGTCAAAACTGACACCAAGATATTTTTGGTATGAGTAACAAGAAGAATAGACTTGCCATTTACTAAAATGGAAAAGACTGAGAGGATCCAGAGTTGGATTTTGGATATGGCAAGTTTGCCTGTTAGACATCCAAGTGGAGGTGTCAGGTAGGCAATTGGTTATACAGGTGTGGACTTCAGAGGAGAAATTTGGGCTGAGATATAAAGCAAGGAGTCATCAAATGGTATTTAGAGCCATGAGACAGATTGAGGTCTAGAGATGGAGGGAAGAAAAAAAAAAGCAGCAGTCATTGAGTTACGAAAACCAAGAGAGTCAAGAGATTATTTTGAAAAGGTGAAACTGGTAGATTATGTCAAATGCTGCTAGTAAGTCAAATAAGATGAGGACTGTCAATTGCCATTGGATTTAACAATGTAAAGGTCCTTCACAATCATGACAAAAACAGTTTTGTGACTGAAATGGGTTTAAGAGAGAATGGGAAGAAACAAATGGGAGAGAAGTGTAGGCAAATGTTTGAAGAAGCTTTGCAGTAAAGGAGAACTGAGGTATAGAATTTGGAAAAGTGAGGTTTAACCAGGATAGGGTTTAGCCAGAATAGGGGTTTTGAGGTCGGAGTAAGGCAAGAGAGTTGAGAGTCTATGTAAAAGGTGGTGATATTATAATGATAAAGGATTAAAGTCAGTTTTTTTTTAGTGAAGTTGAGCTTCTCGTTACATGTTTATTGGCCATTTATGTTTTTTGTATGTGAGTTGCCTTTTTTGCATATTTCTACTGGGTGGGTTATCTTTTTTCATGGATATTTAAGAATTCTCTGTATGATAAAGAATCAGCCTTTGTTAACATATACTGCAAATATTTTTCACAGTTTGTCATTTGTCTTTAACTTTATTATTTTCTATATATAATCATGGCATGTTTATAACACCCTTCCTTATTTCAAGACTTCAATTACTTTTATGGTTTTATTATTTTGTAATTAAAACCTTTGATTTATGTAAATTTCATTTAGGTTAAAGTTGCAAGGTAGGAATCTGATTAGCAAGACTTCCATGCAGGTTCTACTTCTAGATTCTGTTCAAGTCCTTTGATTGTCTGCCTGTAAATCTGTTCCCATTTCTATCGTTTTGAAATACATTTTCTATCTGTTATGGCTAATCCATGTTCTCCTATTATGACCATTACTATGACCATTATTTTTCTGAGTTTTCTTGAATATTTTTGCATTTGTTTTCCCAGAAAATAATACTAACAGTATGTATTGAGCACTTATAACAGTACTGTATTAAGTTTTTTGCGTATAGAAGTATTATCATTATGATAACCCTATTAGGGACATACTATTGTTATCCCCATCTTAGAGATGAGGAGAGAGAGCATGAGATTAAGTAACATGCCCAAGGTGATATGGCTAGTAAGTAGGGAAGCTGTAATTTGAACCAGGCAATCTGGCTCCAGAGAGCCTTACCTCTCCTTATTAGAATCATTTAGTGTAAATCATTAGATTTAGAATCTAAAGTCTTATATTAGAATTTGGATCAGAATTGCATTGAATTTATAGATTATTTTATTTAGAACTGATATCTTTACAATATGAAATAATTCTATCTTAAGAGAAGGTGTATGTCTTCGTTTATTCAAATCTTTTATGACCTTAAATGCTAGATTTTTCTTTATATAGATTTTCTGTTTCTTTTTTTGCCTTTATGTGTTACTTTTGAGTTGTTATTCTAATAGAATTTTTTATGTTTTTAGTATAAAAACATAAAAAAATTTATGTTCGTTTATTGGAAAGCTATTTTTTGTTAAATTCATAATTAGTTACCACACTTTCTAATTGCTAATAGATTTTTAGTAATTTTTCTTGAATTTCCAGAAACATCATCTGATCACCTACAAATAATAATTTTGCTTTCTCTTTTCCAATATTTGTGCTTTTTCTTTTGTTCTTTTTAAAAATTAGAACATTCCTTTGGAATAGTGTTAACTAATGATAACAGTAGACATCTGTCTTATAAATGCCTCTGATACATAATAATTTATCATTGTAGTGACTTTAGCTTTTTTTAATAAAAGTATTAGGAATAGCAAATTTTATCAAAAGCTTTTCAGTGTCTCTAGAAATCATGTTGTTTTCTTTTACTATGTTAATATAATGATCTCTCATATATTTTCCTAGTGGTGAATAATGCTTGCTTTATTCTTTTAATGTACTACCAGATTTAATATTTTATTTAGGATTTTTACATCAGTGATCACCAGTGAGACTGAATTTATGAGTGTGTGTGCATGTGCGTGCTTTTTCTCAGATTTTACTTTACTATTGTTATGCTGGCTTCATAGAAAGAAATTAGGTTTTTTCAATTCTCTCTCTCTTTAAAAAGCAACAGAATTATCAGTCCTTTGAAGATCTGAAGAAATTCACCTGGGAAAACATTTGGCACTTTGGAGTGGTTAACTGTTTGAAAGCTTCCTAAATGTAGTCTGTGGTCTCTACATTTGTCATCTCTTCTATAATATAGTAAATGTAGTCATAATCATTTATAATCATTTTCCTAGAAAGTTATTTCATCCAGGTTTTCAAATTTATCTGCTTAGATTTTGTGCAAAATATAAAGTAAGTCTCTCATTTCTTTTGTAGTTATCTTTCTCTATTTGCATTTTAATATTAAATATTTGTGCTTCTCATTTTTTTTCTAGGATTAAGTGGGCTAGCAATTTTATCTGTTTCATTGATTCTCTAAAGATCTGGCTGTCAGATTGATTAATTAATAATTGACTTCTCTACTTTGACTCAACTTCTGCATTTGTGTTTTTAATCTCATCTTCACACTTTACTTGAGTATTGTCTTACTGCCTGTATTCTGTAAGTAACAAGGAATATAAATTAAAAAGCATCTTTTTAAAATGTAGATTTTACCTATGAAGGAAATAGTTATTGATAATTTAATGTGAATTATCTCAGTCCAGATACTTTCCTCACACACATGAAAGAACCACCTGTTTCTAGGACTGAATTTAATCTGCTGAAAACTTTTAACTATTTAACCATTTCATCTATCTCTTAGTGAGTTATACTAGCACTAGCTGAAATTAATTCATGGAGCAAGTGAGAGTTTTGATAAGGCAGGGAAAGTGGAATGTAATTTGGGATGGCTCTTGTTAGAGGCATAGAGACAGAAGACCTGTGGAGAATGGGGGAATGGCCAGAACAAGAACTGAGAGAATACCAGAGACAAATCTCATGACTACTTAGTAATTTTTGTATAATGAGAGAGGGGAGAAAATAAGAACTAAGAATCTGCATGATGGCAACCATCTTCCCTGCATTTGCCTATCAGTTTTCATTCTATTAATAGCTTGTATCTGAAGGCATTAAAAACCACCAACCCTTTTACAGAGTAAGTTAAGAGTATTTCGAAAATGTAAAAAGAGGCTATGATTATTGTTCAATTTAATAGACACTCTAGATTAAGAAAGATAAGGATAAAGGGGGTAAAATATATGGTAACAGAAGGAAATTTAACTTTGGGTGGTAAACACACAATGCAAATATATATGACGTATTATTTATTGAATTGTATACTTGAAACCTGTATAATTTTATGAACCAATGTCACCCCAAAGGAAAAAGATTTTACCTAGAGAGGGATTTAAAAACTTCCTCCAAAATTTGCTACTGTTAGTAGTCATTAAAACTTAACATGTACATAATGCTCAGAGCACTCTAAAAATCATTATGATGCCTATTTTTAAAGGACTTAAGTTAAAACTTGATAATATGTACATTGTATATTATTACATTACATGTTACATTAAATATGCATATTATTACATCATAATCTTTATTATATAGTAAAATACATATAGATAGTAAGTTAATATTGTATATAAATTAGGTCAAAAGCCAGATTAACAAATATTTATAGTGGATACTGAATGTACTATTTGTGGACAATATACACTCCTCTTTCCTGGAGTAACATTATTTGTAGAAGTTTTCTCTAACCCTATTAATTGTCAAATGACTTCTTTCCATTTCGTGTGCTAATTTACAAGTTATTTATCTAGTTAACACTTTATTTTCCTGAATTATCAGTAACACTTAAGTATACTGACTTATTTCTTCACTAGGAAAAGAAAAAGTGTGGCCCCACATTCAATTCAGTTCAGCAAATAATTCTGTACCTACTATGTGGAAGACAGTTTGCCAGGCACTGTGTTTAAGATAAGAAAAATATATTGTGATATTATTTTTGTCCCAGCTGATGTTAAAGAATAATGGAAATACTTGTATAGTACCTCCACCTCTATCTTTATACTTCAGAACATTTGTGCCTAAATTGTGTTAATTCTCAGCATGGTGCGAAAATACACAAAATATTCTATTTAATCGAACTATAATCTGTTATTCTGGAGAACGTGACTCAAAGTGTACTTGTTTTCTAAGTGTTTCTTAAATTATGACAGTAGGTTAATCTGACTTATATGGAACAATTAGTTAGAAATAGTCTGTTAATTTTTAAGGATCAGTCTTATGTCTTTTCCTAAAAGAGATTTTATCATTCTTTTCTGCCATGCAGACAAGTGTGTGTTTGGGAGTTTGGTAGGAATGAGTGAAACATAGTTAAGCATGTATTAATGACATGATGTAAGCAGAACTTCCTCCTCTGGAAAGAAAAAAAGCCTTTGTGCACCTGAAAATATGTTGAAAGATGGCCTTAGCCTGCAGCTTTAATCAACACATGCCACAGTTATCACTTGACAGGAATGGAAGACCTGAGAGTTAAATCTGTCCCCTCCTGCTTCGCTCCCTCCCTCAGTCTCTTCCCTTATGCAGGCTTAATTTGCCATTCCGAGCTACAGTAAACTATGTGTCGTGGGGTTCCCTGTTTATAAAGCATTTAAACGATCTTACTTTTATCTTAATGACTGCAGTTGAGACTGTATTACTCTTTTTTGAACCCTGTTCATCTAACTCTTTTGTTATAATCGTATATTATTTAACAAACAGATGTTTACATGGGAGTTTAATTTGTGCTGTTGATATGGTGCTGTGTGCAATCAACTGCAAAAGTAATATGCTACATGAAAGTCTTTTAAAGTTTCATTAACTATAATGATGATGTTACTCCATGGTATAGTTTGTTTTATTATTATGAGATTCTAATGGTTAAATTCTTTAGTCATTTGAAAATGTTTTCAGTAGCAAATTGTTAACTATTGAATTCCAGAGCCCCAGGATAGGCTAGACACAAAATGCAAGTTTAGGAATATTTATCATTAGTGCAACAATTTTCAGCTGGGAAGCTATATACACAGCAGTTAAAGAATATGGACTATGGAGTCAAGCTCCAAATACTCCAGATGTACATGTGTTAAATATACAATCTAGGGTCAGAGAACCTACAGTTGACAAAATTGATAATGATAAAGCTAAATTACAGTATTATATCATTAAAAGGCAAGAAGAGCACCAATATAAAACCATGGGGCAACTCAACTCAAGATACTGAAGAAGCAATAAAACCTCCCTTCACCAAATAGTAGGAATTTCAGCTCTCTATGCATGCTTAAGCATAATGAGAGCTTTACAATGAGCCAGTTTAGTGGCCAGATCTAGTGGACTAAAGAATTGAGTAATTCTCAGTAATCACTAGATGTGTTCTAATTTTAGCATGTAGCTTATAAGTGACTATGCACCATACCGACTTTAAATGCTTTTAGTAAGTCATCTAGTAGGTTACTAATAAGGGGCCCTTGAACATAAAAATGCCGGTTAATAGCATTGTGCATTATTTGCCAGTAAGAGTCTTCATTCAGAAAAAAATATGTATGTACATACACACATGCACACATTTTGCATCTTACTCTCAGTTAAAGGCTCATCAGGAAACCTTTGTTCCAGCTGTGGACCATCCTTTGAGAATTCCTTTACCCATACACACAATTTTACAATTGACTCTGCTCATAGTGTGGCTGGCATACATGTTTCCAGACATACCTACTTAGTGGGTTTTTCCTTTGACTTAGCATCTCCCCTGCTAATGTAGCTGATAAATGTATTTACAAAATGGCCAAAGATTATAAGAAAATTTACTGTAACATTGTTAATGCTTAAACACTAAAAAGAAACCAAATTGTATCAGTAGGTGATTGGTTAAATTATATCTGTACAATGAAAGATGTGTAGCCATAAGAGAAAAGTTATTAAGCTCTACATATAATCACATAGAAAATTTTCCAAGATATGTTTTTAAGTGGCAAAAAACTAAGTGGCAAAGCGGTATAATGTGTTCCCATATGTGTGTATTTAGGCCTACTTATATTTACATATAGGATTTATATTAAATATAAGATACATATGTATATAAGGTGAGGTCCGTGTTATAATGAAATAGGATAAGATATGTAAAATGATTAGTATAATGCTACCTAGTGCATAAATTAATTAGTAAAATTTGCTGTTATTGCTACCTTTGAAGAGATAGTTGAGGAAAGATAAACTCAGAGGAGAGGGGCTTTTACTAATTTTACATGTTTTGTATGGTCTGAACATTTATTACTTTTATAATAAAATTAGAAAATGATTTGCTCTTGGGAAAATATCTGATATGATGTATTCACACACTAAATATTAATGACACAAGACTATATTTTTCTTATAACATGAGATATTGAAGAATTTCTAATGTGAGCAAAAGGGTGACTCTAGTACTCTTTAGATAGAGGGGGTCTTTCCACCATTTGTAAGAACAATTTTGGAGATTCTTGGTTATTTGTATTCACCTTGACATATACATCTATACCTTTGATTGTATTTCTTCTTTCATGTTCTTAGGGCTGGGTGTGTGTATTTATATGGGAAGGGGAATGTATATGCATATCATTTAAACATTTAGGTGATTAACTTCTTTCAAGGATGGTTGAAAAATTCAAGGAAGAAATGGAAAAAATAACTGGAAGTAATCATTGCTTAGTTATTTAAACAAAGCAAAGCTTCCTTTTTCCCCCCTTCCTCTTAGTCTTACCTTAGCAAGTAAGAATCACCTGCAAACAGTTGTAAAGAGGTATTCTAGTGACCATACCCAGTCAAGTACTAAATAAAGTATCTTTTGGAGTGATTATTACAAGAACTCTGAAGGAAAAGTATTGGTTATATTATATCATTTTTAGAGAATTTTTTTTCTCAACTGTTACTCATGGTTCTATGAGGTGTAGTCATCCAGAATAATTATATACCTTTAAAATGCTGATATTAAATTTTATTGAAATTTATTAAAATTATGGAAAGGGTGCCCATTTGAAAACTTCAGAATGTCAATTATTTTCTTCAGAAAGACAGACTTACATATAAACATTACTTAAATCATGCCTTAATTATGTAGAAACTTGGATAAATTGGTTGATTCTAAAGTCAGAATTAATATGAAATACATGGGTTTAATTGACAACTTGAAAATACTTTTTTATGATAAATTTAATGATAGATATATTGCTATCTTATTACGAAAGATAAACTATTTTCTTAAAATTTAATGCTTTAAAGATTTGAAGCATAATTATACATAAGCAGTATCACACAGAATAAGCTCTTTGTGATTGGAAAAGATGTTTAATGCAGTGTATAAGAGCACAGAATATGGAATCAGACTGCTAGGGTTCAAATCCTGGCCCTGCTGTTTCCTCATTGTATGATCTTCAACAAGTTACTTACCTTCCCTGTGTCTTGGTTTCCTCTTCTGTAAAACAGGGATATAAGTAGTAAGTAGAAGATAGATACTCTATTTTATAGGTTGATGTAAGAATTAAATGAGTTACTATTTATAAAACACTTGTACATATAATATTTAATAAGTGTAGCTACTAAAAGCAATATTATTGAATCACAATCTGTTTTAAGTACTTTTAAAAATTTATTTTCGATGAGATATAAAAACTGATTTTTACTCATTGGTTTTGATTATTTGTTTCTTATTTGTATTACAGTTACAAATTATAATACTGTGGTAGAAACAAATTCTGATTCAGATGATGAAGACAAACTCCATATTGTGGAAGAAGAAAGTATTACAGATGCAGCAGACTGTGAAGGCGGTGTGCCAGAAGACGACCTGCCCGCAGACCAAACAGTGTTACCAGGGAGCAGCGAAAGGGAAGGGAATGCCAAGAGCTGCTGGGAGGATGGCAAGTTTAATTTTTTTTAATAATATTCAATTCTCTTGATTATTTTTGTAAAAAAAATGTATTAACTATAAAGATAAATTGAATGAAATCTTTTTAAATGAACTTGTAAATTTATTTGTCTGTTAATCAATAGAAGGTAACCTTCTGTTTACCAAAAAGTAGATTATGAAGTAGAGGTTAATTAGGTAAAGGACAGGGAATAGAAGGTGCTTCAAACAGAAGACACAATGAGATCAGAGAAGTAAAGGGAAAGAATTGAAAGGGCATGGCGGGCTATGTCTGGGAAGTTGAATTTACTCCTGGAAGCTATGAGAATAACATCATTGATACATACTTTAGAAATAAGTCTGGTAGCAATATGGAAAATGATTTAGTGGGGGGAGTCTAGAGGCAAGAGGCTGTAATAATTCAGGCATTGTTAAGGGTTTTAGAACTAAAGTAGCCCTTGGTATTGCAATAAAAGAGAGAGATTTGACAGCAATGTAGGAGGTGGAACATACAGATTTGGTTGATTTTATGTGGAAGGTAACTGAGGAGGAAGGACTGCTGTAACTCTCAGACTTCTGGAAAATAGAATCCAGAGAAGTTAATTCTGCTTATTTATTATCACGACTGGTTAATGGCAGAGCTGTTACCCTGTTAAACTTTAATACTGAGCTCAAAACTTTTGGGAGCAAGGATTTCTTATGGTGTTTCCTATCTGTGTATTAAATTGATCCATCAGTGTAGTTGATCCAGTCTTAATATGGAAGCGAGAAGGAGATTACTTGTCTGGAAAAGAAGGAGATTAGGAGAATGGGATAGATGGAGGTAAAAAAGAAGATTAAAAATCAAGGAAGAGGTTCTGTTTCTGAAAATATGTTGGGATAGATTGTTTTGACTCTCACTGAAAATAAGTAATTATGTTAGATTTATAAAATAAGTAAGTAAGTAAATAAATAAATAAATAAGTAAGTAAGTAAGTCTTCTTGAAAGTTTTAAAGCGCTCAGTAGGTAGTAAGACAACAGATCGAAGTCCAAGTGAAGAGGGAACCCACAGAGGTAAGCAAAGGAGACTTTGGCTTTAAGGGCATTTGCCTAACCAAGGTAATGAAAAATGTGGTTTTCAAGCCTCTGTGAAGAAACAAAGCCTTGAGCCACCTAACAGTGTAATTTTTTAAAATTAATTAATTATTTTTAATTGAAGAAATTATTTCATTTTTTCCCATCTACCTCCCCCCTACCCTCTGGTAACCACTAGTCCATGTCCATGAGTCTCTGTTTGTTCTATTCCTTTGTTGCTTGTAGGTTTATATCCCACATATAGGTGATATCATGTGATTTTCAACTTTTTCTGTCTGGCGTATTTCGCTTAGCATGATTATCTCAAGGTCCATCCATGTTGTCGCAAATGGCAGTATTTCATCTCTTCTTATGGCTATAGAAGTCTCTCAAATAACTTAGCTAGAAGACAGCAACACAGGTGAGAATTGCCAGAAACAAAAGGAAGAAGAAGACTTAATTATTAGAGTTATCTGATACAGATTATAAAATGACTGTCATGTTTAAGGAAAAACTGGACAAACTTGAAATGATCTGCTCTGATAGAATAAAATATAAGCAACACATTTTAAGAAGAAACAAATGGAACTTCTAAAAATGAAAAAATAAAATAATAGTAATTCAAATTCAAAGGATAGATTTAATAGCAAAGTAAACAGAATCAAAGAAAGAATTAATGAATTGAGATATAAGGGAAAATTATGTTAAATGCCACTCAGAGAGATAGAGATAGAAAAATAAGTAGAACAGCATAAGAGACATGAGGGATAGAGAAGGAGAAGAGAGAATAGGGAAGCAGCAATATGAGATAATGGCCGAGAATTTTTTCAGAATCGATGGATACCAGGCCACAAATCAAGAAGCCCAACAAATCTCAAGAAGGATAAATAAATCTACCCCCAGGCACTTTATGGTGAAATTGCAGGACATTCAAGACAAAAATAGAAAACTCTTAAATCTAAAAAAAGTCAGATTATGTTTGAGAGAGTAGCAATTAGACTGACAGCTAAATTCTCAGGAACAACAATGGAAACCAGACATAGTAAAATGATGTCTGCCAATACAGAATTCTATACTTAGCAAAAAATATCTTTTAAGAAAGGAGATGCAATAAGGCAATTATTTCAGACAGGTTTCAGGCAATGGAAACAGAAAATGTGTTATCATTAGACCCTTACTAAAAAATGTAATTTAGGCATGAGGAAAGAAATCTTTGATAGAAGGTCTGAGATGTAAAAAGAGCAGAGAAAGTGACAAATATATGGTAAAGATAAACACATAATATTTCCCATGAAAATACTAACCCAAAAAGCATGTACAGCTAAAATTAATTTCTCATGTCAATAAAGAAACCATAGTGAAAATGAAGACATATTTTGAACTGAATGATAAAAATATTACATTTAAAAGTTTGTAGGATGTGATTAAAATTCATAGAACTGTACACCAAAAGAGAAAACAATATATTTTTCTGTATAATTTATATATGTTTGTGTATGTATGTATTTTTTCTTTCCTACAAAGAAAATTCTTGCCCAGATGGCACCACTGGTACGTTCTCTACATATTCAAGGAGCTAATAATTCCAATTTTAGACAGCTCTTCCAAAGACTAATATAAGAGGGAAGATTCCCCAACTTTTTAAACGAGGCTGCCATAATCTTGATACCAAACCAGAAAGCATAAGAAAAGAAAATTATAGATTCATTCAGAACACAGGTACAAAAATCCCCAACAAAAAACATTAGCTCTACATTATAATGTATGTACATGTGTGGAATGCAAAGTCAGAATAACATCTAAACCAATTTAAAAAATACCACTTTAACAAACTTAAAGAGAACAATCAAATATTCATTCTCAGTAGACACAAAAAATGTTTAGTAAAATTTAGTACGTATGATAACATCAAAGCTAGCAAACCAGAAATAAAAGGATACCTCATTTATCTAATAAAATGTGTCTATGTAAAGTTTATCACAGACATCATACTTAATGATAAAATGCAAAAAATATTTTCTGTGCAATCAGGAGCAAAGCATGTGTAAACAGAAATGAAATGATAAAAGAAATCCTGGAACATCAAGAAGGAAGAAAAGCCCTCCATTTAAAGATACATTCCTTTCATAAATAAACTACATTTCTAAACTTATATAAAGTGCTAATTCTAGGTTTTTCCTCACCTAACTTAAAAAAGAAAATTAAAGGTTTATATGTGCCACACCATGTTCATAAAAATCTTGCCTGATCAAGTAGGAAAAAAACAATAAACACAAAATTGTTTCTTTGATAAGAAATTTTGACCAAAGTAAAAAATCAGTATCAGCTACTGAAAACCATACGAAAAGAGAATTCTAGCATTCCACCAGGTAAAAAATACTTTCCCATTGCTAGAATTTAAAATGTCTTTGAGAAAATGTGCACAGAAGACGAGCAGCACTGTCCAGTGATGCAGGGCAACCAAGACCTCTTGCTAGAATATTGGATTAGAATCCTAAGTAAACTAATTTAAATTCATGGATATCAAGGTTAGTAAGTCTTACTCATTCATCTATTTGGTTACCATTAAGTCGCCCTTAGTCATGCATTCAAATGAAAGTTTATGTCTTCAGGTCTGAACAGAGAACTTTGGTCCTTGAATTGCTTCCTGGTCCTCAAGATGATCCTTGTGGATGAATTTGAAAAATTATCTCTCATGTTGGACATGTTTGACCAAACTAAGCTGATCCTGAAACAGAATCAGAAAACTTGAGTTACCACAAAAAGAGGGACAGTCAACCTATCAGTAGAGCACCACTCGTATTCACAGATACTTTCAGGTTCTGTTCTTTCATAACTGTCTCCACTGCTGTTCTTGTGTTCTTTACTTTTTTTCTGTGACCTATTAATAAACTACTACCCAATGTGAAAAGAAAAAAGAAAGAAAGAAAGCCTGTAGGGCGCCTTGATCCTATCACTAGTATAACTTCTAGAAAATTTAAATATGTAAAATTTTCTGCTATTGACTATTTCCTGCTAGAGATTAGCAATGTTTGATCAGAAAGTAGAGTAGCTGCTATTTAGGTTTTCAGAAGGAAGTTTAGAACGCCAGTTCAGTTGTTCAATGAAGAGTTTCTTGTCTAGCTACTTGAGGACGAATGAGGAGTAGTGAGGCAAAGGCCCTGAGCTAAAGGAAGCCACATCATCTATGACAATTAGTTATTTTAAAGACTTTTAAGAAAAAGGGGAAACAATAAAGTGGTAGGTGGCATTTTGCTATGCTAGAAACCAACACGTGAAACTGATATTTACACACATATAGCATAGTGCTAATCAAGAGTCTAAAGAATATGGAAAATGTAATATGATATTGAAATGTTAATATAATAAATACCTTTATAAAGCTAATTTTTTTGTGAATGAAATCTCGTTAGGATTAAGTTTTTAGAAAGATTATATAGAAGCAGCAGTATTTTTATTGTAGATATTAAATAAACTAGGACATGTTCACTTCCAAAAATAAACAAAAATTTTAAGTTCTATTGTCTTAAAATACTGTCAACTTTAAATTTTCTATGTAGGGAGGACAATATAATTTGGCATTGTGCCAACATATCTGTGCTCATCTTACAAGAGCTTGTGGTTCAGCCAAAACCTCTCATGCTTGTGTCAGTTAAACGTTTTTAAATATATACACTCTTACTTTGGAGACATCTGTTTCATTGGCCCCTCATATTTAATTTTAAAAATAGTATAAAACTAATTCAGCAATTTAAAATATTGATTAAGGGGAAGGGGGAGGTAGACAGCGTAAAAGGGGTCAAATATGTGATGATAGAAATCTAACTATGGGAGGTGAACACAATATACATATATATGCCTTACTGTTAAAACATACAGCTGAAAGTTACTGGATTTCATTAACCAATGTCACCATAAAAAATAAATTAATTAATTTGGAAAATAAAAAATTTAAAAAATTAAAAGAAATAAAATATTTTTTAATACACTAGCTATTAATATTTTGAAGTTGATGAATTTAAAAAATGATCTCAAGTAATAGTGACTTAAACGTTTTTCTGACTTGAAGAAAACTCTGGAAATTTACGTGTTTGTAAAAACACCAAGGCAATGAAAACTTTATAATAAAAATATTTAAAATTCTGATCTTATAGTCCACAGCAATAAGGCTTTCTTGGGCACAAGCTATAATAAAATGCTATAAGTAACTTATGCAAAGAAGGCATTATTTACTGTATAACACAGCATCGATCCAAATTGTACTCATCTCTCAAGATTCAGCTTAACCTACTCTTTGGAACCTTTTCCAGCCAAAAGTGGTGTAGAAAAATCTCAGCACATGGCTTCTAGTTTTCACTGTACCACTGTGTCTTTTGAGTTCCACTTTTGCATCTATAAAATGAAAAGACTGGGCCAGATGACCATGGAGGTATTTCTTAGCTCTACTAAATATGTAGCACTAATATTTTAATATTTCTAAATATCTCAGTATTAAGAAGTTGACACTAATGAAGGAGTTTGGGCTTTTCCCACACAGCTGAACCTCAGTTACACACTCTTTCCTCTTTAAAACTCTCAAATAAATCTGCTACCTAGAGTACAGTGTATATAGTTCTCTTTGTCATTATCTTTACAGTACACATATCCTTAAAGTATATGTTATCCTTACAATATATCTATATTATCCTATACAGTATATATCCTTATGACATATACATTATAGAGTACAGTGTATACAGTTCTCTTTGTCATTATCCTTACAAAAACTTAGGTTATTTTTCACCATCCCCCTCAATATATTGTGTAATTTACTTATAATAGTTAGGTTTATTTTTTGCTGTTTGTATTTCATTTTTCATTCTCCCTGTCAGACGAGTGATTTAAATTATTAATTTTTTGTTTATGGGAAACCTTGCCATG
Source organism: Pteropus medius (assembly GCF_902729225.1). NCBI lineage: Eukaryota > Metazoa > Chordata > Mammalia > Chiroptera > Pteropodidae > Pteropus > Pteropus medius. The sequence goes on from NW_024350397.1 coordinate 2,950,467, forward strand.
GTTATATGGGTAAGCTATACCAAAAGAAGATATACTCGGGGAAGTGTCACCTCTCCCCATCACTACCACCTTGTCTTCATTTACTCTCTAGTTAATAAATGTCTTCTCACAGAGATGTGGGTTATTCTGAAAGTACTTTATGTATATACTAGAATTGAACACATAAGTAAATGTATTGAAGATAATTAGGCCCATATGTCTTACTGTTTGAGAAAGAAGTTACAAGGGAAAGGGAGAAGGCTAGAATAAACCCTCTGGTGTTTGATTGGATTCAGAGCCATCAATATAAACTCATGGTTCTTAATATATATAAAGATAAATACAAAAATACAGATGGAGTTTATGCAGCTGTTAGTGTGCATATACACATATTTCCTAGCTCTGTCTGCTGAGAAGACATGGAAGCAGTGATACCTAGTAGCAATGAGCATACCTAGTGCTCAGATGTGAGATTCAAATACCATTCTCCAATTGAATATCAAAGATCCTTTTATAAATGGCCGTTTCTAGAACTGAGGTAGGGAAAATATTAGATAAGTTTGCAACAATAAGTAAGAAAGTGCTAAAAAAAAAAGGAAAGAAAGGCATAAGAGCCAACTTGACAGAACTCCCAATGGCCAAACCTGGAATAGTTTTAGCAAAATAATGGTAGTATTGGATTATAACCTATAGAATAAAATAAACATTTATGCATCCATATTGATATAAATAAATAAATATATGAGGAAAAAGAAAAGTTCTTTGTAGTAAAAGTCCATTCATAAATTAAGAAGTAATTAAGGAAGTGGAAAATCACCATTAGACAAACACCAGGGTAATAATTGTTACAGGCAAGAACCATCAGTGGATGCTAAAATTGGTGTGTGAAAGTACAATGAGAGAAAAAAAAGGATATTTACATGATTTCAAAGTATTTCTCTACCAGTTCATTATTAATTATAAAGGTACATAATAACTAGTATAAAAAACCTGACAAGATCCCACTTTAACCAGGTGATAATCAAGGTAAATGTCACCAGTAATAATACATAGTGACATATACCACTGGTGAGATACGTTAACAAAGGCACATCACTTCAGTGATATTCTTGCTCAAAATGCATTTTCTCAATCTAATCATTAGACACAATCAGAGAAATCGAATTGAGGGCATCCTACGAAATAAATGATCAGTACTCTACAGAAGTGTCAATGTCAAAGTCATAATAAAACAGACTAAAGTAACTTGTCAGAGACTGATTGGATTGTCAAATTTGGGGGGAGACTGTAGAGACAAGACAACTAAATGCTCTGTGGGATCTGGGGAAAAAAAACAGTAAGAAAACTGGCAAAAGTCAAATACATTAGTTAATTATTATTAATGTATTAATGATAATATAATAGTTTCCATAATAATATTGTGATTATATCAGATGTTCTCCTTAAGGAAAGCTGGTTTAAGGGTATACAGGAATTCTGTAATATGTTTACAGCTTTTTCGTAAGTCTAAAATTATTTTAAATTAAAAAGTTTTTAAAATCATAAAACGAAGCAAAAGGCCCTTTTGTTGGGTTTCCTTAGTATATCTGAAAAAAGTTGGTTTTCAAAAATATTGTTCTTAAAACAGTAATAGAACAAAAGAAAAAATGTTGAAACATAATAATTCAGCTTACAAAGTACATATGCTATCAGGTCGCTGATTAGGTCTCTGGCCTGCGTCCCATTCTTGTCACACAGAATGTCGGATACCTGCTCCCCAGGGGACTCAGGCACCGTCTTCATGGTCCTGTTGGTCTCACTCCACACTTGAGGGTGACAGCTTATTTCCCTACTGTTACAGAGCTAGTCTCAGTAACTTGAACTTCAGGGGCAAGGATAAATCTGCTAATTCTGCCTTTTATTAGAACTATTCTGGTCAGGTCTAGTTGGGGTTGTGAGAGACATGGCTTACTTTTTTGAGGAACCTCCATACTGTTTTCCGTAGTGGCTGTACCAATTTACATTCCCACCAGCAGTGTGTGAAGGTTTCTTTTCCCTCACAACCCCTCCAACACTTATTGTTCCTTGTCTCCCTGATAATAGTCTTTCTTACAGGTATGAGGTGATATTTCATTGTGGTTTTGATTTGCATTTCCCTAATAGCTAGTGAAGTTGAGCATCTTTTCACATATCTTTTGGCTGTTTGTGTGTGTCTTTTTGGGAGAAGTGTCTATTCAGGTCCTCTGCCCATTTGTTAATTGGATTGTTTTTGTTGTTGTTGTTGAGTTGTATGAGCACTTTCTATATTTCGGATATTAATCCCTTATCTGAGGTGTTGTTTGCAAATATCTTCTTCTCCCATTGGGTTTGTTACCTCTTTGTTTTGTTAATGGTTTCTTTTGCTGTGCAGAAGCTTTTTGTTTGGTGTAGTCCCATTCATTTATTTTGCTTTAACTTCCCTTGCCTTTGAGATCAAATTCATAAAATCTTCTCTAAAACTAAGGTCCATGAGTTTAGTACCTATGTTTTCTTCTATGCAACTTATTGTTTCTGGTCTTATATTTAGGTCTTTGATCCATTTTGAGTTAATTTCGGTTATGGTGACAGATAGCAGTCTAGTTTCATTCTTTTGCATGTGGCTTTCCAATTTTCCCAGCACCATTTATTAAAGAGGCTTTCTCTATTGTATAATGTGATTTAAAAAGGGAAAAAGGACATGAACAGACATTTTTCCAAAAAAGATATACAAATGGTGAACAAGTATATGAAAAGGTGTTTGATATTACTTATCTTCAGGAAAATGCAAATCAAAATCACATTGAAATATCACCTCACACCTGTTAGAATAACTATTATAAAAAAGAGATTTCAGGCATTGGTGAAGATGTGGAGAAAAGGGAACCCTTGGTGCACTGATAGGACTGTAAATTGGTACAGCCACTATGAAAAATCCATACGGACTCTTCCTCAAAACAATTAGAAATAGAACTATCACTTTGTAAGGTATATGTGTCTAATCACTATGTTGCACACTCGAAACTAATATATTGTGTATCAACTGTAATTGAAAAATAAATTTAAAAAATAGAACTATCATATGATCCAGCAATCCTGCTTCTGAGTATATATCCCAAGGAAAAGAAATTATTACCTCAAAAAATTATCTGCACTACCATGTTCATTGAAGCATTATTTATAAACCAAAGTGTCTGTGGATAGATGAATGGATAAAGAAAATGTGTGTGTGTGTGATGGAATATTATTTGGCTACAGAAAAGAAGTAAATCCTGCAATTTGCAACAACATGAATGAACCCTGAGGGCATTATGCAAAGTGAAGTAAGTCAGATAGAGAAAAATAAATAACGTATGATCTCCCTTTTATGCAGAATCTAAAAAAAACTTATAGAACAGAAAATAGATTGGTGGTTGCCATTGAATGGTGGCCAAAACATTGAAACAACCAAAGCTTCCTTTGATAGATGATTGGATAAAGAAGATTTGACACATATATACAATGGATTACTCAGCCATAAGAAAAGATGAAATACTGCCATTTGCAACAACATGGATGGATCTTGAGATTATCATGCTAAGCGAAATAAGTCGGAAAAAGTTGAGAACTGTATGATTTCATTCATACGTGGGATATAAAACTGAAAGCGAGAAATGAACAAGACAAAAACTCAGATACAGACAACAGTTTAGTGGTTGCCAGAGGGAAAGGAAGGATGGAGGAAGGTAGAAAAGGATAAAGGGAGTCAAACATATGGGATCAAATATATGGTGACAGAAGATTTGACTGTGGATGGTGAACACACAATGCAATACATAAATAATGTATTATCAAATTGTACACTTGAAACCTATATAATTAACCAATGTAACCTAAGTAAATTTAATTTTTAAAAAAATCTCATTTTTTTATTATTTTTGCTATCAAATTATATGAGTTCCTTTTATATTTTGAATATTAACCCCTTTTCAGATAAATGACTTGTAAACATTTTCTTCCATTCCATTCATTTTATTCATTATTTCTTTTCTTTTACTGCGCAGAAGCTTTTTTAATTTGATGTAGTCCCGCCTGTTTATTTTTTATTTTGTTGTCTGTGCTTTTGATGTCATCCAAATAAAACATTGCCAAGATCAATTTCAAGGAGCTTTTATCCTATATTTTCTTCTAGGATTTTTATAGTTTCATGTTTCATTGAAATCTTTAATCCATATCAAGTTAATTTTTGTGAGTTGTATAAGATAGTTCAATTTCATTCTTTTGAATGTGAATATCCAGTTTTCCTAACACCATTTATTGAAGAGAATGTCTTTTTCATTGAGTATTCTTGGCCCCCTTGTCAAATATTAGTCAGCCGATATATGCAGGGGTTTATTTCTGGGCTCTTGATTCTTTTCCATTAGTCTATATGTCCGTTTTTCTATCCGTACCATTACTGTTTTGTGTACTATAGCTTTGTAGTATAGTTTGAAATCAAGAACATAATACCTACAGCTTTGTTCTTTTTTCTCAAGATTGCTTTGGCTACTCAGGGTCTTTTGTGATGTCATATAAATTTTAGAATTTTTTTCTATTTCTGTAAAAAAAAAAATGCCATTCACATTTTGGTAGGGATTATATTGAATCGATAGATGGCTCTGGGTAGTATTGACATTTTAAAAATATTAATTCTTCCAAAATTCATGAACACAGGATATTTTTCCATTTACTTGTATCTTTAGTTTCTTTCATCAGTGTCTTACAGTTTTTAGTGTGCAAATCTTTCACTGTCTTGTTTAATTGATTCCTAAGTATTTTATTGTTTTTGATGCATTTATATCACAGTATTGTTGGCCTCATAAAATGAGGAAGTATTGCCTCTTCAATTTTTAAAAAAGTTTGAAGAGAACAGGTATTAAATCTTCTTTGAGTGTTTGGTAGAATTCTTTGAGTGAAGCCATCTGGTCCTGGGCTTTTTACTTTTGGGGAGGTTTTTGATGATTATTTCAATTTCCTTACTGTTGATTGTTCTAATTAGATTTTTCAGTTCTTCGTGATTCAATCTAGGAAGGTTGTATATTTCTAAAAACTTGTCCAATTTCTCTTGGTTATTGAATTTGGTGGTATATCATCTATCATAGTAGTATTATATATTGTGTTTTGGTGGTATCTGTTGTATCTTCTCTTTCATTACTGATTTTGTTTATTTATGTCTTTTCTCTTTTTTCCTTATTGAGTCTAGCCAGGCACTTTCAATTTTATTGATCTTTTCAAAGGATCAGCTCTTTGTTGCATTAATTTTGTTCTATTTTTTTTTTCTCAATTCCATTTAATTCTGCTCAAATTTTTATTATTTCTTTCCTTTTGCTAACTTTGGGCTTTATTTGTTTCTTTTTTTTTCAAGATGTAATGTTAGGTTGTTTACTGGAGATTTTTCTTGTTTCTTGAAGTAGGCCTGTAATGATGTGAACTTCCCTCTTAATGCCGCTTTTGCTATATCTCAAAAGTATTGATATGTTATATTTTTATCCTCATTTGTTTCGGTGTATCTCTTGATCTCTCCTTTGATTTCTTTTTTGACCCATTTCTTTAGTAGCACGTTGTTTAATCTCCACATATTTGTGGAGATTTTCCCTGCTTTCTTTTTGCAGTTTATGTGTAGTTTCAAAATGTGGTGGTCAGAGAATATGCTTGGTATGATTTCAATCTTAAGTTTTTTGAGGCCAGTTTTTGTGTCTCAAACATATGGTCTGTTTTTGAGAATGTTCCATGTGCACTAGGGAAGAACGTATAACCTGGTGTTTTCTAATGAAAGGCTCTGTAAATGTCGATTATGTCCAATTAGTCTAATATATCATTTAAGGTTGATATTTTCTTATTGATTTTCTGTTTGGATAACCTATCCATAGCTGTCAGTGACTCTTATAAATGAGATTGGTTCCATTATTTCTCTTTTATATAGTTCATTGTTAGTATGTAAAAATGCAACTGATTTTTATATATTGATTTTTTTATCTTGCATAGGACCTTTGATTTCTTATATATCAGTATTTTGTATTTTTAAAATACAGATCATGAACATGTTTATTGAGATTTACAACTATGTATTCATTTTCAGAAGGAGAAGCTATAGTGAATGTTTTGTTTTTAATATATTTGCCATTTGTCCATTGCTGTTATGTAGCAAGCAATATGATTAATTTTTGTGTGTTTACCTTATATCCGGGGGATTTGCTATTTCTAGAAATTTTTTGTGGATTTCTTTGAGATTTCTAGGTAAACAGTCTTCTCAAATAGGGACAGTTTTATCTCTTCCCTTCTAATCTGTGTAATTTGATTTTTTTAATTGATTTATTATAAGATGTCAGGAGTAGTGAGAGTGAACATTTTCCTTTTTCCCAGTCTTAGAAGAAATGTATTTCACCTTTAAGTATTATGTTAACTGTAAGGTTTTTTGGTAGGTGGACTTTATCAAACAGAGCACATTTCTATTCCTAGTTTGCTGAGAATTTTCATCCTGAACAGATGTTGAATTTTTTCAAACTTTAATATGTTTTCTGTACCAATCGATACGATCATGTAGTTTTTCTTCTTTAGCCTGTTAACAGAGGGATGCATTAGTGGATTTTCAAGTGTTGAACAAGCCTTGGATTCCCTGGAAAGCCCACTCATTTTCTTTTCAGATATTGCTGATTTTGACTTGGTGATATTTTGTTGAAGATTTTTGTGTCAGTGTTCATGACAGATATTAGTCTGTAGTTTTCTCCTTTTTTTTTTGTACTGTGTTATAAGGTTTTGGTGTCAGGATAATACTGGCCTCATAAAATGAATTGGAAACTGTTCCTTTCTCTCTTATTTTCTTGAAAAGATCATTTAAATTTAGTGCTTTTTCTTTAAATGTCTGGTAAAATTTGCATGTAAAACCATCTAGGCCAGGAGTTTTGTTTCATTTTAGGGGAAAGATTTCAAACTATAAATTCAATTTTTAAAATAGTTATAGGAATATTCAGGTTAGCCATTTCATCTTGGATAAGTTTTAGTTGTTTCCGTTTCAAATTTATGTGTTTAGAGATGTTCACCTTACAGGAACACTTTAAGGAAAATAGCTAACAATTACATAGCACTTACTATGTACCTGGTACGTTACTAAGCACATACTATATTAATTAACTTAATTCTCACAGCAACCCTAGTACCGTTGTTATCCTCCAAATTTATATTTTGTAAACTAGTTATATTTTGTAAACTGCCTCACAAATTACTTAATGGATATATAAAATTTTTCATTTTAAGTGTAAGTAATTATAAACTAATTTCTGGCATATTGAAAACATTGACATTTTTAACATAATTCATATATGAAATTTATAGCACTTTAAAAACTACTATCAGGTTTTTTTTAAAATAAGAAAAGTTTTTCTTTAAGAGTCAGAAATGTATATTATAATGTTTACTACTTGAACTCATAGTCTTTATTATTTTAATATCTGCTGGCTCTGTAGTAATACTCCCTTTTCATTCCTAGTATTAGTAATTTGTGGCTTCCTTTTTTGGTCAGTCTTACTGAACATTTATCAATTTTATTGATCTTTTCAAAGAATCAGCCTTTTGTTTCATTTTTTCTCTATTTTCAATTTTATTGATTTCTGCTTTTTATTGTTTTTCTTCTGTTTGCTCTTGGTTTGGTTTGCTTTTCTTTTTCATATCCCATATTTCAGTTCTCAAAGTCTGTGGTCAGATCCACACAAATTCTGATAATGTTGTTTTTCATTTTCATCTTTGACCCATGGATTTTTTTAGAAGTGTGATAATTTCCATAGTGAACATTTTCTAACCTTTCTATTATTAGGATCTAGTTTCAATTTATAGTGAGAGAACACACTTTGTATGATTTCATTCATTTTAAGTTGATTAAAGTTTGTTGTATGATCCTAGATATAGTCTGCCTTTATGAATGTACTATATACATTTGCAAAGAATGTGTATTCTTTGATTGTTGGGTGGGATGTTCCATAAATGTCAGTAGGTTATAGTAGTTGTTAATGTTGCCTAGTTCTGTATGCTTGCTGATTTTGTTTGCTTGTTCTGTCAATTAATGTGAAAGAAGTATTGAAGTCTCCAATTACAATCATGGACTTGCTGCTACTTTCTATTCTGTCAGTCTCATATTTTGAAGTTCTGTCTAGCAACAGAACTTCAAAATATGAGACTGACAGAATAAACGTTTAAGATTGTTTTGTCTTCTTGGTGAATTGACCTTATTATATAATGTTTCTCTATAACTCTGGTGATTTTCTTAGCTCCAAAGTTTACTTTGATATTAAAATAGTCACCTGTCTTTCTTTTAATTATTTCCTTGGTATGTCTTTTTCCATCCTTTTACTTTTATCATATCATTAGATATGAAATAACTTTTTTGTAGAGAGCTATTTATTTAGATGGAGCTTGGTTTTTTAAATCTATTCTGATAATCTGACCTTTCATTGGCCTATTTAGACTATTTACAATTAATGTAACTTTTGATGTTTGTATTTAGGTTTACCATTATATAGTATTTATTTTGTTTCCTGTTTTTTCATTCTTTTGTATCTCATTAACTGCCCCTTTTGGATCATTTGAATATCTTTTAGTTTTCTGTTTTCATTTATTTATTTCATTTTGACTATGTTTACACAGATTTTTTAGTAATTGCTCTATAGATTAGAGTACACATAACTTTTCACAGTCTACTTAGAATTAATGTTTAACCACTCCAGGTGAAATATGGAAACCTTACCCCCATATGGGTCCCATTACCCTTCCCTCCTTCATGTTGTAGTTGTCATATGTACTACATCATTTATCTTGTTTTCTTTCATTCCTGACATTTTAAGTTTCCCTCTAATATAATTTCCCCTTCTTTTTGAAGATCTTCCTTTAGTAGTTCTTTTAGATCAGGTCTGCTAGCAGTGAACTCCATTAGTTTTCCTTCATCTGAGAATGTCTTTATTTACCTTTGTTTCTGAAGTATAGTATATTTGCATTGGGTATAGAATTTGGAGTTGACAGCTTTCTTTTTTTAGCACTTTAAAAATGTTCCACTTCCTTATGTAATCCTCGATTTAATGATAAATCTTTTAAATCATTATTCCCTTACAGTTATGGGAATAAGTGCCATTTTCTCTGGCACTTTTAAAGATTTTTTTTTAAACTTTAATTTTAGGAGTTTGATTGACAGTTTGGGCCTGGATTTGGGGGGCTTTATCCTGTTTGAGATTCAATTAACTTCTTGAATCTGTTGGTTTATGTCTTTCTTGGACTCCAATCACATGAGTGTTAGATATTTTATTATTGTCCCACACATCTCCGAGACTGTTTTTTTAATCATTTTACTTTCTTGTTGAAATTGGGTATTTTCCATTGATCTATCATCAAGTTCACTGATCTTTCCTCTTTCATCTCCATTTGCTATTGAGCCCATTCAGTGATTTAAAAAATTTTATTACTTTATTATTAGTTCTAAAGTTACCTTGTTCTAATTTATAGCTTCCATTTGCTAATGAAAATTTGCAGAAACTCTCTTTCCATTCTTTTCAAGCATGTTCACTCTTCTTGGAGCACTTTTTTAATAGCTGGCTTAACATCTTTGTTTCATAATTTCAACATCTGTCCATTCTCAGCTGTACCTCTTTCTATAGAAGTTGAGATTTTCCTGGTTCTTCACATGCCTAGTACTTTTGGATTGTATCTGAACATTTCAAATATTATCTTTGAGACTCTTGGTCTCAAAAGAGTCTGTAAGTTCCAACCAACTTTTTGCGTGTAGTGGTCATATCCCATACTTTAGTTCTCAAAGTCTGATCAGATCCACACGTGAGAAGTTTGGGCATGAATCCAGGAGTTCACAAATAACTTTATTGGGTTGCTTTCCTGTTTCCCTCCCTTTCCATGATTTCCCAACTACTTTCAGTTCCCTAGGATGCCCCTTTTCAGTCTTCTGTCCAAAAATCTGGGACTTTATTTGCCGTACTTTGCCACATAGTTACTTTCTGTAACTATGACTGTAGGAGAAAAGCTGCAAGAAGATGGCAAGAAAGAACTCAGTGGAAGTTTGTACCACCCTTTTGGGGCCACTGCTCCTCCGATTGGATAAGAAGGTTTCCTTTCCTGGAATTTGGGGTACCTTTAGACCCTTGCTGTCACTGTAGTCTCTACCACTACCTTGGGATGACCTGGGGGCAGGAACATAAGAGAATAGAGGGGAAAATGACTATTTTTCCCTTCTTTGATCCCTTTCCTGTTCCTTGAGCCTAAACTAGAGTGTTTTTCCTAGAGCTCTGTCTGCCATTTTCTAGCATCCACTTCTTGCCTTTAGGCTGCTTTGGATCCAGGCCTTGGAATGGGTAGAATCACTTCCAGTTCCGTGGAACTTTGAATTCTTGTCTTGTCTTCTTACCCAGTCTGCCTGCTATGATTTGACTTTCAGAGACTTCAATAGCAACTCCGTGAATTCTACCCAGGCTTTTTTAGCTGTAGGACACAAAGGGTGGTTTGTACTTACCCATCTTAACCAAAGCTGGCCTTAGGTATATTTTTTTACCTTTCTCTAAGTTAACAGGTATTCATGGAGGTTGTGAATTATATTTACTCTGACTGTGATGGAAAATTATACTAAAAATTACATGCATATTATGTAGAGACTAAAGCATACAGAAGGAAAAATGAAGCTCTCTGGAAACATTCTGAAAAAGTATACTGTGAAATAAACATTTCATCCCTAATTAAAGTTTGAACACTTTATGTTTGAATTCAGAAATCTATTGACATTTGCTTTTTGGATAGTATTTCTGTAGCATGGACAGTAGGGTGGGAAGAGCAGAAAGCAGTATCAAAATGAAAGAAGTGTGAACTGAACTTTAAATAACCAGATTAGTAGAAGTTATTCAGATGGAAAGGGTAATGGTATTCTAGGCAGAGGGAAGAACTTGAGGAAAGGTGGGTATTAATGTGTATTGCGTATTAAAGGCGGTATAATGCTACGTATGGATGTACATTAGAGGAAGAGATGAAAACAGGAGAAGAAAATCTGATTCTGTTAGCCACTCATTGTGCCTTATTAGAGACTGATATAAAATATTCCCACAAACACATGGTTAGAAATAGTTAGAAAACACATAGATACGAATTTCAAAACTATAAGTTTTAGAATTCAGAACATGTGCTGTGCTAATTTATCAGTCCTGTACTTTGAACTGTTCTCTCCTGCCAATGATAGTAAGTCTTCTGGATTTTTAATTAAAATGAATTACATTTGCCATTCTTGTTTTTACTTACTAGGAATTTCATCTTATGGCAAATTGAACAAGTGCTACCTCTTTTGATCTAAATTTGTGGCATTTGCCTTTGACTTTTTAAAATTAAACTTTCAACTTGGAGATAAATATAGATTCACAAATAATTCATAAAGAGTTTTGGATTCACAAATAATACAGAGATCCTATGTATCTTTTACCCAGTTTCCCCCAGTGGTAAAAACTTGCAAAAATAGTACAGCCAGAATATTAACATTGATATAGGCAAATACAGAAAAATTCTACCACCATAGGGCTCCCTAGTTGCCTTTTATATATCCACTCTCTCTTTCCCTTCCCTCTGCCCCATTCCTAACCCTTAGCAACCACTAATCTGTTCTCCATTTTTATAATTTTGTCATTTCAAGGATGTTAGATAAATGGAATCATACAGTATGTATGACTTTTGAATTGGCTTTTTTCACTTTCCACCATTTTTTGAAGATTTATCTAAATTGTTGCATTTATGAATGGTTCGTTCCTTTTTATTGCTGGGTAGTATTTCATGGCTTATTTTTCAGCTATATTTTTCATTATTTGGCGGGGGGGAAGATCTTGTTACTCAGGAGTTTTCTCATTTACTTATTTGTTTTGGAATTGAGACTAAAAGCAAAACCTTAGGAACATTCTAGTTTTCCTTTCTAAATTGCATATAGATTAGTCATTCGTAATGTGTTGACATTAAGTCTTACAGGAGAGAAAATCTTACGTACAAGTAAACTCTACTACTTTTATTGTATTTCCTAAACTAGAAGATCAAAACATATGAGGGAGAATGCAGCTTGAAAAATATTTAGAAGAGCCCCTGTTCAGTACACCCTCATGCCAATCTGGGGATGAAGCAGGAAAGAGCCTGTTCCTGGACAACACCCAGCAGTGCAAGAAGTGTGTTCACATTACAGGCCAGCATTAGGATCTTCCTGTTTTCATTAGTCAACATGGCTTTAGTTATTGAACCAAACTTCTAGCCCCAATAATGAGGGAAAGAATGGAGACTTCTAGTTTTTAAATTGTGTTTTTAAAGTCTGGGACCAGATTCTGAAGTATGTTAAATGCTCATCTAAGGAACCTAGATTTTTCCAATGGAAATGAAGTGAATAAGTAATTGTATTGCAGACAATGCCAAAATTAGCTACACTAATAACTAAGTAGAAAAATTAATAATGTCCAAAATACCATTTTAACCTTTTGAATATCAGTGTTATCTTCCAACAGGAAGTAATTCTGGCTGTTTTGATTTTCATTTAAGGAGAAATAGAGGGCATAGATATATAATAATAATATATTACTATCATTTTAGTTTAAGTAGATGCTTTAGAGAGAGAGAGAAAAGGATATTAGAGAATTTCAGACACTTAGTAAATACTAGTGCTTATCTTACAGTATTAGAAACACTTTACCAGGGATTTTTAAACTGCCATTTTGCTGATGGCAAATATAAAATGAGAATTCTTCAGCAGAAGTTGATCTTATCGTTATCTGTTTTATATAGTGTCTTTCTTTTTGCTGATCTAAAGAGATTTGTGCATATTTTAACTATTTTTCGCATTGTGATCATCTTTAAGAACTAATATAAAAGTTAATGAGTATAAAAGTTAATGAGTAAGACAATCTGCCAGATAAATCCATCTGATATTCTAAGGCACATGAAGAAATACATGCTTTAATGTGAACAAAGATTTTACTTGACTAGTGCTCTGTTTCTCAATTCAATTATCAAACTTAGGGGCAATCTAAGTCAAGACTTTTGACTGATATATATTCAGTGGGATTTGAGTGGGGTGCAGATAAGTACATGATGTTTTAGTATGACTTTGTAAGTATTCCAATCATAATTATAATATATACTCTGCTACTAGATTTTAAAAAAGAAGTTTTTAACTCCTTCACATCTTTCATATATGTACATGTAATAAATTATTATAATAAATAAAATGTGCCCGAATATATAAAACACACTTTCTGTTTGCCAAAATAATATACACAGTGACTTAGATCTTATTCTTTATACAATGCTGGAATCAGCCTACTTGATTTACTTAGAACTAATCAAATATATATATATAGGTGTCAGAGGAGGATAATAGACACCTAGAAATGTACCATCATTATTATTTACTCTGGGCACAGTGAAATTTGGTCACTTTTTTCTACTCGTCTGGTACTCTAGCTAGACAAGGAAGAGTATAGTGAAAGGAGGTTTTAGAGCCGTCCAGATCCGCATTGGAATTCCACTTCTCCCGCCTAATGCTGTGTGTCCTTGTGCAAGTTAGTTAACCTCCTCAAGCCTCAAGTTTCAGTATTGCTTTTTTTAAACTTGTAAAATAGTTATAAAGGTTAAAGGAAACAGGTTTATAAAGCATCTAAAACATGAAATCTATGCTTTGGGGGAGAAATAAAATAAGGAATCCTACTACCTATAGGTAGAGCTCCTCTTCTAAAAAAATACTAACATCCCAGTATGCTTATAATTTCAGAATTATATATGACTCTTCACTAATTTTGCTTCTTTAAACTATTTTGTAGATTTGGTAAAACTATCTGCTTAATTTCTTTAAAAAGCTTTACTTTTCAAGGACACATTGCTATATATAAAAAGAAAAAAATCCAAATTAAATACAACCTAAAAGTTATCAGATTTCTAAAGCTTAAAATGTTTGTGACAAATGATCTCTTTTAATCCTTTGCTCTTTGATTTTAGGAAAGGAAGGACAAGAAATCCTGGGGCCTGAAGCTCAGGCAGATGAAGCTGCATGTGCAGGTACTCTTTTGCCATTTCCTTTCTGACTGTAGTCTTTGAATAGTCTTTCGTGTCACTGGTTTTTGCATTTGCGAGTCCAACTGAATTTGATCTGTTTCTTCCTTTTTTATCTTCTTGCTCTCAAATGTTTAAGTACCTAGGCATATGGGCACTATATAAAAAGTTAGAAGTTCATATTATGTACAATTTTAAACTTACAGATTGGTATTATAGAGCAGATATTCATCTGTAAGGAGGGCAAGTATAATCTACAGATAATCTAAAAACAAAAAAACTGTTCAAGTGATGATTTTAACCTCCATCAAATTTTTTACCAAGGTTATGAAAATCTAAGTATTTTGAATTTCATTATTACCAGGATCTGCATTAAATTGCCCATAAGACAGAAAGCAGAAGAGAGTAAGCAAATATCATAGATTTATATCATCTATAAACCAAATGAGAATCCTGAATATTGATGAGATGAATGAACATGTCACAGCAAACAAGAGAATCAAAAATGTTTCTTGTGATTTCTGCGAAGACCAAAATTAAGCCAAATTACAGTAAACAAGGCAATTTGCTTCTGGGTGACTAAAAGTACATACTTCCTGAGACTAGTACCAGTCTGTGTCCTGTTAGGAACTGGGCCACACATCAAGAGGTGAGCAGCGGGCAAGGGAACAAACCATTTGTATTTGCAGCCGCTCCCCAGTGTTAGCATCACCGCCACAGCTCCACCTCAGATCGTCAGGCATTAGATCCTCGGAGGAGCACAGGTCCCTGGTACCAAAAAGGTTGGGGACTGTTGCTCTATAGTGAATTCAGATCAGATTTAAGAAGCAAAAGAGTAACTGCAAAACTTAAATTCAGATCTTATGTATGATAATACCAGGCAGTTATCATGTCATGAAAGAACTCTTAGAATATAAACTTCAAAAATGAATTCCAAATTTTTGAAATATTTCCTCAAAATACTACACTTAAAAGTAGTATAATTGTATTTTGTATATACAACCATAAATTAAATTATATTAAATATTTCTATCATATAGTCTTAATTAAATTTTCTGTGTTTTCTTCTCTTTTGTTCAACACATAGATTTTTTTCTTTGCAGTGCATTTTAGGAATATTCCATATAGTCTTATAAGATGAGTGTGTTTCATAGTAATGTGTCAAAATAGATTTTTATAATATAAATATTAGCACTCCCATACTTGTCAGTCAGTTCCGTAAAACAAAGAGTAAAAGTTTACTAAAGGTGCATTCCAAATTAAATAATAATGAAATATGTGATAATTTATGGTACCTGCAGCCTAAGATTTTATATTCTGCCTTTAACTTGGTTGTGTTTAACTTACCTAAATATTTAGGTATGCTTGTTATCAAATATTTGTCATGCTAACTTACACATTATATAAAATATTTAAACTGGATGTTTGTTATTAGTAAAATAGTGTTAATGAACACAAAAGACTGCTATTTATTACTGTATAACCTAATGTTTTTGGGTGTTTTTTTTTTAACCTTGATTACTTATATTACCAGAGTTAAAATTGTTTGCTCTTTTAGGCAAAATACAATTTTAAAAAGACATTCACAGTTCCAAGTTTACAGTATTTTACCTTATAATTTGTTCTTCACTACAAAAAAATGAATGGATTCTTTCACTTCGAAGTACTGAGTAATACATAATTCCCCCTACCAAAGAAAAAAATCACATCTGGAAGGTACAGTAACCTTGTATTAACCAGAGTTGCTGCGAAATTGTAAGGTCTTCCCACCCACAAGATGATTCCTGCTGCATTCTTTCCCTGCACCATGGGATGTTAGGAGTAAGCAAACATTTAAGAAAGCCCAGATAAGTGCAATTCTAAGTAAAGAAGGTTGGAGTAGACATTAGAGACTTTTGAGCAATTCAACTTTAAAATTATGTTTTGCTTTTGCTATTGTTACCTTCTTGACTTCTGCAGAATAATATGCTGACACAGTAAACAAAAATATTGTACGAAGGTCACCATCATTTGTTCAGAACTTTGTCAGATCCTTTCTGTAGCTGACTTCCTTTTGCAATTCATGAAGTTAAGAGAACTATAGTTTCAGCTTAGTATTCAGAGAGTGAAAATTTTACCCAAACATCCTTTGTTTCTTCTGAGCATCCCTTTTTCATTTAGTTAATAGTTACACAGAGCTTCAAAAATTGAGGATAAAGGTAGGAGGAACTATAAGGATACTTTATTGTTAGAAATAAAATATCAATAGCTAAGTAAAAACTTTTAGTCTTTGTATTATATGTTTGTCTCTGTTATTGTTCTGACTAATTTGTAATTATAACATAATTCTACACTTTGGCAAATGATTATAGTCCTATAATTCTATAATTTGACAATCAGCTCTGAGTTTATCATATCTAAAATGTTTTTAGGTATGAAAACCAGCCAAATTATCATTATAAGTTTCTGAAAATTTGCTCATCTCTTTAGTATTTAAATTCTTAAGTTTATCAGTCTTAAGACTAGAATTTTGCTTTATAATTGACCTTTTCACATTGTGCAATTCTGAATACTTTTATGTATGAAACTACATCTAGTCTGTGCCTGAAAATGGCTTGGTAAATGCAGGTTTATGGAGACAGTAGTTTAGTTGGAAAGAGCCCAGAATTTGACTGATAGTAGATGCCTAATACCAAACTGTCTGCTCTAATAGCAGTACTTTTTTACTGTGTGATTTTGGAGAAATTATCTAACTTTTCTGACCCTAAACTTTTTTTATTGGGAAAAATTTTAATTGAGAAATTATAATGTTCACCTTGCAGGACTACTTTGAGGAAAATAGATAACTATTACATAGCGCTAACTATGTGCCTGCTACAGTTCTAAGCATATACTATATTAATTTAATCCTC
This sequence comes from Pteropus medius, assembly GCF_902729225.1. Taxonomy (NCBI): domain Eukaryota; kingdom Metazoa; phylum Chordata; class Mammalia; order Chiroptera; family Pteropodidae; genus Pteropus; species Pteropus medius. Next base: position 2,967,395 of record NW_024350397.1, read on the forward strand.
ACAACAGTCCTAAGAGGTACAGTTATTATCCTCCAGATTTTATATTATGTAAACTGATTATGGACTGCCTCACAAATATCCTGATCTCCATAGCAATTTAATACCTACTCTCATGCATTTTTAAAATATGAATAAACTCTTCAAGAGTCAGAATGTTATGTCATAGTGTTTACTCCTTGAACTCATATTTCCAGTCTACCTAGCCTATAGAATTTGACACTGACATAGTATATATTTCTTATTTGAATATATATTTCTTTTTGAGCAGCTGTCATTTCTTTACAAGAAAACCATGTACATAAATTGAAATTTAAGTTTCTCTTTAATATCCAGGAATCACAAAGCTCATAAGATTTTTTTAAATTATACATTGATTTATCATATAATTATTAGCACCACATGTTTGATCACAACATAAATCCACTACAGATTTTAATAAATAATTATTAAAGAAAATGTTGCTGGAAATGAAAGTAAAGGAACCGAAGTGTTCTTTTTCAGTTAATTCATATATCAATAGTTTCATGTTACTTATTTCTAGAAGAAAATGTGTTCAGCATGAATTCTGTTTCGATTTTTGTTTAGCACTGAAATAACCTTATTCTTCTAAATAAAAATATGAAATACATTTTCGTTATAACTGATATAATCGAAACAGCATGAATTCTGTTTCGATTTTTGTTTAGCACTGAAATAACCTTATTCTTCTAAATAAAAATATGAAATACATTTTCGTTATAACTGAACTGATATAGTCAGTTCTTTACACATCTTCATGCACAGAGTCATGGTTATCTACCTGTAAAAATGTCTTTAATGTACTGTCAACTGACAATTCTATTAAATGCTCCTTCGATTTTCTCAAAAGCAAAAATTCAAAGGCACCTAAAGATGTGTTTCCCAGTCTTCAGAATTATTCACTCTCTCATTTTCTGGAACATAAACCAAAAAGACTTTACCCGATACCTATTTGGGGCTTTTATTATTCTTTCCCCCTCCCTTAGAGGCACCTGGTTAATATATTCAGAAATAGTTGGGGAAATTGAAATAGTGTTAATTTTAGTAACTTTGCCAATACACTTTTATAATTTTTTTTTAAATTTTACCACATGAACTAACTGTATTTTGATCAATACCTTAGAACTACAAACTTAGTTCATTCAATTTCTGGCAAATTGCTACCTAATAACCTAACTAGAATAGCAAGTTAATACTGTTATACCAATCAGCCAAATTAGACTTTTTGTCAGTAAAAGTATCTCTTTATTTTTTTAATTCAAATAAATGTTTGAATTTACATCTTGAAGAATTTTATTAGAATTTCCTTTATGGTTAATATACAAATTATAAATAATTAGGAATGTATAAAGTATAAATAAATGTATCTTTTTAAAAATAGATTATTCAATGAGATTAAGATTATTTAGTTATAAACTGAACTTCATTAATTATAAGAATTTTGTCTCCAAATGAGTAAATTTAGAACTGGTCAGTGTATAGGTAAGCTTATAACTTATTGAAGATGCAAGGTTCATTTATAAAATCCAGACTATATAATTCTGAAAAGTGTATACTATTTAAAAACTTATCATTCCAGCATATGTATATGCATGTGGGTATGTTACTGTATGTATATTTACTTATATATTTATTCATTTATTTATTTACTAGGATATTGAAAATGTAAACATTTTATAAGTGGAGACTGTTTAATTGAAATAAATATTTTATAATTTGATAAAATATTTTAAGTATCTTATCAAATCTACATGAATGTACAAGAAATCACAAAATATAAATTTTATTCATTTCATCTGTTTCAACTTGAAAATTTGAAAAGACTCAATGACACTGACTTGTACTGCTTTAGTTGTTCAAGAATGCTATTGTTCCAGCTAATGGTAGGTGCTAGGAATTATTCCTGAGAATGTTCTTTGCTATCACCAACTTCCTGAAAAGCAATAAATTTTTTATAATAGAGAATGGAACAGGTGAGGTCATTAAAGGGAAATAACTCTCGCTCCCTCTGGCCATATTATTACTTAGCTGATTTCAGAACTTCCTAACTAGAACCAGAATATCCCCATTTCAATTGCCATGCTTTACTCTGATAGAAATCCCTGTAAACAGGAAAGGCTGGAAGGCCTATAGTTGTTTTTTATTGCCTTGATTAATCACTAAAGAAGGGTTTCCCCAGTTAGTATTTTGAATTTTTTTCATTTGGCAGCCTGGAGCTTTTACACTCTAGGGCAGTGCACCATATTAATGTACTGGATCAGTGGAGGAATATGCCTTTTTCTCTTTTTTCTTTGAAGTTAGAGCAAATGAAACTGTGAGAAGGGGAGGGTAAAAAGAAGCTTCAGGATTCTGAGAAAGAGCATATGTAGAGGATCTGGACTTAAAATGGCCAGTACCTGCTTACTTCTTGAAGAGTCTTCACTTATCCCTGGATCTAGTAACCTAAATTTTGTGACCACTAGTATGAACTAAATAATATAGTTTTTAGTGTATAGCAAATGCTAAATAATTAATAGCTATTGGCTGTATTAAAAAGGAGGGAAAAAATGATGGGTCACCATTATTACTATGTCACTGGCTCGAAGATTTTAAACAGCAACCACCCTTAGAGTTCAATTACTACTACTTTGCAAGAGATTTAGCAACATTATTTTAACAACTGTTGAACAAAAAGATGCCCATACATCATCAGTTTAATTTTGCCCAATTTTAGTCTACTGAGAAGTGCTGTTTTACAAATTTAGAACTGACAGTTCAGGCTGAAGTGTACAAAGTCAGCCATGAGACACTTGAGAACCACCCTAACCCATTACAGTTACCACTAGCATGGAGCAGACTCTCTCTTCTGGAGCCAGTGGGGGAAATGGAGGAAAACCTTAGCACAGAAATGCTGCTTCAGAAACTCAGCAGTGCTCTGGGCCACCTTCTCACAGTGCAAACATTCTGCTACCTCTTGAACCTTTCTAATTCAAGAAAAAAAATGTCTCTGCCTTAGTGCCACAGTTAAACATCTATTGAGGCAGAAATAGAGGAAGGAATAGTCTTGTTTGTCTGTGAATACTAGAGGAGATAAGAAGCAATTTTAGCAATTCGATGCTCTTGACTCATTAGAAATCTAACTATAGATAACTTAAAGCTATTTTCTAAGAAATCATACCTGAACTGAACTTTAGAGTGGTTTATATTGAGAATGGTTCACATTTAAGGTACAACTCTAGTTAAATATGATACAGTAGGTTGGAAAAACTAAGAATTGAGAACTAAGCTTTTCTCTTTTCCTTTTTTCCTTGCTTTATCATTCATTGAGAAATTAAGGATTCAGCCAACTATATTAACCTTCTCTGTATCTTATCAGTAAAATAGAATAGAAATATAACTCTGAAGCTTAAAAGAGAATATCTTGAAAATTTCAAGACTTTATAATACTTTAAATTTATTTTTTAAAATGACAATAGATTATAACAAAATGAGTAGCTTTTATTTTTAATATTCAGTATTTTCTACAAATTTAAGAACAATCATGTATTCTCTCAATTTCTCATTTAGAAAAACTTTAACAATGAGGTGATGAAACTGCTTTTTATAAAGTATGCATTTCTTTTAGTAAAAGATGATGACTGCGACTCAGATGCAGAAAATGAACAAAACCATGATCCTAATGTTGAAGAGTTCCTGCAGCAACAAGACACTGCTGTCATTTACCCCGAGGCACCAGAAGAGGACCAGAGGCAGGGCACACCAGAAGCCAGTGGGCATGATGAAAATGGTAAGTGGAGCTTCACAGTTCTTTTTGTGTTCGTCTTTAAAGGATTACTGTTTCCATTACTCTACTGCGGGAACCTGCTCTCCAGTACTATAAACCAAAATTTATTGCAGTTAGCTGTAGAGAGTAATCTCAATTAATGGAGGGTAGTCCATGATAACAGTATGGTGTTATATTAGTGACATCTAACTTATATAGTGGTAATAATACTACATGCGAAATGCCTAGAACAGTACTTAGACATGATTTCCAATCACTACCACAGTAGGACATGGTAGAAATGGGAACTAGGATGACCCTACTGCTTCTCGATTCTTTCCCACTATTCTTCTAGCAAGTAAAACATGGTTGTCTGGTTCAGAATATACTAATTTGGAGACAAATGGCTTTTCTGTATCTGCTTTAGTTCACTCTGATATGAACAGCCAGTGTGTAAAGAGTGACAAAATGCAATAATAAAGTGTTCATACTCTCCTAAAAAGAAAAAGGCTGTCATTCTTCCCTTCCATGCCCTAGAAACAGATGAAAATAGCATTTTTTATATTTCTATGAGAGATTTTATGCAAGATCTTCATCAAATACAGGGAACTTACTTGGAATGTTTAAGGCTATACTTCAAGTTTTGAAATCTTAAATCTGGTTTGATTTTTCCAGAGTTCTCAGATTAATGGCTAGATTTAGCTTAGTATTCAAATAATCAACTTTTATAAGGCTTTTTTTAGAGCAGTTTTAGATTTATGACAAAATTGAGATGGAAGTACAAAGAGCTCCCATATAGCTCCCTCCCCCCACATATGCATAGGCCTCCCCCATTATCAACATGACTCCCCAGAATGGTACATTTTTTACCAAAGATGAACCTATGTCGACTCTTCATAATCATTCAAAGTTCGTAGTTTACCTAAGGGTTCACTGTTGGCGGTGTACATTCTACGGGTTTAAACAAATGTATAATGACATGTATCCATCATTATATCATACAGAGTAGTTTCACTGCCCTAAGGATCCTCTTTGTTCTGCCTATTCATCTTTCTCTGCTCTGCCCGCACCCCTGACAACCACCGATCTTTTTATGTGTCCATAGTTTTGCCTTTTTCTGAATGTCTTGTAATTAGAATCATATAGTATGTAGCCTTTTCATATTGACTTCTTTCACTTAGTAATATGCATTTAAGGTCCCTCTGTGTCTTTCCATAGCTTGATAGCTCATTTCTTTTAAGAGTTGAATAATATTCCATTGTCTGGATGCACCACAGTTTATTGATTTATTCACCTACTGAAGGACGCCTTTTAACTTTTGGCAGTTATGAATAGAGCTGCTATAAACATCTGTGTACAGATGTTTGTGTGGACATAAGTCGTAAGTCCTTTTTGGTAAATACCAAGAAGCACAATTGCTGGCTCATATGTTATGAGTATGTTTAGTTTTGTAAGAAACTGACAAATTGTCTTCGAAAATAGCTATGACAGTTTGCATTCCTACCAGCAGTGTATGAGAACTCCTGCTGCTCCACATTCTTGCCAGCATTTTGTCGTCGGTGTTCTGGATTTTGCTTATTCTAATAGGTGTGTAGTGTTTTTCTTATGGTTTTAATTTGCATTTCCCTAATGACATATGATGTGGAGCATCTTTTCATACTTATTTGCCATCTATATATCTTCTTTGGTGAGCTGTCTTTTAAGGTCTTTGACTTGTTTTTCAGTGAAGCTATTTGATTACTTTTGTCGTTGAGTTTTAAGAGTTCTTCATGTATTTCGGGTAACAGTCTTTTATCACACGTGTCTTTTGCAAATATTTTCCCTATTCAGTGGCTTGTCTTCTAATTCTCTTGATGTTGTCTTTCTCAGAGCAAAAGTTTTAATTTTAATGAAACCTAACTTAATTATTTCTTTCATGAATTGTGCCTTGGGTGTTGTATCAAAAAAGGCATCAGCATACCCAAGGTCCTGTAGGTTTTCTCCTGTTACTTTCTAGGAGTCTTATAGTTTTGCATTTTGCAGTTAGGTCTGTGATCCATTTTAAGTTAAATTTTATGAAGGATGTAAAGTCTGTGTCTAGGTTCATTTTTTTTATTTGTATTAGGATGTCTGATTCAATTACCATTTGTTCAGACTGTCTTTGCTCTTTGTATTGCTGTTGCGCCTTTGTCAAAGATCAGCTGATTATATTTATGGGGTTCTATTTCTGGACTCTCTGTTCTCTTCCATTGATCCATTTGTCTGTTCTCTTGCCAATACCACACTTTTTTTTTATTACTGTAGCTTTATAGTAAGTCTTGAAGTTTGGTAACATAAGTCTTAGGACTTTGTTCTTCTCCTTCAGTATCATGTTGGCTATTCTGGGCCTTTTGCCTATCCATATATACTTTATAATTTTTGTCAGTATCTATAAAATACCTCACTGGGGTATTGATTGTGATTGCATTGAATGTATAGATCAAGTTGTGAAGAACTGACATCTTGACAATATTGAGTCATCTTATCCATGCACTTGGAATATCTTTCCATTTATTTAGTTCTTTGATTTTCTTCATCAGCTTTGTAGTTTTTCTCATATAAGTCTCATATTTTGTTAGAGTTGTACCTAAGTATTTCCACTTTTTTGGTGCTAATGCATTAATCAGCTTTCAAATTCTTAAAGGAAATTGAGGGTAGTATAGAAAACAGATTCCATTGCAGAGAGAAAGCTATATCTCCTTTAAATCAGAAATCAGCTATGAAAAACAGCAGAAACAGAAGTTTCACTCCAGAATAGATAGTATTTTCTCAGCACAAAGGAAATAGAAGTAGTGTACTCTAGAACTATTTCCTCCTGTGTGCCAAAAGAACTCATTTAAGAAGACTATAGATTATTTCCCCTGAGGACACTGCATTTCAGCTTGATGATTAGTGTTCTGATGATCTGTTTGCATATTTGGAGAGTCTGTGGTTATTGGTGTTGTGATCCTGTAAGGCCCTATTGTTTTTATTTTCATTTCTTGGTTATTTTTTCTCTTAAAGAAAATGTGTTAACATTTCATCTGTAGAAGCAGTAGATTACAATAAATATGAAAGGGAAATAGAATATTTTTAAATACATATGTGTGTGTATGTATGTAATTTTATATAACAAAAAGGCTTTCAAAAAGCTTCAGTGAAAGAAAATAATGAAAGCTAAAGAAATGTTCCATTGCATAGATCAAATAAAGTTAAACTTTATAAAGTCTATTGTTACAAACCAACATAGTAAAATCCCATAAAAATTGGGGTCTTAAACCATTCTGAATTAGTAAAACATTTGAATTATAGAATATCTTTTTAATTCAGGCATTCAATACTTTCAGGTATATAAATTGTAATTTAACTGCTAATAAAGTATTTCACAGTATATATTCTATCATACCAGCAGCATCTGTTTACATATAAAAAATGGCTATCTTCAGAAGCTCTTAAGTTTTTTTAAGTTTCAGTAGATTAAACATGCCCTCACTGCACTTCGTATGTCATGAATTGGCAAACTACTCCAGCAAGTTGAATTATCACAAATTCAGAATCAGTGGAGAATAAATCAAGGTTTTTCATCGAGTAATGCTATCAGTCTGAAATGTTATTTTACCTACTAAAGGAAGATTAGATAACAGATTTTTTTTATTTAATAACTATATTCACAGTCATAGATAAATAAATTATAGAAAGTTTAAAAAATGGTCAGATAGTTTTTTTTAGTAGTATTGAATTGCTACCTGAATTTTTTATAAGAATTCTAAAAAGAAACATTTTTTTTACATGACAAGCCTTTATTGCTAGAAAGTGATTTTTTAAAAACCAATAATTCAGTATTTTTCAAAAAGAAACAAAAAATTTCACTTAACTTTTAAACTTACATTCCATAACTTGCTTATTATATCAGATATTCAGACTTAATTTTGTTTTATGCCAGTGACCTAAAAGAATAAATTCATATCTCATATGTGTGAGAAAATTCAGTATTGATTTGTGAATGTAATAATTTGCTGTTAAAAATATAAGCAACTTGTCATTTTACAAAATTATTAGGATTTTCTTAAAGGCAAAGAAGAAAATAGAAAATAATGAAAGCAGACAGCTCTATAACGCTGTGGAGTATAAGCAGCTTGTGTAATAGAAATCATAATGTGATTATGGTGCCAATAAAGAACAGTTGCGATGGTGAATTTCACATTTGATTCCCTGTGTCTACTTAACTTTTCAGTCTTGTATCCTGATAACAGTATCCCCACACTGTGGCAACTCTTGACTTTTGTCATTGTAGTCAGCTAAACTCAACGGGTTAGATTAGGCAGTCCGGCGAGGAAAATGTCCTAAATGTTGATTTCCCACTTGCTTGTACAAATAAGAAAACATACTAGATAAAATAACATGATTTCCAAAGAAATTTCCTTATGTGGCTAATCTAGTCCCCCAAAGAAATGGGTCATGTTAGAGTCATCACCAACAGAACACTCTCTGGTTCCGGTTGCCTTGCTAACCAAAGATGCCATCCTAAACTTTGGGGGTTTTGGTTGTTTGATTTTTCATATTTTGAATAAAATATTCATAGTTATATATTTGATTTATATTTCAGCATATTTAGCTATGTAGAGCCAGGTGCTAAATCTGTTATTTGCAGTCTGGTCCTTGAGCAGACATTTAATTTACATAAACTTGAATTCCAATAAAGGTAATATGTGTTTCTGAAGCATTTGGAGATTGTTATGAAATTTTCTCTGGTGGTCTGTTTTTCTATAAGAAATTCAAAGTAAAGGTAGAGATGGTATTTACAATTAGATGTCACTTAGGAACTTATTCCTCTAAAGAAATAAATATGGAAAACTACTCTTAGTTAAATAACATTATTGGCAAAGCAGTAATACATTTTAGGGTTGTCAGATTTAGATGGTTTAAAATATAAAAATATAGTTCATTCAGTGAACTCTGATTTATCCATAATGCCTTTATTTTCTTAAAGCTATCCTATATTCATCCATATAAAACTTTACAGAAAATTTGTCAGTGTGTTTCAGTAGGCAGAAGAATATGAATCATCAAGCATGAGAGGTCTTTATGAACCAAGTCTAGATCTGGCTCCCATTACTCCTTTCCCCCAATATACATTCTTTTGGTCTGAATTCAGTCATATGGCCACCTAACTGCCACAGAGTCTTGGAAACATATCTAACTATGTGCTGCGTAGTCTCTGGTGACACTAACACTATGGTGTCATTTTCAAATTTAAAAGAATGAACATTAAATAAATAATGACATTATTATGTATGGAAAGATTTTGTTATAGTATACAAGCCTATTTAATATGTATACATTTACAAATGTAATCTACATTCTAATTTTACTTCCATTTTCTTTGTCTAATTAAAGGAAAAAGAAGGAAAGAATTAGGGTTTAGTGAAAAAAATATGGAACTTTAAAGTCAGATAGCACACACTTGAATCCTGACTTCATCATTTACTGGCTGTGTGACTTTTAAGTTATTTAAACTTTCTAAGCCTTGCTTTTTTTCTTTTATAAAATAGAGACAAGTATCACTGTATTATTTTGAGGATCAAATATAAACTGGGTAACATAGTATCTGGCACATAGCATAGGGACTCAGTGGTAGCTTTAATAATATTTTTTAAATGTTTTAAATTTAACATATATGATTTTTCTTTTACAGGAACACCAGATGCATTTTCCCAGTTGCTCACCTGCCCGTATTGTGATAGAGGATATAAACGCTTTACCTCTCTGAAAGAACACATTAAGTATCGCCATGAAAAGAATGAAGATAACTTTAGTTGCTCCCTGTGCAGTTACACCTTTGCATACAGAACTCAGCTTGAACGTCACATGACATCACATAAATCAGGACGAGATCAAGTAAGTGTGAAATGGCTGAGATTCACTAGCTTGCCAAATCTTGAGAATTCTCCCCTCCATAGAAGGAGGCAAGAGTTTTAATATACATAAAAATTAAAAAGATATACTCGACAATGTCTTATCTGCAGCCTTATAAAAATGAAGATGATTATTTGAATTATCTGGTCATTTCTGAGTTAAAAAGCACATGTGAACATTATTTTAGAGGTAACTTTTTTCTTTTTCAGATAAAATCTCATCACAATTTAATTATTTTTCTTATACTATAACAAATATTTCTCTTAAGTTTAGAACTAGATTTCAAAATGCATTCTACTAAAATGTTCAGTGTGGGAAAATAAATATTGGTTCATAAACCACATGACTTCTACTGACCAGATTTAAAAGAAAAATAATAAAGTTTTATTTTCTGTGAACCAATGGCTATTTATTCTCAGTATAAGCTATGATTTTTCTTCCCTACAGTAAGGGAAGTTGCCTCCTCTAAGAATCTAAAGTTTAGATTCTAAACCAGTTTAATTCTGAAGACTCAATTTTTATATGGTTTATTCTACTTCTGTGTCATTTTGCTTCAATTTCTGGAAGTATAAATCAAGACTACTCTGTAAGTATAAGTTACAGCTAAACTTTTGGCTCAGTACCTAAGGATTAAAGTCAAAGAATCTTGCTAGTTATTCTTTTTTAAGGTCCTGATAGCTATCAACTATAAATAATCAAATGAATATCTACTTAATTCTAACTTTAAAAATCAAATAAACATTCACCTGCATGGGTTATGTTAAGGGCACATGGTTTGTTTGGGGCACATGTCCAATTCCTTATATCAAAGGATTGTGAATATCTATATACCTGAATCTCTAAGAACTTTGCCCTATGTATATACCTGATTTCTATAGAGAACAAGTTAGACCCTTTGCTCAGATGATGGCTAAACTGAAAAACCAAATAAAAAAATTGTAACAGAAAAAGAATGACTGAGTCTGGTCAGCCTATCTTTTCAGAATTCTGGCAACAACGTTCAAGAAATAAGATTGGGGTAAGGGGCATGCTGGCCATCAGGGACTGTAGGACTGAGATCTCCTTAGATAGGTTAATGGTTACGTCTGTGAAAGAGCACTTGAAATGGGAGAATACCAAAAGAAAGAGGACCTGACACAGAGAAGGAACCACTGAAGACAAACGTCATGTATATACCATCGGCCACTCTTGTTAGTCTTCTTAGGGACAGTACAGAAGAGTGTTCTTTCCATCTTAGAGCCCTGGTATAACCACAGTATAGACAGGCCTTGAGAAAAGAGCCTGTTCAGATGACATTTGGGGAGCAGACCCATCCTGCAGCTGCTGTCCCCATATCCTTTCTGTATCAAGGGCCCAAGTCAAAGAAAAGGATCTCTAGAGGACAGATAGAACCGATGGTGAATGCAGGAGATGCCATTATAAAGCAAATTATAAGATCTCTTTTGAGCATGAAATGCCCTTTTTGATCATTTTTCTGATGGGGGCAAATGTAGTAGGTTTTATATATGGAATGTATGGTCAGACTAAGGTCACAAAGGATGAATGTGGGGACCAGTAAAGTGAGGAAATATAATTGGGGGGTCTTGGAAACAATTTAGGTTATGAGGCAGCAAACTAAAGGGTAGAATGTCGAGTTTGGTAGCCTTTGAAAATCATGCCACAACTTAAAGGTAAGCATTTTCATGTCTTATTCATTTATTCATTCAACAGATGCTTGAGATTCTATTATGTGTCAAGCCCTGTTCTAGGTACAGTAGTAAAAACGATGAGCACTTAAAGTCCCTGACAGTAGAGGGCATGTATTAGTAGGTGATATAAAACATTTAAAATATAAAAACAGGTAATATGAAGAAAAATAAAGTCGAATAAGAAGATAGAGAGTGATGAAAGTTGCTGTTTGTTTACAGGGTAAAGAGACCTTTCTGAGAATGGGCCATCTGAAACTAGGACCTGAATGAAAGAGCCAGTCCAAGGAACTATTGAGGAAAGAGTATCCCACTCAAAGGGAATAAATTGAAACATGAAAAGGCCTTGAGGCAGAAACCTGCCCAGCATCACCAAAGAACAGCCAGGAGGCCATTGTGAATAAAGGGGAGAAAGATAGGTGAGGTCAGAGAGATACTGCAGGCCAGATGATGTAGCCCCTTGTCTGGGACATGGTAAAGACTTCTGATTTTATTCCAAAATGTGATTGTACTCCCTTTATTCCAAAGGGAAGCCTTTGAAGGATATTGAATTTATCTTAGGTTTTCTTTTTATTTATTTATTTTTAAGGGAACACTGGCTGTTGGGTAGAGAATCGGTTAAAAGAGACAAAAATGGAAGCAAGGAGACCATTTAGAGGCTTTTGCTATAATCCAGGCCAAAGGGTTGATAGCTTTAAACTTGGCGGTGGTAACAGACATGACGTAATGAGGAACGTTGGATTCAGAATCTATTCAGGTGGCTTACTGATGGTTTTATTAAGGATATAAGAGAAAGAAGAATCAAGGATTACTCCAAAGTTCAGGGCTTAGGCAGTAATCAAATAAATGAGAGTCTTATTTACAAATATAGGAAACACTGGAGGAGGAACTGATTTTCAGGCAAGAAATTAGAGTTTGATGTTAATCATGTCATTAGATGCCTGTCACTTCCCAACTGGGAATGTTAAGGAAGCAATTGACAATAAGAGTCTAGAGTTGAGGGGAGAGGTTTGGAGATATAAATTTGAGAATTGTCATCATATATTCAGTATTTGAAGTCATGGGTTTGGATGAAGTAAGGTCAGACACACAGCACGTATTTTCTTTCCTTCCTACATGAAAGACAAAGGAAAGTAGAGTCCTCTAAGGGTGAGTATGAAGCAAGTAATACTTAGGGTTAAGCCTTTGAAAGATGGGTAGAATCTTCGGTCATAATTAAGGGGAAGCATAGCCAAGAAATAAGGAATAGTATGAACAATATGAGGGGAGAGGGAGAAGAGCAGTGTATGTACAAAACACAGACTCACTAAATGACTGAGGCCCGCACTCCTAGAAAACTGGTGAAGAATAAGCCTACAAACTCAGGGGCTATGAACTTAGAATCTGTAGACTCAGAATCTGTATTCGGGGGTTAATGGGACTCCTTTGGAGGTTTATGTGCAGGATTCAATACACTTCAAGCAGTGCTTTCGTAAGATTAAGGGTGCAGAATATATCTGAAATATATAAAAGTGGAGATTTGATAAACCAGACAGAAAGCTATTATAAAATCCATATTTGGCTGAAAAAGATGGAGGTATTTTTTTAAATCATCAGATTAAAGTGCATTTTGGAAATATCAAACATATAAAAGACAGGATAAAATACTGGAAAAAGCCTGGCCTTTTTTTCTGTTCAGGAGACCTCATTCTTCTGTTGAATAACTGTGCTTTATACAGATTACTGAATTTTTTGACCTTGTTTTCTTTATCTGTAAATTAGAGTGCAGACAAGATAATCTCTGATTCCTAGTATATATAATTTTATTTTTGCTAAGTACTATATTGCCTGATAAAATATGATTCTAATACTTTAAATTAGAAAGTGGAGATTTTCTCTGTGTCGAAATTCTGTTCTCACTGTCACCCTCCTCTTTAGACTAGGTTTTTGGGACTACTGTAATTTGAGGCCTTTAAGAAACAAAGTAATCACCAAAACAGTATATTTATCAGATTGGATGTTCTTTATATCCAAAGCTTTTTTTTGCTTTATAAGTAAAATACCAATTATTTCTTACAGAGACATGTGACACAGTCCGGGGGTAATCGTAAATTCAAGTGCACTGAATGTGGAAAAGCTTTCAAATACAAACACCACCTAAAAGAGCACCTAAGAATCCACAGTGGTAAATATGTGTTGTCTTTCTATGCCTTGAATATCATAGCATATGTGGTGATATTTTAACATGTGATCCACACACATAAAATCCTTGCTTTCTTTTTAGGATAAAGACTAATCTGGAGAAATGTTCATATAAATGGTATTTTATTGGAGTTTTAATCCTTAACTAAAGTATATCAAGTTAATAAACTATAACATCCTCCAAGTTTCCTTATCAGAATATAGTATGTTTTAACAAGAAGTACAACCTAAAAACACTTCAGCTTTCTGATGAATGTTAATTTCATTGCCTCTTTTGCACAGTTAACAAGGGAATGAAAAAGGGTATAGAGGTACAGTTTGTGCATGGAAATAAGGAGATGAAGACATTCTTTACATGAGAGAAGTAGAAATGGAACCCCAGACAGGACATGATGCGGGTGGTGTGGAGTCAGCAAGAGAGGACATCATGGAAGGGGGAGGCGGGGGGAACTGCAGCATTAAAGAGAATGTGAAAGAAAACTACATCCTCCTGTCATTTCACCTTTTTATTCCATGTCATTTTCCAAATCATTACTTACAAAATGAATATTATTATATGGTAAAAATATGTCTCTTTTAGAAAACATGTAAACAGAGCTGTATTTGCTTTTCTTCAGAGGCTCTACTTGAACAAAAGCTATCAAAAAACTTAATAGCAACCCACATTGCACTATGAAATCTAGTTGTCTCCTGATTAATTTGATAAGCTATTTTAGACTTAAGTAATTTTAGTGATATAGAACTATTAGCTAATGAATGGAACATGATATCTGCATATTGCTTATTTTGTGAAAATTATTGTAGTGACATTTACATTTTGCAAATATCCTACCAAAAGAATACAGTTGGGTGGCTTTCTGAGGGGTGGTTCATGATATCTGTATTTTATTCTGTAACTGCAAAAGTTCTTGAAGTTTTACTGTATTTGCTATTGAGGGCCAAATAATGTTAAAGTTACCACTTAAAAATACTCAAACCAAGATTCTTACAAAAAGATTTTATTTTTACACCTTAATATTTCTGGAAAGTAGAGGTTGTGTTTTGCAGCCTGCCTCAGGATCCTACTTCTTAGTTCCTGTTATCATCAATAATATATTTTTAATAACCTCCCTTCTTACCAGAGATGGTTTGAAGTTGTTGGTAGAGTCATAGCTAATTCAAGAGAACTTTTTTTTAATGTTGATGTGGAGTAGAAGGAAAATAAAGCGTAGAGTAGGATTCATGTACAAAATGAATGTCATATGGTCCTATTTTAGTTGTGTAGGAGGATTTATCAGATCTCTAGATGATACAAAGTAGAGAAGCATGGGATATACCAAAGATTAAAATACAGATCTAGAAACAAGCTGATATTTAATTATAGGATCCTGCATTGATATTCAACAGTCTCAATCAAATAGTAAGTAGAGAGTTATTGTATGTAGTAGCCACAGAAAAATTTTAGGAGTTTGGATGTTCCAGAGCTTTATATAAGGTAACAGTATTGCTGCTGCTGCTGCTGCTGCTTAAAAAGCTAATGCAAATTAGGCCATGTCACAAAACATGAAACTTGGCACTATCCATTCAGTATGTATTTATATGTCTTATTTTTAAAAGTATTTAATATAAGGCTTGTAAGCCTTTAGCAAGAAATTTTAATTTAAAAATAAAGTTAACAAAGTAAAACAGGCATGAAGTAAACATGGAAAAAATGAATACTGTGAAATTCCTTGCACATGCTGGAAGTAGACCAGAAATTAGACTCTAACGTTTAAGAAGTAGGAAAACTGCAATCAGTAACCAAAAGCAGAGTGTCTGTGAGTAAAAGGATCTCTTGCTAGAAAAAGCACACCTCATTCTGATACTAAGGCCATAGAGAAACTTGTTCTTTAAAGCAGCATGAAGAAGAAAGCAAAATACAGTTTATATCATCCTCAGAGATATCCCTAAAATAATACAGCAGAGAGACTGATAGCATTTTCTTTTAAAAACAAGATTCTTCAACAGAGTCCAGCGATATTTCACCAAAGTGCAATTCAGAAAAAGCACTTCTCCAGGATGACCACATGAGCTCCACATCTGCAGTTTTCGAATGGCCTCTTTTATTCCAAGGGAAGATTCTGAGCAGGGGTACTCAGTGTCATCCCAGGACTGGTACCAATCTGCAAGCTAGTTGTTACTGGTTCTTTAAACACAGAAATTGAGAGTAGGCATTTAGAAACTGTTATACCAAGGCAATGCTGTAACAATTTCATTTTATTTTAACACAGTATTGGTCCACAGTAGTTTGGAAATTTAAAATAAAAACTTAAAAAAAAAATGGTTCTTCATCACAGATAGTGTTGAAAGCACTGTTTAGAACAGAGGTCACTAGCCCCTGGGCAGTGGACTTGTACCAGTCTGTGGCCTGTTAGGAACTGGGCCACACAGCAGGAGGTGAGCAGCGGGCCAGCGAGTGAAGCTTCATCTATCTGTATTTGCATCCGCTCCCCAGCGTTAGCATCACCACCTCAGCTCCATCTCAGATCATCAGGCATTAGATTCTCATTGGCCCTGGTGCCATAAAGTTTGGAGACCACTGGTTTAGAGTATCTAATAAAGGATGACTGTATATCTTTCAGGAAACCTCTGTAATTTTTTTCTCTCAATTGAGTTTTTAAAAGATATTAAAGATTAGAGTCCTCAGTTATACTCTCTAAAATTACCTGGATTGTTGCTATCTTCTGATACCCTTAAATGAGCCCACTGCAGAGTCATGTATGTCACCCATCATTTGAACTCTGGGTGTAGGAGTTGAACTATAATGGGGAGGAGGCCACCACACCTCCGCTCAGATGTAAGACAGAAGAGAACCTGCGCATGGGCTGCGATCCTCCCCAGAAAGTAACTTGGATTTGTTCCAAGGCCTCATAGTAGTTTTAGCCTGGAAAATTTTTATATCAGATGCAACCAAACACCCACCTCAGTCATTAAAAAAAAAATCTCAGTATTCATAGTATATCTAACTTTGAGCAATACAACTTCCTGATGTAACCTCCAGGGTTTAGTAGTTGCGAACACTAACCTAAATAGATAAATTAGGTGATGTACTTTAGCTATAAATCATAAAACTATGAAGTTAGAAAACATGAGTTTTATAACAAAGTGACTTTGGCTTTAGAATACTCATTCTGCACTTTTTTTTAAATTTAATTTTATTTATTTAGTTTCAAGTATACTGTACATTGGTTAGACATCTATATAGTTCATAAAATGATCCCCCCAATTGCACTCTCCCTCCCCTGAACCTCCACCTAGCCAGCATATAAATGCTAGCTCCATTTCCTATTGCGTGCTCCCCATCCCCATGACCCTCCATCAGCTACTAATGTGTTCTTTATTCCTTCACCCCAGATTCTCCCAGCCCCCCAAATTCCTCTACCCTCTGTCCAACACCAAGTTGTCCACTATATTTGTGAGTCTGATTTTGATTAGTTTGTTCTTTTTATTTATTAGATTCCACATATAAGTGAAATCATATAGTATTTATCTTTGTCTGACTTAAATACCTTCTAGGTCCATCAAAGCAATATCTTTCTCCATCCCCTTCCTTTTCATATGTAGGGGTTTTGTTTTCTTATCCTTTCAGCGGCTCTATCTTTTGGTTGGAGCACTTAATTCTTTTCCATTTAAGGTACTTATTGATAGGAATGTAGTTGTTACCATTCTTTATTCCTGTTTTCGATACATGTTTTTCTTCTTAAAGAAGTCCCTCCAACATTTCCTGTAATACTGGCTTGGAAGTGATAAATTCCTTTTGCTTATTTTTGTCTGGGAAGCTCTTTATCTGTCCTTCACCTCTAAATGATAGCTTTGCTGGTAAAGCATCCTTGGTTGTAGATCCTGGGTCTTCATCTTGTCATATATTTTTTGCCAAGCCCTTCTGTCCTGCATAGTTTCTTTTGAGAAATCAGCTGCTAGTCTTAAGGGTTTTCCCTTATATGTAATTATTTGTTTTTCTCTTACTACTTTTAAGATTTTTTTTTGTATTTAACCTTTGGCATTTTAATCATGATGTGTCTTGGTGTGAGCCTCTTTGGATCCCTGATTTTTGTAATTCTCTGAG
This sequence comes from Pteropus medius, assembly GCF_902729225.1. NCBI lineage: Eukaryota > Metazoa > Chordata > Mammalia > Chiroptera > Pteropodidae > Pteropus > Pteropus medius. Next base: position 2,985,018 of record NW_024350397.1, read on the forward strand.
CTTCCTGGGATTTTATGTCCATTTCTTTCTCCAGGTTAGGGATGTTTTCCATCATTATTTCTTCAAACAGCTGTTAAACAGCTTGATTTTCTTCAGTTACACTGGTCAGACAAATATTTGGAGCCTTAGTAGTGTCCCATATCCTCCTTGAATTACTTGGGTAGTCTTGGCATCTTTTTTCATGCCATTCTGATTGAGTGTCCTGATTGGCTTTCCTGTCCTCTAGAGAGGGCACTTGATCCTCTTTATTCACTGTTTATTCCTTTTTTTATTCCATTTAATATATTTCTCATCTCAGACGATGTGTTCTTCATTTCAGACTGGTTCCCTTTTATAATTTCCAGTTCCATTTTTATGTTTTTTATCTCTTTGTTGAAGTTCTCTACACTTCCCAAAAGTTCATTGAGCATCTTTATAACCAGTGTTTTGAACTCTGCATCTGTTAGATTACATGACTCCATTATATCTAGATCTCTGTTCTGTTCTCTCATATGGTTTCTGCTTCTTTATCTTCCCATTTTGGCTGCCTTTCTGTGTCTGTTTCTATGTAGTAAGCAAAGCTCCTAAGTCTTCCGGTCTTTTTAGAGTCTTTTTAGTATGGATTTCTGAAGTAGATGTCTGTCCAGTGGCACAGTCCTGAGAGGGGTTCAGCTGCAGGCCAAATTTAGCTCAAGCCTCTACCCCTCTGGGGCCACCTGTTAAGATTCAGCAAGCAGTCCACAGATGTTGTGCTTATAGTTGCCTCAAAAGGCCACACCAGAAACGGAGGCCAGCTGCCTTCAGTGTGAGTCTCGGTGCTGCTTAGCAAGGAGCACCTGACTTTCTGAGGTTATTTCAGGATGTGGTTTGGGTGGGAGGGGCGGGATTTCAGGGAATCATCTGGGCAGAGTGACCTCTGTTATCCAGTTTGATGACGTCTCGGCTGTGGCAGCGCCATGTCCGTGCAGTGGGAGTGGGGAGGGCTCAACAAGGAACAATGGATACTGCTGACACTTCTGTACAGAGCAAGTCTTGCCTAGGCCCTCATTCTGCCAATGTCTCCCTGTAAGTTACCGGTGCCTGCTGCATGCAGCCCAATCGGCACTGGTGCTCAGAGAGACCAGGTTCGTCTCCATGGAAGTCTGCCCACAGATGCGGCCCCTTTAAGAGGCTTCTACGGCTGCCAGTGCCACAGCCTCTGTCTCACTTAGCTGTTGGGGACCTGGCAGCCCCACATCCTTGCCCCATCCTACCTTCTGCTATCGCAGGGTTCTTTCTTGGACTTGTCCCTAGTTGTATGACTTGTTCCTCTAGATTCCAGGCGATTTTTCCTTGCTATTTGCTCCTCGTTTCCACGACAACTTTGATTTGGTTGCCAGAGGGATGACCAGAGCCTCTATCATCTACACCATTTTTTTCCTCCCGTTCTGCACTTTCTAACAATAAATGTCAGGGTAATTCCCAACAATAATAATAATGATAACTAGCATTCATTGGACACTTAACTATGTACAGCCAAATTCTAGTTATTCATATGCATTAACTCGTAGTCCTCACTATAACCCTAATAACCCTAAGAAGTAGATGCTATTTCCTCCTTTTTTACTGATGAGAAAAATAGAGGCCCAGAGAGCCTAATAAACTTGTCCAAAGTCACTCAGCTAGTGCTTGGCAAAGCTAGGGCTCTGATGTAGACATCCTGACTCCAAAGCCATTTCTTTACCTACTGTGTTGCTCCTCTGCCTCCCTGTTTGTAAAGATAGGAATAATCTAAATTAAAGATGCTTATTTTTCTAGTGAGCAAGAGAAAAGCATGTAGCTCATCTTCAAATGTTATCAAATAATTAAAAATGTTAAAATAGAAATATGCTATAACATATCTGTTGTTTTACCCCTTCCGGAAATTTTTATCTGATGCATTTGGAGTATCGAATCACATTTCAGGCATCCCATTGGAAAGATATTAATAAACTGGAGAATTTCCAGAGGCAAGTTAACAAGTGGATAAGGGTCTGAAAGCCATGTCCTATGAGGAGTGTTTGAAGGACCTGGATATGTTTAACTTCCACCAGGGAGCTTTAGGATGCACATAACAACTCTTCATCGGTCTGAAAGGTTGGCTTGTAGAAGAAAAGTCAGGCTTGTTCTGTGTCGCATCAGAAGGGCAAACTAGGACAGGGAAATAGGCATTACATCAAGCTGACTGGACCTGTGTGTCTATAGAAATGCTTTTTTAAGAAATCACTGATGTTTACTGAGAGCACACAAAGAGTTTTGCTGTATTATCTCATAAAACTGCTGTAAAAAGCCAGTGAGGGCCTATCTACTTTATTTACGTACCAAAACACTGAGCCTTCAAAAGGCTAAGAAAATAGTATGTGAGAGAGCCAGCATCTGAACCAAAATGCATGGTCCTCAGGAGAACCAGACTGGACCATCTTCATAGATCACTGCCCAGCAGCAGTGATCTCTTAATAAAGTTTCAGCACAGACTAGCCAGTTCTAATATCTAATTCTTTAAGTAATCAAATTTCTGAGAAAATATAGCTCCCTTTTTTTAAACTTTACAGCATTGAAGTTACATTACGAGATCTTACATTGACTTTCTCACTGCTTTCATTTTAATTCATTTTAATTCTTAAAAAGACAGGGGGAGAGAATGAGCTTTATTTTGATATTGAGTAGATAAATCCGCTTTACTACATTTCATAATTCTACAATTAGCCATTCATTAATCTAAAAAAAAGGTTTAATATGCATCTTTGTGACCTGCACTGTAATAGGTGCAAAAGATAAATGGCACACAAGACCCAGAGACCCAGAGATTCTTATCCTATTGACACTGAGAATCTGTAACCTTTAACTTAAAAATTAATGAACTGTAACTATAAATTAAAACCAATGTGAAAAATTAGGGTTGTATGAAAATATTTCATTTATCTCAGAGCTTCTCAAAATTTTTTGCCAACATATCCCTAGGAAGGTCTAGGGATGGTCTAGGGAAGCAACTTGAGGGGGCCTCTATAAGCAAGAAGCTTCTTCGACGTTGTGGTTTTTTCCTAACAATTCACACAATGGTTGCATTTGTACAACATAGTATAATTTTTGTTTTAATATAAAAATAATGTTTTAAGTTACTTTAGCCACTTTCACTAAAATTCAAACTCCAGGGTGCTTTGCATATCCACCAGAACATCGTCTTATATCTCCAGTAGTACATACATCCCTTTTTAATAAGCCACGGCTTCCAGCAATAACTTACTTACTAAGTTTTCTTCCCATTCAGAAAGATATTTTCAAGGAAACCTTATAGATATGGGAAAGAGATAGTCATATAATTCATACAATCAAGGATATTCTTACTCGTTAAGCCTTATGGGAGATTTTACCTACTTTCTTTCCACTAACACTAGTTTCTCCTAGAGATGGTTAAGTAGAGTGAAATTAGAAAATTACATACATTGGTGAAACGGGATAAGAAGAAAAATTACTTGAAAGAGTAGCCTGTAATATATTTGGGGTATTTGAGAATGACTTGAAGTTTTAAAGGTTAGCAGAAATATTACAGACATATGCTGAGGAGATTCCCTTATTGGTTAGCACATGTAGTTCAGACTAATGTTTTACTAGTGCTTTAACATTTATGTAGGTTTTAAACTTAAAATGATGGTTCTAAATAAAATTGTATCACAAGAATACATGATAACTCCTTTTCAAATTGCTTGTTTTAGGGAAAATGTGGGTACATAAAAATTTATAAATATTTTTTGTTGTTGTTTAGGAGAGAAGCCATATGAATGCCCAAACTGCAAGAAACGTTTTTCCCATTCTGGTTCCTATAGCTCACATATAAGCAGTAAGAAATGTATCAGCTTGATGCCTGTGAATGGGCGACCAAGAACAGGACTCAAGACATCTCAGTGTTCCTCACCATCTCTTTCAGCATCACCAGGCAGTCCCACACGACCACCAATACGGCAAAAGATAGAGAATAAACCCCTTCAAGAACAACTTTCTGTAAACCAAATTAAAACTGAACCTGTGGATTATGAATTCAAACCCATAGTGGTTGCTTCAGGAATCAACTGTTCAACCCCTTTACAAAATGGGGTTTTTAGTGGTGGTGGCCCGTTACAGGCAACCAGTTCTCCTCAGGGCGTGGTACAAGCTGTTGTTCTGCCAACAGTTGGTTTGGTGTCTCCCATAAGTATCAATTTAAGTGATATTCAGAATGTACTTAAAGTGGCAGTAGATGGTAATGTTATAAGGCAAGTTTTGGAGAATAATCAAGCCAATCTTGCATCCAAAGAACAAGAAACAATCAGTGCTTCATCCATACAGCAAGGTGGGCATTCTGTTATTTCAGCCATCAGTCTTCCTTTGGTTGATCAAGATGGAACAACCAAAATTATCATTAATTACAGTCTTGAGCAGCCTAGCCAACTACAAGTTGTTCCTCAAAATTTAAAAAAGGAAAATCCAGCCCCAGCAAACAGTTGCAAAAGTGAAAAGTTACCAGAAGATCTTACTGTTAAATCTGAGAAGGACAAAAGCTTCGAACGAGGAGTGAACGATAGCACTTGCCTTCTGTGTGACGATTGTCCAGGAGATATTAATGCACTTCCAGAATTAAAGCACTATGACCTAAAGCAGCCTACTCAGCCTCCCTCACTCGCTGCACCGGAAGCTGAGAAGCCTGAATCCTCTGCTTCATCAGGTTCCGGAGATGGCAATCTGTCTCCCAGTCAGCCACCTTTAAAGAACCTCTTGTCTCTTCTGAAAGCATATTATGCTTTGAATGCACAACCAAGTGCAGAAGAGCTCTCAAAGATTGCTGATTCAGTAAACCTACCATTAGATGTAGTAAAAAAGTGGTTTGAAAAGATGCAAGCTGGACAGATTTCAGTGCAGTCTTCTGAACCATCTTCTCCTGAACCAGGCAAAGTAAATATCCCTGCAAAGAATGATGATCAGTCTCAACCAACAAATGCAAATGAATCCCAGGACAGCACAATAAATCTCCAGAGTCCTCTGAAGATAACTAACTCTACAGTTTTACCAGTGGGCTCAACCATCAATGGTTCCAGAAGTAGTACATCCTCCCCATCACCTCTAAACCTTTCCTCATCCAGAAATATACAGGGTTACTTGTACACAGCAGAAGGTGCACAAGAAGAGCCACAAGTAGAACCTCTTGATCTTTCACTACCAAAGCAACAGGGAGAATTATTGGAAAGGTCAACTATCACTAGTGTTTACCAGAACAGTGTTTATTCTGTCCAAGAAGAACCCTTGAACTTGTCTTGCGCAAAAAAGGAGCCACAAAAGGACGGTTGTGTTACAGACTCAGAACCAGTTGTAAATGTAATCCCACCAAGTGCCAACCCCATAAATATTGCTATCCCCACAGTCACTGCCCAGTTACCCACAATCGTGGCCATTGCTGACCAGAACAGTGTTCCATGCTTGCGAGCACTAGCTGCCAATAAGCAGACTATTCTGATTCCCCAGGTGGCTTACACGTATTCGACTACAGTCAGCTCTGCAGTCCAGGAACCACCCTTGAAAGTGATCCAGCCAAATGGAAATCAGGTAAAAATAAGTCTCCCATCCTAAACCTGTTTGGAATGCTAGTTTGACTTATTTCATTAAATTTTTCTAATAAACATCAGTCACCATAGAACCAAGCAGATTGTTCCAAACTCATTTTTGAAAAGAAAGAGATAAGCGTCTGCTTTAATCTTTGTGGCATCATGTCTTCAGTTGTTTACTAATCCAATATATAATTTATCAACTAAAGTTTAAAGTACTATTCTATTGTGAGAAAATGGATAAGTCCCAGCTAAAACTTGTCTGTTTGAAGCTACACACAGAAAAGAAAAATTGGAATACTCACTAATTGGATTTCCGTTCTTCTATAGTCCTCAAATTCATAATAGTTTCTGCCTTGTTTATGTTCATTAATAAATGAAAACAGGTTCCCACTTACATACATTTCCTACCAGGCAAACTTAGCTGTCACTTTTTATGTGTTAACTCCTCTGTTTATAAAAGCTTTTAATTAAGCAAACAAGAATTAAATATATAAAGAACTCGTTTAGTGAATATATTGATGACTCTATGAGCTGTAAACTAAACGGTGCTCAGTCATATTAGTACATATGAAGAAATATGGTTGTGAATCTATATATGCATTTTTAAACTTTCCTTCCAAATTCATGATAGTTCTAGATGGAGACGTTTTGTGTGACAGTTGCATGTCTCATTGTCCAGGCTTTTTTGGGTCACTAACCTTGATGTCTTTCCATTTTCTCCATCGATTTATAATTGAATCAGATATAATAAAGATAAATTTGATCTTTTGTCCAAATATTTACTATAAGTAAATGCAGCTAAAATAATTACAATAACCTGTTCAAATGTGTTTTCCTGTTTTTCCTGTCTTAAATATTGCTACCAATTGGGCTTCCTGTAATTGTGACAGCTCTTGAAAAAAATTTTTACATGGCCAGTGAATTTATCTGATTTTTAGTATATAAAGCACTATGTATAACATTTCACTTAATTATATGACTAGATTAAATAGCAATGAGTCAACTTACTTAGCACCCACTGGCAGCTCACAAATGACCCAGACAAATGGCTGCATTTCTCCCACTTTCCAAAGCCATACGAAATGTTATGGAACACCTTTGAACTTTTAGAAAATGTGTGGGTTTAGAGGCAATAGAATGGAAGACTTTAGAAAAGACGCAAGGATCTAAGGCGACCCAGTTCCACTACAGGCCCCTGAAAGGTTGTCCTGCCTGCATGAGGGCCTCCTAAATTATCTCCCTGAGACTGCCTGAAATGTTTTTATTCCACTGAAATTCTAAAGATGCATTGTGACTAACAAGTATTCTTGAAAAATATAGACCCTCCTGCATTGTTTTTCTCCATCTTGCTTCTTAGAAAGATGAAAGAGCAAACCTCTCTCTTTTGAAGGAGACCATGGAGGTTAGTTAGTTCGAAGAAGTCCGAAGCTCTGGAATATACAATTTGAAGACCACTTTTAAAAAAAATGAATCTTAATTTTAGCTTAGTGAAACCCAGAATGAAAAAATGAAGGTAACAGATGCAGTTAGAAATCAGTGATTATTTAGCAAACTCATAGTTAAAGCTTTCTGCAAATTTCTCAGGATTCACAGGAAACTAAGTAAATTTTGTTACTACACATTTTGCTACTGCACATTCTTTTCCGTGTCCTTTCTTTTCAGTACCTGTTGAGTTGACCATACTTCTTCGTTGCAATTGTGACTAGATTGACCCTAAGCCCACTTTTGTCTGTATCAGCCTCCACCTCTCATCTGACCCCACCATTGGAGCCCATATGCAGTGAGGAGGAGTGAGCTCACTTTGGTCAAATTGTTGAAAGTGTAAATCAAAGTGGCTATCTAATCCATACTTTTGTCTGTTGTTTATCTTTTAAATTTAAATTAAATTTTCTTACTCCTTTTTTCCCCTTTAGGATGAAAGGCAAGACACTAGCTCAGAAGGAGTCTCAAATGTAGAGGATCAGAATGACTCTGATTCTACACCACCCAAAAAGAAAATGCGGAAGACGGAAAATGGAATGTATGCCTGTGATTTGTGTGATAAGATATTCCAAAAGAGTAGCTCACTATTGAGACATAAATATGAACACACAGGTATGTTAATGAACCTGATAGTTTTTGAAAAATGAGTGTCTAACCCTTTCCGCAACTCAAAGTGTCCCCAAAAACCTTAAGAGGGTTATATTTTCATGAAACCACCATTTTATTTCATTGCTGTGTTCTTTTTTGCAGGTAAAAGACCTCACGAGTGTGGCATCTGTAAAAAGGCATTTAAACACAAACATCATCTGATTGAACACATGCGATTACATTCTGGAGAAAAGCCCTATCAATGTGACAAATGTGGAAAGCGTTTCTCACACTCTGGGTCTTATTCTCAGCACATGAATCATCGCTACTCCTATTGCAAGAGAGAAGCGGAGGAGCGAGACAGCACGGAGCAGGAGGAGGCAGGGCCGGAAGTCCTAGCAAATGAGCGGGGCGGGGCGAGGGCGTCCCCGTCGCAGGGCGACTCCGATGAGAGAGAGAGTTTGACAAGGGAGGAGGATGAAGACAGTGACAAAGAAGAAGAGGAGGATGAGGATAAAGAGATGGAAGAACTGCAGGAAGAAAAGGAATGTGAAAAACCACAAGCGGAGGAGGAGGAGGAGGAGATGGAGGAGGAGGAGGAGATG